>NC_088982.1:10014746-10387246 GCF_963932015.1 Anas acuta | reverse complement strand
TTTTTAAGCCCTTATATTGTTCTGTTTCATAAGAAATACATATATGTATGCATTTAACTGCTTTTCAAATACATTTCCCTGTTAAGAAAGGTTGTGTTTGTTTACTGTCCTTATTTTGGAAGGTCCATATCTTTCTTTTCTATTAAGTTTATAGAGTATTTTGGGCCAGGTTATCATTATATATGAACAATGTCTAATGCAAGGGATCTCCCAGCAAAAGTACTGCCTCTAGCTATTTTTCTAATGTAAAATAATAATAGTCATAAAAATTAATAAAATGCAACACTTTACACATACAGTGCTGTTACAAAGAACTTGTAATAGAGAATCCCTTCAATATGTAAACAAGTTGTGTCTTCCAGCTGCTTCTTAACAGCTGTACTTCTCTTGTTATCATGGTGAACTTTAACAACACTTGTTAAAATCTCAGTTCCATCAACTAATCAATTTAATAATTTTTATCTCTTTACAAGCTCTTGCAGAGTTTTCTTTTGTTTGTTTGATTGATTTATTTAATTTTCTGCATTTTGTGTTTAAAAGTGTTCTGTCAATAGGTTAGTACTAATCTCCTGCTGCAAGGTGGTTAGCAATCTCTTGATTTAGTAA
Organism: Anas acuta; assembly: GCF_963932015.1. Classification (NCBI taxonomy): domain Eukaryota; kingdom Metazoa; phylum Chordata; class Aves; order Anseriformes; family Anatidae; genus Anas; species Anas acuta. The sequence goes on along the minus strand of NC_088982.1, from coordinate 10,386,640 downwards.
GGAACAATTTATAATTGCAAATACAAATCTTTTAAGGTCTGAAAGAAATGTCAGTAGTATTCAGTAGGATCAGAATTGACTGCTCAACTGGAAATCCTGATACATTGTGAACTTGGCTTTCTTCAGAGAAAGCTATCTTGCCACTGGATGTGTTACACTGAGTAGCAACAATATGGTTAATATTTTTGCCCACTGATCTCAGTATCAGCAGTTTTATCTTGATATTGGATGAATATTAAGGGGTGGTTATTTATTTTCTCCAGCTACACGGGCATTTGCTGATGGCAAAGTTATCTCTCAATCTTTACTCAGCAGAAAGTTGTGGAATGGGACTAAGCACTGGGACTACTGCATGCAGAAGATCTCTTTCTATTATTTTTTATTATAAAATAAACTCGCTCTGTGTTTTGGGGATGTGTTTTTCTTCAGTCACCTGTGCAATGCTGAAAACTCGCTGAAATAATTCGGAGGCAAATGGGTAAAAAAAGAGGGGAAAGCGGGAATGAAAATGGTTTAATAAATTAGGAGAAAATTGATTAATTGCCGATTAGCGACTTTTTACATAATTATCTTTTTCCACAGACACATCTGAAGCTGCAGTTCAGTGGAAGGACAGTTTTCTTTAACCGAACTTTAGTTACCTGCTAAAGAATTAAAGAAAGGGATCTTACTGTATAGGTACTGCATCAGTTGAAATTGTCATTGCCACGGATTTTGAAACGCCGATTTTGTCTCTATCGGTATAGATTAATCTTGTGGCAGTAACCAAGTAAGCGTGTATTGACACTGGAAATATTAAAAGCAACAACTAAAGAAAGGTTCCAGTATAGATCATCAATTTTCAATGCATATATATAGGCACACGCGAGCCATATCACGTCATTCTTGGAAATAAGGACATAGCTTAAATGTGTCTCCAAAATGTTTTGAGCTACGGATCTAGCAGACTCGGAAGATCTGAATGCATTGAAGTTTACATAGATCAGAAAAGAGGGGACCCAAGCCATTAACTCATCGCCTGCACCTTCCTGGGAGCTGCAGTTTGGGGAAACCCGAGCTGCAAAGCGCAGCTGGTAGCTCCTCTTGCGTCTTCAGCACCTCACGTGTCCGCTTCATCGCTATCATCAACAGCCTCGATAATTTCTCTCTTTTTTTTCTTTCTTTTTTTTTTTTTTTTCTTTCCAGATCAAGGGTACCCTGCTCTTTGACACGAATTCGAGACTAATTAAAAAGAGAGAGGGAAAGTCAACCAAAGCTTGCAAATCGCGACCGGGAGATAACCACCCCGGAGTAGCACAGCGCTGCACTCCGGAGTTCGGCAGGCTCGATGGAGCCTTGGCACCGGTTCCCCAGCTGCATGGCACCCGGTGACAGTCTCTTCAGCAGCATTTTCCCGGATGGGAAGTAAATCCCAAAAACTGCTTTGAGCAGCAGCCGCAAGACTCCCGCTTACGCCGGCACCGCTGCCCCGGACTGGCCCAGGCGTCTGCACGGGGGCTCATTGCTCACCTGGGCTGCTTGTCCGCGGAAATAAACAAGGAAGGAGAGTGGGGAAAGGGAGAAAAATCTGTGCTTATCCAGATGAAATACCTATCTTTTTATTTTTTATTCATTTTTTTTTTCCTCACTTGGAAACGCGATAATTCGCCCGTTTTCGCACGCACTGTCGAATTTCGTAATACGACAATTGCATTTTAATGTTTATTTTTAAAATGAAAACGTCTAGGAAACGTCTTTTCTTTGACACTGCCTAGTAGCGACTGCATTGAAAAGGCATGCATTTCAGCTTTCTGATAGAAAAGTTTTATTTCCCAACTCTGAATATAAAGCGTGTGAACTTGGAAACCAAAAGAAGACATATGCGTTTGGAAATCTATTGGGAGGGGATAAAAAGCATTTTGTTACTCTAGGAGAGCAGATAAAATTATCCCACGGGCTTTCGGGGAGCAGGGTTAGCACAAGGAGTAAGAGAGGGAGCTTGTTTTGTCCTGCAGAAACATCAGACAGGCCACAAATTGAGAACGAGTTAACAAAAAAAAAAAAAAAGATTTTTTTTTTTTTGTTTTTTAAAAAAAAAAAAAAAAAAAAAAAGAGGGCTTGTTTTGTTGGGGGGGGGGGGTGAAATCTGAGAAGCCACAGTTTGCGAACCAGATTTAGAAAGGTGTGTATATATTGATAATGTCAAAAATTGGGAGAACTTAATTGGAGGGATATTAGAGTCTGAGAGGGGAGCGAATGGCAGCCTCGGCGCTGAGCAGGCTGTATTGACCGGGACTGCCAGGTGTCAGGGCCAGGAGTGGTGACACCGTCCCCGTGGGCCGAGGCAGGGCATCGGCTCCCCTGAAATACCGGGCACAGGATAATTTCGGAGGGAGGAAGGCAGAACACAGCCCGGTTTCTTTGGCACCTCCGTTCTCTCCTCCGTCCTGCCCAGAGAAAGAGCCCTGCGAGAGCTCTAACAATGTGTGGGCTGCCCACAGACATGCGGGGGGGAGCCCGGACAGCCCCTCCGTGGGCAGGGGGGGCAGCTGCCACGGATCGGGGAGAAGGCGGACACCCCACAGACACGGCTGGGGCGTAAATACCATCGGTGCCGCCCCCGGCAACGGGAAGGGGGGGAGCCGGGCGGCGAGGCTATACGTCCCCATCCAGCAAGCTGAAGTGTTTGCCCGGGCCGGGGAGGCAGAGGTAAGGGATGGCGCTGCCCGGGTAGAGCAGAGGGAAGGGGAGAGGCAGCAGGCAGCGGCTGAGCAGGGTGCTGTCCTTGTAAAGGGTCGGCAGGGACACAGCCGCGGAGGCAGCCAGGGGTGGCGGTTCCCCGGGATGATCTGCTTGCCCCGGCCCCGGAGCCTCGGGCTCGGCCGACATCTGTCTCTTGAGCTTGTTGCGCCGGTTCTGGAACCAGATCTTCACCTGGGTCTCGGTGAGGTGCAGCGCGGCCGCCAGCCCGGCCCGCTCGGCGCTGCTCAGGTAGCGCTTCACGTCGAAGGTGGACTCCAGCTGGAAGACCTGGCTCTTGGAGAAGATGGTCCTCGTCTTCTTCTTGCCTCCCACCGCCGGCGACCTGCCGCTCTCCCCGCCGCAACCCCCGGCATCCCTCGGCGACGGCTGCCGGGGGCCGCGCGGTCCCTCCGCGGGGAGCGGCGACACCACGACGATGCCGTCGGTCCCCGGGCGGAGCCCAAGGCCCGGCCCCTCTGCCCGCAGCCGGCGAGGTTCATTGCCTGCAACGGCAAAGCACAGCATCACGCTGCCTGCAACGGCAAAGCACAGCATCAGCCCCCCCCGCCCTCCGCGCCGCCACCCCCCCCGAGCCCCCGCCCCGCATGCATGCACAGCCTGGCTGCCCCTAGGGTCTGAGCATTGGGGAGAGAGGGCGAGCTCCTCCTCCTGCTGCAGCATCTAAAAGCTCTGTGTGTGTGTCTGTGTATGCGTGTCCGTGCCCGCGCCCCACCCGAGCCTCCGGGGCGCGGTCCCGGCCCGGCGGCGCTGGGACCCCCTGGGCATCCCCCGACGGGCTGGGCTGAGGGTCGGGCTGCCACCCGACGTGCGACACGGGCGGCCGGCTGTGTACCCGAGTCGCTGGAGCCTTTATTCGGGTCTCGTTCCGCAGGCCCCTCTTCTTCATCTTCCTCCTCATCATCCTCCTCCTCCTCCGGCAGCGCGCAGAGGGCTCTGCCCTGCTCCCGGGCAGGGCGGCGGGGGCCGGGCTGCAGGATGCTGTCGATGCTGAAAGCCGGCGGAGCGGCTGGGGCCGGTGGTAGGGCTCCGCGGCCGCCCCCGAGCTGCACCATGGCGAGCCGAGCCGAGCCGCGCTGAGCCGAGCCGAGCCGAGCCTCAGGACTGGCTGCGGAGGGAGGGAGCCGGGGTGGAGGGAGGGATGGGGACGAGGGGGAGGAGAAGGAGGGGTCGGGGCGGCGGAGGGAGGGGATGGAGCTAGAGGGAGCCAAAGGACTGAGGAGGGAGTGGTGCAGGGGAGGGAGAGAGGAAGGCAAGAGGTAGAAGGAGAGAGGGAGAAGAAAAGAGAAAGGAGCAGAAGCTGGAAGGAAGCGAAGAGGATTTTTTTTTGGGGGGGGGGGGGAGGGGGATGGGGGAAAGCACGCCAAAGTGCCTCTTTCTTTACTGTGGATGAGGTGTGCCCCGAGGGGGTGGCCCTGCGCAGTGCAGGGTTGGCTGTCCCCCAGCTCTGGACTTTCGCTGCTAGAGGGACGGGGCAGAGTCAGGCCCACGGGAAAGGGCGATGGGGAGGTGGGATGGTAGGGCGGAGGGCTCTGGGATGGAGGATAAAGAAAGGGATGGGGGGAGAGGGCTGGAAATAAGAGAGAGGAAACGGGTCTCTGGGAAGGCAGGATGGGGAAAGAAGGGGATCTGGGAAACGAAGGAGGGCAGAGAGGTGGAGAGGGAATATTGCACAGAGGACAAAAGAATGATAGGGGGTGAGTGATAGAGGGGGGTCATCACGAGGGAGGAGGCAGCAAGTGAGAACCTTTACTGAGGGGAGAGGGGAAAGAGATAAAGTCGAGAAAAAAATGAAACGGAGATTTAAGAAGCAGAAGAGGGAGGAAGAGTAGAAAGGAGTAATGGACAGGGAAGGGAGCAATGGATGCGCAGGGGGAAATCACTGCAGCTTCTCGGGGTCATAGACGAGAAAGGGAGCCCCTTTCCTTCCGAGGAGCCCCGTGTGAAGGTCACCCCGAAAACCACCCCGCAGATCTGCACAACTCTTCTGTAGTTTTCGAAAGCTAAAAATTGTGCTAGATCCTGCACCTTTTGGAGGCTGGAGAAAATGTGCTATTGGAGCAAGCACTCCTGATGCTCCTCGGGACTCGGGGAAAGATTTGTACGTTTGTGTGGTGTAAGGAGAACTTTTGCTCTCCACCACCTACCAACATCGCAATATCTTAAAACTGGTTTACACAACCCAAGGGCCGCCATCAGCTAGCAGCTAGCTGCTGAGCACAGGGAACCCTTTCCTTCCCTGAGCCCCTTTGTAAAGCCCGGCGAATGTTTGTAACCGGCTTTTAGGAGGCCTTTTAGTCCGAGTCTCGATGTTTCCACCACGAAAAGTGCTGAGGGCAAGCGAGAAGCCCTTGAAAAAGAGTTGACAATAGAAGTGCTGACAGGCTCTTAAATATTGTGATGCAGAAGATTCCGTGAGCTAAAATCAGGACATCTTTTAAGGCTTTGGACTGTGTTAATCTTTAAAGCAGTGGTTCTTGGGAGAGCGGGTTTCAGCTCTTTTTCATGAAATTTTGTTTCGCTTTATAAATGCACTCAGATTTTAATGCAGCCGTCTGCTGGAGAGCTGTATTTTTTCCACCAGGCGAAAAAAATATAAAACGTCCCGTCTTCCATTAACACGGTCATTGGCCAAACGCCCAAAGTCATTGTATTTGTCTTGCAATCTCCTGTACAAGCTGGCGGTTCTGGTGGGGCGAAACGTCCTGTTAAGGGAGAGCGACAGAGAGAGGGAAGGGAGGAGTGGTGCGAAATGGGAAGAAGCTGAGAAGATAAATTACATTATTCCGTGTCAGCTGGCACAACTCGGAGAGTGGAGCACTTGGATGCCAGATCGGGTCGGTCCGAGTCCCTGCGCTGCTGTCCCGGCCTCCTTTCCCTCTGCCTGGAAAGGGGCAAGGTAGCCACGTCCCAGGTGCTCACATCTGTCTTTGCTGCAAACTATTTCCCTCTTAGTCGCGAAAAAAAAAAAAATCCACACAAAAGAACAAATGTATCGACTTCTCAGTGTGTTTTCCTAAAAGACATTTTCTTGGAATAAAAAGGACAATTTGAAGAAGGCAGAAAATTAGAAGGAAACTGAAGAAGGAGACATAAGCTCCATAAGCTTTGCCTACTCGTTTTATTACACTGCGGCCCCCTGCGCCCCCTACGAGCAGCTCAAGGCCAGCCCTGGCAGACACAGACCCAGTCCCAGTAGCACCCCGTCGGGAGAGGTCTGCCTCCTTTCCCAGCCCCATTTGGCCGCCCTACAGAAACGCTTTTTCCCTGGCAAGCTGTGCGCGGGGAGGGAATGCAGCGCAGCCCCGCAGCTCCCCAGGCTTTTTGGCAACTCATTGGTAACAAGAGGATGGGGGCGACCGCTGCCCCCCCGCAGCGGGTCCTCCAAGCCAGATCCGTACCTCACGCCCTCTCTTAGAGTCTCCCTCATCTTCAGAGGGGAGTAAAGTGTGGGTTCCGCAAGCCGACAGGTTGCAATCCTGCAGACCGCCAAGTGGCCTCCGGCGGAGGCTGGGGGGACACAGAGGCTGCTGCCTCGGGGAGCTCGGAGGAGCCCCCGCGGACCTGCTCGGGGCAGCCGAGGGGGAAAAAAAGTGTCCCACGGGACGGCTGGGCGAGAGACCTTGCCAAAAGTCACAGACTTTTTTCCAAGTCATTGGCTCTTTGGTCGTGGGGAAAGCCTGGGGCAAACGCTGGAGGTGTTTGGAGGGGAGATTTTGGCCAACTCTCCACTCCGCACCACGCAATTCCCTGCCTCAGCCACAAAAGGCCGACGGACAAGGCGCACAGCCACTCCGACAAAAAACAAATAAACAAAACAAACAAACAAACAAAACAAAACAAAACAAGTTTTTCCTACAGTAATTTTTTTTTTTAGAGATTTTCCTACAGAGATTTTCTGCTAGCGGTACTTTTAAATCCTGCTCTTCATCTGCGCTGTATCTCGGAGCGATCCTGTCGTCTGCGACATGTCGTGCCAGGGAGTCCGCTAACGGGCAGCGACAGCGCAGGAGAGCAGGTCTTTATCTTTGAATAATATATTCCTGTACTAGCAACTCACGTCAAGCTGAATGGAAACCTTTTACCTGGGAAAGCTTTTTACGAGAAACCAGACAGTATGCATATCTTTATTTCCACTTCAGCTCAGAGAAGGAAAAAAAAATCTGAAACTAAAAGTCACTGACACGAAATCTGATTAGATTCTACAGAAAAGCGAAAGGGTCCGGTTTTGCTTGGTTTACGGAATCGGGATTGTTTCACCCCCCGGTGTGCTGGAGGATAAAATAGGCCCTATCTGGATTTCACATCCCCTTGCAAATAAGTACGGCCGCACCAGGACTTCGAAGCAGTCCTTAAGGACTTAAGTCCCCACTCCTCTCCCGGTACACAGCAGGGGGTAGAAGATCCAAACCAAAAGAGCTGCCTGAAAATAAAAATTTCATTAAAAAAAAAAAAAAAAAGAAAAGAAAAAAAAAGAAAAAGAAAAAAGAAAAGTAAAACGGAATAAAAATAAATAAATAAATAAACGGTGGCTTTGGGATAGTGCTGCAGGTCCCTCAAATAAACCCGACCTTGCAGTTCAGCACTCGCTGGGTATTAATTGCCGATTACTATCGTGATGTCCTTCTCCTCCACCCCGCGGCTGAAATTCGAGGGTACAACCCCCCCACCTCCGCCCCCAAGTACAGGGCCATCGCCCGCCTATGCCAGGTAAAGGGACTGGGAGGGACGGGGCAGAAAAGGGTTTCCCGTAGGAAGGCAGCTACAACTGTCACGCATAAACAGGCTTTTGGCGGGGGGCAGCTAGGTGTACCAGGCCGATTCCTTCACTCCCGAGGTGCAGGACACGGGCAGGATGGGGCCCTGCCGCATCCCTTTTGGAAATCTTTTGTTAGGTCAGTTTAAAGTCCTCGGTTAAATCGTCTTCCTGCAACCTCTGCACTTGATACGAGAGTTGTGCAGTAAAATTCTAGAGGGGATTTCTGAATAACGTAGGTAAGTCCCAGGTGTTCAATAGACTAGGGTTGCCAAAGACAGAAGGGAGAGAGAATAGACAGAAGAGGAAGAAGATGGAGAAAAAGAAGAGGAAAGAGATAGACAGATGATAGATAGATAGATAGATAGATAGATAAGTAGATAGATAGGCAGATAAGAAGAAAAAGGACAATAGAGAGGAAGGTAAAATAGAGAAGAAAGTAGAACAGAGAAGAATGGAGAAGAACCAAGAAGAAAGCAGAACTGGTAGTAGAAGAAAAGAACTAGGAGTAGAAGACAAGAAAAAGCAAAGAAGAGCAAAGCAAAGCAAAAAACAGAAAAGAAAAAAAAAAAAGTAATAAATAAATAAAATAAAAGTTTGACATTCTCATCACAAGTCCAGATTTTCATAATACATGCACAGATGTTCATGCATCTCCGTACACAGAAATTAAAACATAGGATCGCTAAGAAGAGTTGAGAACCTCAGAATAGTTAAATGAAGCATTAAGAAGTCCGTCGTAAAGTAGCATTCATTGGGAATGGGATGAGAAATACAAGAAAATTGCCTGGATCTAATTCAAGGCAGAGAGCACTAATCCTGCCAGGGCGTTGCAGTCTGCAGCGAGGCCCCGATCGATGGCGCGACGCGGCGTGCGCACCCCGCCAGGCTGACGTGTTCGCAGGGGGTAGAGACAGTCTCTTCCAAGATAATGCAGTATAAAAGAAAGGGGGGAAAAAAAATCGATTCAAATATATTGTTCAACAGTGGAGCCAGGGCGCACCTATGAGATTTATTAAGTATTGATTTGCATGAATATTTTAGACCCCTGCCTAGGAGAAAAGTTATAGGCCATCTTAAGCCGGTGAGCACTGTACCATTTGCAAAGCAGCCTTGTAACAAGGTGCTTTGCAGCATATTGATCGCTTTCATTTAAAGTGTAATTAATAATAACATCTTAGAGCAGCTAAACTAGTTTATTTCAGGGGGGCAGTTCGTACAGTATTTTGATTTTTTTTTTGTTTGCTTAAAAAAAAAAAGAAAGTTAAAAGATCACCTCTTCACTAATTATTTTTATTAGCTTCCAATAAGCAGAAGTTATCTTTGTGAGTAGTCTGGCAAGGTTTTCCTTAGCCTCGCCTCTGGAGTGCCATCTAGCTAAGCTGTTGTAGCAACATTCATTAAATAAATGTCAACAGACAAGGATTTATGCTGCATAATAATATTACATCTGTAGTATAACTGGATTTATTTTAAAGCTATTCTGAGGTTGCTTTGATCTATAAAACAGCAACGTATGTCTCTATATGTCGCAAACAGCCATTGTGAAACTACTTTGGGCTTTATAGTCTGCCAACATATTTCTTATAGTGTTCTGTTTGCAGAAGAAGCACAAAGAGTGACTCTTACCTCTTTGATTTGTTTAATAGAGATATACAGAGGGAATAAAACTGCGAGGAATCTGTTCTCGTAATTTGAGGTTAGGCTTTTTTTGCCTGCTTTGAAATTGCCAATGTTGCCAATGTATATTCGTCAGTGACCACGTCTTCTGCTAGCTGTTTCTGTAGATCCTGCAATTTTCTTGCCATCAGGTACAATGAAAAGAGTCGTTAAAAATCGACTAGGTAAAGAAACCTGAGGTGTTTATGTTCCTACTTTCAGTACATATTTTTAATAAAGCACTTCCTGCAGGTACAGAATAAGGCATAAGTAAGCATTTTTTTCTTAGAAGAACTCACATCTTGCACCTTTTAATATTTTACTATGGTCATAAGTTACAAATACAGTGTATGAAAAAAAAATCTGTTTATTGATATAATTAGCACGTCTTTAAAAAACAAACAAACTAATGTCAAAACACATTTTAAAAATCCGATTGATCATTTAGCCCTGCCAGTTCCTTAACTTCAAGAAAATAATATTTAGTAGAATCAGAAGTATAATAATCTCATATGTTACTCCAAAGAAAAGGCATGTGGAAAGTGGCAGGCATGTTCAGTTTCCCGTTGGATTACAATCTACTCTGATATGACCGTAGGGAGTCAGGATTTTGCTCCAGCAGGTAACGCTGGGAGAGCTGGGGAGCTGGATAGGATGGGGAAAGGCTCTGGCTGTTTTCCTCCAGGCATAGTCAGGCTCTGAACGGTACCAAGCCAAGCGGTGAGCCCAGAGGAAGCGACGTCGCCCAAAGCCGCCCCCTCTGCTCATTAAAAGGCTGAAATCCCCCCGAGTCCCACCGGGGGCTTCGGGACCCCCACCCCGCCGTTCCCTATCCCCCTTCCCCTTTCCTGGATCAGATCAACAGAAGTTTTCTCCCCAAAAAACGGGAGTTTCCCGGCTACGCCAAGCAAACAGCTGGAAAAGCCCTCCCGGAGCGAGAAGAGAAATTTCAGAGCAGTGGAAAAAAAAAAAAAAAAAAAAGCTCCCAAACCCGAGGCTCGAGTCGAAACGAGCATACCGGCAAGTTAACGCTTTCCTCAGGAACCCACAATACGCATCTATTACTATTATTATTTTACTTCTCGAGTGGTTTTGAAGTTTTCAGAGTCCTGACTTCAATTGTGCATGATGCCCAGAGCCGTGTTTCAGGCCAAAGAGAGGGAAAAAAAAAAAAAAAAAAAAAAAAAAAAGCAGTGGAGAGGTTGTAATCCGCCCCTGAGCCTTCTTCTTGGGTTTCGTACCAAAGCTGAAGCTCCGCCGCATCTCGCCGATCGATTTCATAGCACGAAAGCGTGAGATCGCTCCGAACATAACGTAAAGTGTAGGAAACAGTAAGAATTAGATCTTTCTTCCTTCACCGGGACCGGTCTGCATGCACGTACCCCAACAGACCCATGGACCCGTTTTTTGCCACGGGGACACCGAGTGTTGCGAGCTGGTCAGTTAAATTACACCTGATTATGCCCTAAAACGTAGGATCAAAGCTTGACCTTGTCTGAGCTCAAGGCTGAGTTTTATAAAGTCATTTTCCCCTTAATATTAAGAAAAAAAAAATAAAACCTTTGGAAACAATAACCCGATGTTAATTTTAGCAGTGAGTAGAGAGTGAGAAACAAAAACAGTTATTAAAGGAAAAATAGCTCGGCATGCATAATACTTCATATAATATCACATTACAGTTTAGCTTGCATAACTAGCCGTACAACTCCCCAGTCTGTCGCCATCTGATTATTTTTCTCTGTTTTAAACTGCCAGTGCGAACTGTTAATCGATTACAAACCGACCCCCTAAGAGACGGAAAAAGCTGAGGTGCATTTTCCTCAGCCTCCTCAGGAGACCCAAATAAGAGTCAAATCCAGCTAATAAAACACAGTAATGTTCACTTATTATTATTAATATTTTTTCCACCGCATATTTTTAGCGGATAGTTTATCGGGGAAATAAAATGGAAATAAAGAAACCAAATCCTCACAGCTCTGACTTCAGTGGGGCGAATTCACTCGAGTAATTTGCCTTCAAGTTGTTGGAAATCAAAAAGCCTGCACCGAGAAGGACCAGGGGAGGCACCAACACATGCTTGGGTATTGATCGTATGAAAATTAGAGTAACAATTGGGGGGAGGGGGGGGGAGGGTTGGGGAGGGTTGGGTGTCTGTAGGAATTAAGTGGCTAAAACAAAGGGCCCTGGAGAAGCTGCTGAGGGTCCCGTGGCCGCGGTGGGGGCCCCGAGGCTTCGCCGTCTTTTGGGGTGGGGACCGCGGGGCCGGGAAGAGCCCCCGGCCCTGGCAGTTCCGTACATTCGTCTGACGCTCGGGGGGGGGGAGAATTAGGGGGCTGCTGCCCCCCCGAAAAACGCCGGTCTGTGTCCCCCCGGGGCCGAGTCCGAGTTTTCTTTGGATGCTTGGCGCGGGGGGGCCCCGCCGAGTGGCTCCCGGCTCATGGCCGGGGGTCCCCGGTGTCCCCTCGGTTGTGTCCGGCGGCCGCGCGTCGTTCCGAGTTAACCCCAGCGGTGAGTTTATTGCACGTTAAAAAAAAAAAAAATAAAATAAATGTCCCAAAGCGGTAAATCGAGAAACGTGGAAGTGGAAAGAAAAAAGTCTGGGGATGATACGGGGGTGGGGGGTGGAGCTGGAAGCCGGGGGCTGGGGCGAAGGGGCCGCGGTCCTGGCACAGGTGGGCGCTCAAACGAGTCCTGTCATCTGCGACCGTAGGAAGGGGAGGGAGGCGGCGGGGAAGGTGCCCAGGGGGTAGCTGACGCCGCTGGAGAAGCCCACCAAGGGGGGCGACATGTGGGGCAGGGTGAAACCCAAGGCGCTGGCCGGCGAGTTCTCGTGGTACAAAATGGGGACCCGCACTATCCTTTGGGCGGCGTGGGAGAGGTTGGCCGCCTCCAGGTCGGCGGCCAGCTGCCTCTTCCACTTGTTGCGCCGGTTCTGGAACCAGATCTTCACCTGGGTCTCGGTGAGGTGCAGCGAGGCTGCCAGCCCGGCCCTCTCCGAGCTGCTCAGGTAGCGCTTCACGTCGAAGGTGGACTCCAGCTGGAAGACCTGGCTGCGGCTGAACACTGTGCGCGTCTTCTTCTTGCGGCCGGCCGCTCGCTGCTCAGGCTCGCCCGGCTCCTCGCCTCGCTCCTCCTCTTCCTCACGGCCTCCGGGGCCCGGTCGCCCTCCCGAGGGGCCCCGCACCGCCGCCGCCCGCCCGCCGCCGCCACCCGCCGGCTCCGCCGGCTCCTCGGGCAGCTCGGGCGAGTCCCGGTCGCTGGCTGCGGAGAGAGGCACAGACAGAGCTGGGGGGGGCGGCCCGCTCCGGGCATTGCCCCTGATGGGGATGGGGAGAGCCCAGAGGCTGCGCCTGCCCCTGCCCGGGTCACCGGGAGGGGAAGGGAAAAGGCCGCGGGAAGGGCGATGCCGGGGAGCCCGGCCCTGGGTTTCTATATGGCCTGCTATATGGTCCTGCCGTACCCTCCCGGCAGCCGTGAGGATGTGTGCACACAGTCCTGCACAAACCCATAAGTTACATCTCGTGCATATATACGCATATACGGACATGGTCATGCACGTATATGTGTATATGTATATCTACGTGTGTATAGGTGTGATAAGATATAATAACATATCTACGTGTACACACATACCTATGCAAATTCAAATATATATATGTAACATACATGTACTTTATGTTTTGTACACATGAATACCAGCATATATATGTAAGCATATATACACTTGTACATATGTACATAAGTATATAAATATTTTTATAATAGAGACATACACTTATAAACACATGTGCATGTATATATTTATATGCACATGCATACATACACAAATCTATTCACACACATGCACACATATATTTACAAGTACGTATGTAAGTAAACTGGGGTGTGTGTATAGTGGGGCAAGCATATTAGTGCGTGTGTGTATATAAAGGGAGGGGGGAAATAAATATTTTCGCTCTTAATATTCTCAACTAGATAAACCAAATCATTCGGGTCAGCTACTCCAATATCGGGACATTGCCTTCCAGCATGTCTCCGTCGTTTCCAACACTGTGTTTTCGAATTGCATTTTAAAGGGGAAAAAATATCCTAGTATTTATAGAACAGAGGGAAAAAAATAAAAGAAAATCAAGCCAGGAAGACAAAACAGTTGTTTTGGTAGTCATTTTCTACTTTTAGGCGTACTTTTGAGATAAATTAAAAATATCAATAAACCCATCACTGTAAAAAGAAACTCTTTGGGTTATAAATCACGCCTCTTCTGCTCACTGAGTAATCGTGTGAACTCTACAGGCTCGTACAGAATCAAAGAGTTGCGCCGAGGGACAATATTTTTTCTATCAGGATAAAAATAACCACTGATCGCAGCCCATAAACTTTTTCAGATGTTAATTTGTGCCCGGGGAATCGGGGCTTTTTCTCCAGAGGTGCCAGGCCGCGCTGTGCAGAGCTGCACTGTCCGCGGAGAGCAGCGGGGCCGGGGCTGCGGGAAAGGGCAGCGGGGCCCCCAGCTGCCCTTTGGGGGTCCCAAATTCTTTGCTACTCTGATAGGGACCGTGTCCCCGGCTTTCAGGGGAGTCTGAAAGAGCAAGACATCCCTCTTAGAAAAAAAAAAAAATAATAATGAAAAAAAATGGTAGGGAAAAAAAAAAAAAGAGAGAGAGAGAGAGAAAAAAAAAAATCCAAGCGAGCAAACAACCCCAACTGTTTACATTTTGGGGCAAGAAGCAGGCGGGGAGAAGGCTCCAGGTGCCTGCCACACTGTGAGCATTTCCGGAAATTTACACCAGGAGCCCGAACCCGGAGAGATGCAGGGCGAGAGGGCTGCGAGGAGCTCTCCGGCGGCACCCCCCTCTCCCATTTCCCCGGGGACCGCGGCGGCACCGGCCCGCCTTGGGAAGCGGCTACCCCAAACCCATCAGGGCCCGGTGGGAAGGGGTTAGCAGGGAAAAGTAACTTACTGTCGGGGCTGGCGCAGCCCAGGAAGGCGGCGTGCGCCCGGCGGTACCAGCCGACGGCGGCGTCGCGGAGCGGGCAGCCCGAGGCTCCGAGGCGCAGCGGGGAGCGCGGAGCCCCACGGCCACCTCCGCCCGCAGTCGCCCTCCTCGCCCCGCCGCCCGCAGCGCCCTCGGTGCCCAGCAGGTCCTCGATGAAGAAGGACGAGACGCGGGCGGAGGTGGAGCCCGAGTTTTCCGTCGCTTCGTCCGGCATCGTCGGAGAGGAGCTGAGGGAGGGACGGGGAAGGGGACGGGGACGGGGACGGGGGGGGGGGTGTCCCCGGCTCCGCGGGAGGCTGGCTCCTCGGCTCCCCGCTGCCCCGCCGCCGCCTCCTGCCTCTGCTTAGCCCCGTGGATGCTCTCCTGGTATAAAAGGTTTTTTTTCCGGAGTAATCATTTCAGATCGCGGTTTGCCATCATTTCCTGCGAGCTAGGAGGGGAGGGGGAAGGGGGAGGAGGGGAAGGGAACGGGGAAGGAGAAAAAAAAAAAAAAAAAAAAAACAAGCCGACAACCCATCGGAGGCGCCAGATTCTGCGCGAAAACGATAATAACGAAATAAAAATGTCATGCGAGTTAAACGCCGTGCACGGCGAGGGGGGGGATCCTGCGATTGGAGGAGCGCGGAGGCAAATGGGATCTCCGCGGGGGCGCGCAGCGCGATGGCTGGCGCGGAGCTCGGCGGGGCCGAGGCCGGGCTCTGCCTGTGCGGGTGCGTTTGGGTGTGCGTGCGTGTGTATGTGTGTGTGTGTGTGTGTGTGTGTGTGTGTGTGTGCCCGCGTGTGCGTGCGCCGCCCCGGGGCTGCCACTCACGAGCTGCTTATTTAGGTCAATTAGGGAGCAAATCCCGGAGCGGGGGGAGCGGCAGGGCCGGCCCTGGCGTACGGGGAACAGCCGGGGGGAGGCTTGGCCACCTCACGTCTTTGCCTTGCCATTGGATGCAGCGGGCTCGGAGGGCAGCCCACGCAGCCAATCGGCTCTGCAGGCACCTCGGTTATATTAATATCATTAATAATAATTAGCCCCCCTCCTCCCCCCCCTCCCCCCCTTCGGAGTGCGGCGGCCGCTGAGCTTTCATGTCTGCGGCGGCGGGGATGGATGGATGGATGGATGGATGGATGGATGGACGGACGGACGGACGGACGAGATGCGGCCCTGCAGCCACCGCCGTGGGCTCCCGGCGGAGCGGGCAGGATCCCCCTGTCCTGGACCCCCATACGGAGCACTGGGATCGGGGAGCACCCAGGGAGCGTCTGCCCCCAGGGTGCCCAAGTGGCCAAGAGGCCGGCGGCATTGGAGGGAGGGCGGCCTTCATCTCCCGAGGCCGCCTTGCTCTTCATAGCACGGTTAGTGCCATTCAACCTTTCTCTTTCTATATATAAATATTCCCTTTATGTACATATATATAATATATACACCTTTATATGTATGTTTATATATGTGTGTATTATGTAGATATACTTATTTTATATGAATATTTATATGTATGTACGTCTATACTCTTATCCTATATGCACATGTATATGTATGTATATATATGTATATATATGTATATTACGTCTCTAGATTTAGGCGGTAGTTTATGAGAAGGAAGACAGTTCTCCATCCCCGTCTCCCATTGCCCAGGGCGCGCCCGCTGCCAGCTCCCGAGCCCATCGCTCCCGGCGTTCTCTCTCCGCACTTCGATTTTGTGATTCTTGCTGCTATTGTAATCCCACTTCGTGGGAAGCCGTAAAGCCACCCCCTGCCTGTCTCCTTTTGCCGAGCCTTCCGGATGTGTCCCGCTCGGGACAGGGACCCCCAGCATCCCCGCAGAGCTCCAGGGCAGGACAGTGACTCGCTGCCTTTTTCCTGGAGACCAAATGGGACAAGTCTGTCGATCCGAAATGCACGTCGGAGACCGGGAAGGTTTGGGTGAGTATACAAATGCCCTGAAAACTACTTATTCAACTCACTGCTCTCTGCTTCTGGGAGTACTGCTTGAGCGGGTTAAAGGCACGACTCAGAGGCGATGCTCACCAGCTCCCCGGCTCCACTCTACCTCCTCCGGCGGGATTTCCCTCCTTGTTCCCCTTTGCAGTACCCCTGAGCACCCCTTCCCGTGCTCGATTTAGGGAGCGGAGCAGTCGGGCACTGCCCGCTGCCACCTGGCCGCCGCAGCGAGGAGACGGGGAGCAGCCAGAGCCGGCCCGGGGGGGAACCGGGTGTCGGGGCTGTCTAGGGAGGTGGAGAAAGGGGCAAAGTGGGGAGCGGGGGAGAGAAAGAGAGGAAAGAAAGAAAGAGAGAGAGAGAGAAATGGGGGAAAAAGAGAAAGAGAGAGAAAGAGAGAAAGAGAGAAAGAGAGAAAGAGAGAGAGAGAGAGAGAGAGAGAGAAAGAAAGAAAGAAAGAAAGAAAGAAAGAAAGAAAGAAAGAAAGAAAGAAAGAAAGAAAGAAAGAAAGAGAGAGAAAGGAGAAAAAACTTTCAATTTCCAAAAACTCAAAAAAAAAAAAAAAAAGCAATCAGAGCTCTGAAGTGAACTCTGGAAAAGCAGGAATGTACAGGGACGTGTTCGGGTTTCAGTACTACCTGAGCAGAGACCAATGACTGGCAAACTGTAAACCAAGCAAAAGTACATTTATCACTTGTTGCACAGGAGTGATGCTAGCGAACATTACTTTTATGCTTTGTCCATCGTGGTGTGTTTTACTAGATAGGAAATATGAGTCTGACCAATATGTCTTACGCATCTATAAACCGTCTGCTCTGTTTCACTGGCAGACTCAGAAAATATATGTGTGCTTTCCGGAATAAAAAGAAGAATGTGGACCCCGGTTACTTCTATACATTTTATATTCAATGTGCAAACAATATGCATGTAGCCCCTGCCTGTATTTTTTAAAGTGTTCCTACAGTGTAGTCATGTAACTTTTGTAGTATTGTTTGCTTTCCACTTAGAAAAAGTATAATAAAATCAATAAGAATTAATTCACTCTTGGTTTTTTTTTTTTTTCCTTCATTCTTTTTAGCACAATGTATAACTTCTAGTGTGCAATAATCCTGAACTGTGTTTGTGAAAAGTCATCTTTATTCAGAAATATTCCCGAAACACAAAATCATTATGTATACAACCCTATACCTGCAAACACAACACTTGCACAGACGTGTTTGTGTGTGGTGTAATTTTTAGGCTTGCTGATATATTTGTGTACCTTTTGCATAGTTCTAGCAGCACGACTGCTGAAACTTTGAGCTGAGTACTCTTTTTGCTTATTATGATGATAAGAAGGAAGAAAAAACGAACAAACAAACAAAATACACGGTTATGTTTACTGGATGTCTCACTGCAGCCACCATGCAGGGCTCTATGTGGAGTGTAAAAAAAGCATCCAGCGATGGAATTTTCGTCATTTATTCTCAGAGGGACCCCTTGGGCCGGGCAGGCCTTGCTCCTATTTCGGCTGCCCGTCTGCAGGGACCGGCGACCCCCGGAGGCGGCTGGCACCTAGCGGCGGAGTCCATGGCATGTCCGACTCCTTTCGGTGCAGCCCCCTAGGTAACGGGGTCCGGGAGATGTCCCCTGAGCCCAGGGCATTGCCCGTCGTGTGTGTGGGGGGGTTCATTTCCCACCCCCTGGCTCCGCTTCTCTCCCCTGACTCAAAGCATCTCGGGACAGCGGTGGGGTCTCGGGGCTCTACAATGGGGTCGCGGGGCTCTGCAGTGGGGTTTTGGGGCTCTGGAGTGGGGTCTCTTCCACTGAGCAGCCCAATGCTGGTTCCCAGTTTCCGTTCCTCAGTGCTGGCTGGGCTGCCGGCAGTGGGCAACTTTGTGGGGCCGGGGCCGTCCCTCTTCACCTTGTCCCTTCTTCACCTCCAACGGTGCCCGAGCCGCCGGCAGCGCTTGCTCGACGTGCTCGCAAAGCATAGGACAGGCAGAAGTGGGGGCTTGGGTTCGGGTTCCTGGGGGGGTGGGGGAACACGGGGGACACGGACGGACTAGCAGGAGAAGGGCTCCGTTTGGGGCCGAAAGCGTGCAAATAGGTGTAACAAGTGCCTCCAGAGAGGCGCAGCAAGGCGATGCAGGTCCCCGAAGTGGAGCGGGCCTGCCTGCAATGTGAATGCAATTACTCTGCCTGTGTTTGATGTCTCCCCTAGCTCTCCCCCCACCGGCACTGCCTCGATATGTCGTAAAATAGAAGCGAAATGAAAGACAGGCTTTAACGCTCGCTACCTAACCTCTGCTCCTCTCTGCTTTTAAGGGCCCGCGGGTTTTGGAGCCGAGATCTCTGCAGGAGGCGTTTAACCCCCCAGCGCTGCGGGCAGAAGGGTTTTTTGGGGAAGGGGGGATTGGTTCTCCTTGCCCCGTGCCAGAAAAGAGGCTCTGAGCAGATCCCTGGGTTCCTCTTGCCCTCCTCACAGCTCAGAGGCAGCGCCGCGGGTAAGGAATTCCTTGGCCAACATCTGTCTCTGGTTGATATATGCATGTATGTATATACATATAAATATTAAAAAATAGTTTTCGGAGAGGTTCGCTTGAACTATAAAAATAAAGCTAATAAAAGACCGTATTCGCATCTTCAGTAAACTGACGGGAGCCGTCAAAAACGCCAAGGGAAACACTCGGAAGGAACTTTTTTCGGGTCCAGCGTTCCTTTGGAAGAGCACAAGTAGTGGTGGAAATGTTTGGATGTCTGCTTTGAAAAGGATCGTAAAATAAAACGATGGACCAGCAGCTGGTTTCCCGGCCTCTGAGTAACATTTTCTTCTTCTTCCTTCTCTTCTTCCCCGTGAGCGCTGGGGATGCGGGGATGCTGAGTGCCCGGGGGTCCCCACAGCCTCCCCCCGGGGCTGCTCCTGTCTCCGCAGGGAACTCGCTGGGTCCCCGCTCCGGCTCCGCCGCCCTCCGAAATCCGCGAGTGCAGAGTGGGACCCCGGGAGCCGGGCTCACAGCTCCTCGGGCCGGGCCGGGCCGAGCGGATGGGGAATCCCCGAGGGGGTGTCCCGGCCAGGAGAGCTCCATCGGGGTGAGGATCCCGGGAGCATCTCCCGGGGATGCTCCATTTCAGGTGGCTTCGCCGGCAGGAAGAGTGGGACCCCCTTTTGCTGCAGGTAGACCACCAGCCACCGCCCAGCCGGGGGACCCAATCCTCCCTTGCAGAAGCCCCAGGGGGCTCTGGCCGGAGCCTCTCGTAGCCCCAAGCTATAGGCACATGCAAGCCTGAGAGCTCTTAGAGTCCTAAAAACTTTCAAATGCGAGTCAAATAGCACTTAACGCAGCGACACTTTGGGGCTTTCCCTTCTTAATGCGAAGTACATTTTAAGGGATTCCCAAAGATAGGCAAACAGAGTAACTGGTATTTATTTATTTATTTATTTATTTATTTATTTATTTATTTATTTATTTTTCTCTCCAGTAACTTGTTAACTATAAACCAATCCCTACTTAATTCTTCACTGCCAGTGACACTGGAAGAGGACTTTTCCCCTTTCAAGAATGCTGCACAACCCATGCTGGTTCCCATGAATGTATTCATTATTCACAGATAGTCACTAAGTGCTTTGGGTGGAAACTTCCAGTCCGTAGAATGTCCTGACTGTCTGTGTTGCCCATTTATTGTTCGTTATAGATGGCATGCAACTGGGAGCATTAATCGCATGACTTAAGTGCTGTTTCCTTTCTAAGTGAAGGAAATTTTAACTCATGATAAATGATCAAGCAGGGGAATATCCTTGGGTAGGTGGATAAACAAATGAAGAAAACAATTCGAGAATGATTTGGAGGAATATCTATTCCATGTAATAACCGAAATAGTTATTCATTATTTGAATAGAGGTTAGGAGAAAGGGAGAAAATCAGCAAATTATGTGATGTCAAAAAAAAAATGTAGTCCCTATTGAAAAGAGTTAACATTTATAATACAGTCCTGCTTTAAAGTGACTTTTCCAGAAAGGTCTTTGGCATCGATTTCGTTACACAATTTTAAAATGACTTCTTTTTGGTATGTACAGTGAGAGAATGCATGGTTTTATTGGTACTGGTTAGGGTCAGCCACAGGAGAATTATGGAGGTCATGTGAAATAGGTGCCAATAAAGCTTTTATTATTGTTATACAGACAAAAGAGCATTATGGAAAGAGATCCTTACCAGACCTAACCATGGATATTTTGTTCTGTTAACAATCAAGTTGGAAAATACAGAGACACAGTAAAAAAAAAAAAAAAAAAAGTGACTTTTCAGAGCCATTGGGCATTAACCTATTATACTAAAACTTTTGGCATTATTTTGCCCCAGAAAACGAAGGTCTCCTGAAATGAAACACTACACATGACTTTTGGTGCTGCCTAAAAGAAAAGATTAAGGGGAAAAGCACTGCACTGTCACAACAGAATGCAACTGTTTTTATTTTGAAATAATTTGTGTGTGTGTGTGTTATGTAATGTAAGAATATTGTTTTTTTTTTTTGTTTGTTTGTTTGTTTGTTTGTTTTTTAATTGACAAGGTAGCCTTTACCTGCGATTTGTATTTACCTGAAGTTTGAAACAGATTTTGTACCAGAGTTTGAAGTTCAGGATTCTAAAGCAAGATTTAATGAAAATGTTATTCATCTATCTTCATCCAATCTTGTGTGATTTTAGTGCAGTATTAAACCACTGTCAAGGACTGCAATGAATGTCCCCCATGTGTTGATACATTGGATTCTTAGATCAAACTTCAACAACTTTTAGAGCTCTATAAATTCAGCAAAAATTCCTACCTTCTTAAATCTGATTGACTCCTGATTGACTCAGAAGTTTTAGATTAATTCCAGGAAGGAGCCAAATTCAATCAAAGAAAGTATTAAGAACTGTATGGTACAAAACATTCTTTGTATTTTTACAGTTGTGTAAAAAGAAAATTGATGCATAGATCAAAGTTAGCCCCCAACCACTGCTAACATAGGATTAAACATTATACTAGCTTTTACACTTTGCTAATAAAATGATTCAAACTGTGTATATTCTAAGGCAGAGATTTAAGAAAACTTGTGAAAATCATGATGGAGCCTTATTCTGTATAAAATCACCCATATTTGTGAACTATATTAATAAGAAACAAGAGTGCATAGACAGGAAGCAGAAAATATCTATTTTCCATTGACGTGTAATCCATTTATCCTACTAGAGGACAACAATACCAATCTCTAAACCTGCTGTTACACCAAGAAAAATATTTTTAATTGGCATGTGAAAAATATATGTTGGCAAATCATATTTGAATGAGGCATATAGTTCATCCTACTCACCTCTATCTAAAATACCCCTGTCACCCATGATATATGTGTACATAAGTATGCCCATGAATTTTTGAATCATCTTAGAAATAATCTTTACAGAAATCAATGAATAGTTGGAGTTTATGTGAGTCATTAAAATCTGGGGATGAAGGCAGTTTTCAAATGGTTCTGTGATGTATTATAAATGGTTTTGCAATGTTCCAGCATATGTGGAGATACATATCTGGAGATATATACAGTTACATGCATATGAATTTGTTTATTATGGTATACAAAAATTACATTTTCACATAGCATGAAAGTAGTGTTGAAATGTCTTTAGAAAGGACTGGACCTAGTCAAAATTAATATTGTAGTGAGCACAGATCCTAATGTAAATCCATGGAAACCCCAAATGCATTCACTTTCTTGTTCTGAATTATTTTGTTATCAAGTCTGATTAGTCCTAGAAAACCCTGAAGCGGTAGGAAGGCTGGGTCAAACACTGAGTGAACTCAGTGGTAAAGCTCTGTTTGCTTTCTCTCGGCAAGCACACTGAGATGTGCTATCTTCCCCAGGATCTCAGCGGAGCTCAGCAGGAAACCCAGCCGTATCAGCTCCTTCTCATAAGATTCCCCTTTGACTTTGCAAAATCCTTGAGTTGTGTTAGGTGGGTGCGAGTCAGTTCCCACAGTAATTCTTCATGAAACCTGAACACTGTGGCCCACATTCTACCCTTGTGAGGACATGAGAAGTCAACCTAGAAATTTACACAGGCCTCTGGCTATGAATAACAAAATCTACACTGCAGTTATCTGAAATTGGAGCGGTAAGTGGACTTGCAGCAGGAAAATTTTCATATCACACTTTGTAAATCCACGTTTTACCCAGAGGAAGATAAAGTCTTGTTTTAAATGGTAAATCTTGTTTTAAAGGTACTGGAGGGATGGGCAAGGAGAGCTGAAGGTGCACCCTCGTGGTGAGTGGCAGGGGTACATGTCCTGCTGACTGACCAGGAGGGGCCAGTGCCCCTTTTATAACCTCCTGTCATGCAAGGTTCTCCTCTCACATTTACTTGGGGGGATTCATCAAACTAAGCAGAGACATCTATGACTAGCGTTTCCATCCTATGCTCCCCTTAAAGCCAGTGCATGTCTACTCAACATTTTCTGTTCATTCAGGGGGTAACTGTCGTGTAAAGTCAGGTGAATCATTCCCTGTGTCTTCCAGCTGCCTGGCCTTGGAGAGGCTTTCTTGCCATGTCATGACAGTATATGCCATGGTACAGATGCAGTTAACCAAATATTATAAGGGTAAGCACTCAATGGGAGATGGGGCCACTCTTCAGCTGGCTTCTCAGCTCCAGGTCACACCTGACATGGTCTTCTCTTGTCTAGCTCAAATGCTCCATATGGCTCTGTGTTTGTTAGCAAGCTAAAATATATCATTGCACAGGCTTGTTTTCACACAGCTTGCTCCCTAGCATATTTTGGTCCACCAGCTCTCATTCAGACTACCTTAGGACACTCACAAGGAAAATAAAGGCCAGGGACTACTCATGATGAATATCAGACCACTCTGTTTTGGAGGAGGACGTAGTGTGCAGATCCAAGCCATGCCATGACAATTGCTCTCAGGACTAAAGGATCAGGTGAGCACAAATCCAACCCAAAGCACCCCAAACACTGTTAAGCAGTAGGAAAAATAGTGTAAGTACAAACTAATAGGAAGAAAATGTGCCCTGTCATCATGCATGTAGGTATGGCAATTTGGTAGGCTGTGATGTGTGTTTTGCAAAGGAGTGTACCCCTTGCCTACATGTCATCTTCTCCCCAGCCAGCAGCCCTGCAAAAGCCTGGCAAACACCATCCCTTTAGCAGTATTTATAGCTATATCTCTATCTGATGAGCCACTCTCTAAAAGTAGGCTAACTCAAAACATACCACATTGCTGCTTGGAAATGCAGATGTGAAGGGATATCTGGTTCTAATATACAGATCACCTTATGGTGTGGCAGGTTTCAGTTTCCACAATAGAGAGTGCATTTGTGCTAGGAGTGATTTAAGCCATTTGGGACCTTCAAAAGCAGAAAGCCTTCATGAACCTTATTGGAAATGACTACTCTTGCTGAAAAAAGAAGGAAGAGAAACTAGAGGGGTGATCCAAGATCACACACATCTAAAGAGTGGAAAGGAAGCCTTTTCCAAAATGTTGCTCTTTCTCACAGAAAACACTTAAGTTGAGTGTGAGACAAATATCTCCATTCCTTTGTAGAGATATGAAGTCCTACTAATGTTGATGAAACCAACATTTTATTACAAAAAGCCATCAGATTTAGTTCAAAATATTCCATTTATTAAATATCAGTAATATCAACCATCATCTCTTCTATGACATTTTACTGTCTGCTTTTTTTTTTTTCTTTTTTTTTTTTTTTTTTTTTTTCTGAGGGACTCAAGGAGGAGGACAATGAAGCAAGCTTTTCCTTTCAGATACACCTGGTGGATTTGAGTTCTGATATTTCTCTTTCCCTCATTGCACGGAAATCCCCTAGGAAGAGCAAAATATCAACATAAAGATCGGCTGTGCAGATTTGAAAGAAGGATTTTGCCCTTGGGTCCAAATGCTGGAATGTTTTCTGCAGATCATAGACTCCATAAAACATATGTACTTAATAAATAAGCAAACAAGGCTTGTGCTCAAATGGGGCTGCTGTGCAGTAAGGGAGAACATTTGGCAAGTTGGGGTGGGGGGTTGGCAGCTACATCCTTCGTAATCCAGAACAAGTTTTTTTTTTTTTTTTGTAAATATCAACATTTCTTCTTCGTGTCAACTGTGATGTTGAGGTGCATGAGGGGAATGTGGGAATTTCACTCCAGGTGATCTGAAATAGTACTTTCTTCCAGAGCTGACTGTCCCCGTGCAGGAAACAGGGAATATCTCTACCTTGTCAAAGAGGAAAACCTGATGAGCTAAGAAGGCTTTTCCTCATTCTCATCTACTGCCTCATTGTCTGCTCAAATCAGCAGGGAAAACAGCAGAGAAGTAGCTGGAGCCATGCCAGAATGCTTTTTCTTTTGGCACCCTTTTGCAGCAGCAGCTCGGGATCTTTTTGCAACACTGTGCTCCAGAGCTGTCAGCAGGTAACACACTCTGTCGCATACCTCAGAGCTGCTGAAACATTGTGTGCCCTCTCTCCACCTCTTGCAGAGCTCACCTGACCCTGCCTTGCTCCTTGCTTGGAGCTTCAATCCCCTCGGCAGTCCAACAGGTCATTCAAGCTTGGTCAGGCCTAAGAAGCCGTCCTCTTACATTTAGCAAGAAAGGAACACATCCAGCATCTGCTGTAGTTGGTGTCTAAGATGTCTAAGATATGGAGTGAGTCCTTTGCATTTGCATATCTCCTGAACCTGTAACCATCAAGACATTCAGACCAAGAGGGAACTTTTTGGTAGCAGTTTTTCAGGGCAGGACCAAGCCAGAAATTATGTGTCTAGTCTGGTACATTGGCTTTTTTTCTGTGCAGATGGGAAAGTGGGGTACCTGCAAAAAGATCACCCATTTTCCTTCTCTCCATTGCCTACTTGGCATTGATGAACACTGCTCCAAAGGTCACTGTAGAGAACAATGACATTAAATGAAATGAAACACCTAACTTTTAGGTGGTTGAAACAAAGCTTATTACTATTATTAATTACTATTATTATTATTATTAATTATATTTTCTGCCTGCTTCTTGATTGTCTAGTTAAAATAATTATTTTCTTTTCCTCTCTTCTTGCCTTTTACTGTGAAGAACAGCAGAAGCAGAACAAGACCAAGGACTGGACTCAACATCTCATCTTTTGCTTATCCTTAAAAATATATGCATAAAACCTCAAAACTATACTGTAGAAAGATATATGGCAGCCATTTTCTCACATAAAATGGCAAGTTTCGAGTTTCTATGACCAGACTGCTACATGGTACTGTCAAAATCAAGTTCAATTGAGGATAAAATACACAGTTCTCTCTTAGATTTCTTGTTATTTTAGTCCACAGGGATAAAAAACAATTGATTTCTCTGGAACTTTTATTTCCCAACATATTTTTAATTGTTTTATTAAGCACAAGTATATTATTCTGAATTAACCATGTTTGGTTATGTGTATCTTCATCTCATTTTCAGTTTAGAAAAAGAAAAAATAATGAAGTGACAATAAAATATTTCCTTTGACTTTGTAGAGGTCATTGAAGTTTTGTGGGCACCTCTGGAATCAAGAGTGGACTAAAAAGAGATTTTTATTCCAACTCAGAAATAGTAGGCATAGTGTAGTAGGCATAGATGCTGGTTTGTTGTGGGAATACTCTAAAGTATTCCTACATACAAGTTTTCCTTTTTGATATGTCTACTAAGACGAATTTTAAAAATCTGTATTCCACAGAGATTTGACTCAAAAATAGCTACTTTAGCCTTGGAGGTTCAAATTTGAGATTGAGTTGTCCTTTAGAAACCTGTGTCTGGGGAATCTGAGCTTCTTTCTGTAAGGATCAAATCTGAAGGACTAACTGCATGAAACACAGGAAGGATTAATAGGGATTTAAGCATCTTGATGAGCATATGTGTAACCCTCAGTGTAATTTAGAGAGCTTTGGGAGCCTTTCTAACACCTAAAGGAGACCTATAAACTCTTTAGATTCTGTTTAAATTCAGATTAATATGCCAGATTAGATTACTGCAACCAATGTAGCTAATACTGATAAATCTTAAAGGTATTATCTGTACATAATCAGAAATTAAACAAGATGTGTAGACAGAGACTATTTACAATTTTATTGTAATCAACACATTTATGAAAAGAATTATAAAAATCCTGAAGTTGTTTTTTCATGGAATCTGCATCCAGTGAAATTATTAGCTGGTGCAGGAGTTTATATGGCTTTCATTTAGCAAGAATTGTTTGGTTCTGGATGAGATTTGAGGAAATTAATCCAAACTCTCTAACTTTGTGAGTTAGTGCCTGGATCCGACCTATTTTAAGACAGTGATCCAGCTTGACTATAGACCACATGGTCTTTATTTCTCAGTTCTGGACCTGTTTTAGTACTATTCTTCAGTCTTACATGAGTATTTTCCCCAGTGTGTATTTATCCAGGCTTCCTAGGTAAGAAACAGTCCATCTCTGAAACAAACAAACAAAAAAGTGTAAATATATTTCCTAGCTGGAATAAACCTTTTGTATATTTTCTGTGAGCAAATAGATCTAAAGTCAATAAAAAAAAAAAAAAAAAAAAAAAAAGCTTCTGGAAAATTTAAACATATTTTGAAAGAGATTGATTGAACTTCTTTCTTTCTTTCTTTCTTTCTTTCTTTCTTTCTTTCTTTCTTTCTTTCTTTCTTTCTTTCTTTCTTTCTTTCTTTCTTTCTTTCTCTCCTCTCCTCTCCTCTCCTCTCCTCTCCTCTCCTCTCCTCTCCTCTCCTCTCCTCTCCTCTCCTCTCCTCTCCTCTCCTCTCCTCTCCTCTCCTCTCCTCTCCTCTCCTC
This sequence comes from Anas acuta, assembly GCF_963932015.1. Lineage (NCBI taxonomy): Eukaryota > Metazoa > Chordata > Aves > Anseriformes > Anatidae > Anas > Anas acuta. The sequence goes on along the minus strand of NC_088982.1, from coordinate 10,359,739 downwards.
TCCTCTCCTCTCCTCTCCTCTCCTCTCCTCTCCTCTCCTCTCCTCTCCTCTCCTCTCCTCTCCTCTCCTCTCCTCTCCTCTCCTCTCCTCTCCTCTCCTCTCCTCTCCTCTCCTCTCCTCTCCTCTCCTCTCCTCTCCTCTCCTCTCCTCTCCTCTCCTCTCCTCTCCTCCCACAAAATAATAAAATAATGTGCTGGATTGTTCTGTCAGATTTTGTTAATACGCTTTCAAAATGTGTGCCCGCATTTACTCGCATGGAAGTAAATGCAAATTTTGGAGTGAAACATAAGTGAAAATAAGAAGACATAGACGAACACCTTCGTGAACCCTGCCCCAGCACACAGAGATGGGGTTTAATTGTTTAGCAGCAGGGCAGAGAGTTGCTGCGATCAGTGTCAGCGCAGAACAAATGTCCCTTATCACAGTGCCACCTCGAGGACAAATCACAGCCCAATCAAGCAGGCACCTCTGCAAAAATCCTTCCATCCTCAACGAGGGCTTTCCCCGTTTCCCCTACTGCAAGTTCGGTCAAAGTGAAAGACAGGTCAGGTCCATGATGTTCATGGGCTCCAAACCAGCCTTCATACTTGGGAATTCACTGGGACGTTTACAGATGTTGCTAGAACATGATGCATGTAACTGATCTCAAACAAAAATGATTGCTGTGGTCTACATGGATTAAGATTTTCCTAGCAGTTCTGTATTGCACAATTCAAATGCATAATAAACTTAGATCTGTACTTTTGCCAAATTGTAATTTATAAATAAAAGGGCTCAGAGCAAGCCAATTTTCCTATTTAGTTTTTAATAGCTAATACTCAGAAAACCTCAAGGCTAATTAAACAGTTCATTGTCCTGCTGCATTTAATTATTCAGATATTGATCTAACATCTTAACACACAAGACAAAACAGTGACATATTTTATATTTGGAAATGGAAAAATAGGAAGCAGACCTGGTTTAAAAATGATTTAGAAGTTAACAACCGAACTCAAAGAAGAGTGCTTCCAAGTGCTGACTTCTTTTTTTTTTCATAAGCCACACAGCCTTTCTATCTATTAATAATAATAATTATAAAAAGACAAAAAGAGAGAAAAAAAAAGAAAAACTTTTAGAATTTTGCTATAAGTTTAGCCTCAAATTTCATATCTACTTGAAAAATCCTACATGTTATATGCCAAAATCATGTGTCCATACAAATATGAAAACAAGTCTATTGCCTAGGAAAACCAGACCAGGACAGGACAGAGGAACTCTGTGTTCAAGTTCTGACCCCACCTGAGACAACTTCTGACCTTGAACTAATAAATGTTTAGCCTGTCTTGTTCCACTGTCTGAAAACTAAGTTTCATATGTTTCCCTTTTAAGTCACCATATTTCTGACAGGATTTTGTCTTACTGGGTACTTAGCCCGAGTAATATAGAAACAACACAACCACACAGAGTAAGCCCCTTTATATAGACACACCCCACTGATGAGGTTCTTCAGAAAGAATAAGTTTGTGTTTATTTTTTTTTTTTCCACTTTTAATGCATTGGACACAACATAACATTATTGGGAAGCATTCTCATAGTTTCTTTTGAAAAGCTATTTTCTCCCTCCCATACCCAGGCCTTTGGAGAATGGAGGACACAGAAGTTCTGGGTCCACCAGCACCACCTCCATTTTCATTACTACACAAACCAGAAAAACAAAACAAAACAAAACAAACAACAACAAGAACAAAAATAAGAACCTGGGTTATCTGGAGTTTAAATCATCAATAACTTAGACATATAGATCTAGCTTAGTTGCCCTAAACTGAGCAGAAACATCCAGTCCTAGTTCCTAGTTCACACTTATCAGACACACTGTGTCCTAAACACGCCTAATACCCTCCATTGACTGTGGAGAGAGCCCATAGTTACAGGCTGAGGTACTGGTGTGCAGAACACAGCTAGGTTGTGTAAACACAGAGACTTAATGCCCTTTGATATTCCCAGAAATATCTGAGGTACTTGCTTAGGACTTCAGATATGACAAAGAACCTCTGGGAGACTCACCTTGTGCCAAAGCAGGACCTTTTACATGGCTCAAACAACACTAGACACATTGCTTTGGCAGCTGATTCCTACCTGCAAAACTACTGAGACAAATGCCATCATTAATGTCAGAGGACACACTGCATAGCAAAGTGATTAATTAAATGCTAGGGAACTGTCCACTCTGGATTTAATTCTGTCTCCTCGATGTAAACACTGTGGCCTGCAGCTCCCTGGGGTCAGGGTAGCATGCTCCTGCTATGGATGGATCAAGAGAGCCATAGGGAAATTTAATTGCATAAGCTGTCTATTTACAGTCCCCCTAGTGACCCTTATAAGGCCACTTGGTGTTAGTAAAAAATCAAGAAAGATAATGAAAATGAGCTTTACAGGCAGGCTCCTGTGCAAGCATCTCAGATGCTCTCAACTCCTCTGAAGTGGAGACTTCTCTGCATAAGTAATGTAAACCACACACCTGCTCTGGGGACTTCACAAATGTCAGCACAGACCAAGGACTTAGGTGGAAGAGGCAAAGCCAAAGCTGGTATGGTGAGAGAAGATAAGGGACAGCAGCAGGCTGCAGGAAGCCTACCCATGCCTTAATCTGTCTCCCAATGCCAAGGTTGCACTTCCATTCCAGGCTGTGACCCTGCAACTTGCTAAGGTCCTATGGATGGTCCTAATGTAGCTCCAGACAGTATTTTTATCCAGTAAGATGTTAATTTAAAGTTCTAAGAAGCAACATGTATTTCAGTGCAACGGCTCAGCAGGGGGTCAATGTAAAGCTTGCCATTTGAGATGGCAAAATGCTGTGCAGGATGCAGCATGGTTTGCTGTGCATCAGGAACAAACTTGTCTCTCCCTTTAATTGGGTCCAACACCACTTAAAGGTAGAAAACATATACAGAAAAGACGCAAAACAGCATATGGCATATGGTCATTATTGCACAATTCACAGGCTGGTAATTTGGTTTGCTGTGTCTCCATCTTACAGTAACTGACACCAGATAATACAGTTGGGATTAATCCAGGCCTTATGAAGTGTTCCAAAAACTCAAAGCTAATTACTACGCTTGAGATTCCCAGATTGGCATATGGTGTTAAAAACCATTGTGCAATTTAGGGGAAAACATAAATTCCGCAAGAACTTTTTTTTGCCAGAATGCTGGCTTTCCCCTCGGATTACTTACTGCTAATTGCAGGAAGTGTCTTAAATGTACCAGTGCATTTATTTTTGAAACTGCTAGTCCGGTTCTGGTACCCTTCTAAAAAAAATAATAAATAAATAAATATATATAATATATATATATTTTTTTTTAAAAAAAAAAAGCTCTTATTAATACCATCAGAAGAAAGTCTGGTTCCTAGTTTGGCCAAGAGAGTAGAATTAACTGCTATAAACTATAGCAGATCACTTTGCATTCACATTAAAACAAAGCTTAATAACATTAAAGCTTGTACACTGTGGTAAATTCCACTTTAAATTCCTTCACCATCTGTTGAATAAAAATGCCATGAGTATTTCCCTTCAACTTCTATTTTCTTTAGGGCACTCAGTGCACAGATGCAAATTTTAAAAGGCTGAGCTCAGGGTGAAGGGCCAAGAGGGTGAGCTGGATTGCTGCAGCCAGACTAAAGTGGGGGCGTGAAATCTGCCAATAGGCATCAGGGACCAAAATTTCATCTTACCAGAAATTGTTTTATCCCAGTGAAATTATTCTAAAATGAAATTGCCTGTTAAGCCTTTTCTCAATGCATCTCCACTGTTTAGGTTTTGGAATTGGTGCTTGAGCAATCTGCTGTGATACAACTGTGGGTGAACAAATTTTTTTTTTTTTTTTAATTTCAAATACAGCATTTTACTGAAGCAGCCCGAGATCTTGTTTCTGCCATCTAAACAGCACCATCTTCAGGCAAGTTTTAAAACCTACCATCATTTAGCAGGGACCTAGTCGTCTCTCACATAGGGAATTCTCTTTTTCTCGTGCTGAAATCGTGGTCCTACTTCCTGGATGCTGTCTTTATGTCTTGGCACTTATCAAAATATTCTATCAACATAAAACACGACAACCGATCTCCTGTTATGTTCTCTGTGTTTTCATATGATCAAAGCTTTCCTCAAATGAACTCTTAAATTTACTTTAAAATGTTTCACCAATATTCATTCCTCTTTCATTCTGTTTGTTTCTATTATTTATTTGTTTATTTTGCATTTTTTTCAGTGTCCCCAATGAAATTTGTGGGATTTGTGACCTAGTTTATTTTTATTGGTAGGTTCAACCAGCATATTTCAAGTCCCTGTTTTTAACCTTGAGATTTATGGATCAACTTTATTTCATCATCTATTCAAATTGAATATATGTTTTTCATACAAGAAAAGACTAGTGAAGTCAAAAGAAATGCATGAGTTATTAGGCTCTAGCCTATGGCTCATATGTAAACCAGATATATATCTGGTATTGGTGAGTATTAAGAACACAAGAAATTGCAAGGAGAAATATTCAGTTCACTTTATAATGTCATCTCAACCACCCACTGTTATTTCCCCTAACAAAATGTCATTTGGATTGTTTGTTTATTCCCCTAATATTTTTTTTTCCTTTAGACAATAGACAAATCAGCAGCAAAGACCCACAGACAGCAGATCCATGTTCAGTAAATGCAGTTTTCTGGAATTACTGGGAGGTGAAATGGAGACAGGCATTCCTGCACACCCCTTGTATCACACACTCCCCACCCATGGTATTTGTGGAAGGCAGATGTAAAGTGACATTGTCTGAGCTGAAAAATTATACACTGGGGAAGTTTAGCCTACAAGGAACTTAGTAACTGTTTCTGCATTTTGTTTGCTATGTAATAAATGGAGAAAAATTGTAACACCTCTTTCCTGCCCTCTCATGTTAAGGGGGGATGTCTACATCTAGCATTGCCTCCTCTACCAAGCTTTCTCCAAAGCCATGGGATCGCTTCAATTGTGTGTGCCAAAACTTGTGGCATGGATTGTATTGTGATAGACTAGTATCAAGGTGACACTAGGGGGTTTTGTTAGTTTTTTTTCTGAAAGATAAATTCTTCCAGACTAAAATTACTGATTTTCTGATTTTCAATACATACAGTTTCACAGTATGAAGATGATTTCATCAAAAAGTTCTTAGCAAAATTCTGGATAACCTCTGCACAGCATCTGGAGGAAACACTGCAGTAGGCAGCCCGTTAGAGGTTTCAGTGTGCATCTGAATGTGTTTGCTGGAGACAGCCACAGAGCCAAAAGCTCATCAAATGGAAGAGAGCAAATGCAACCAGGGCAGGACAGAGCCTGTCCTGTCCTGGGGTGCTGGCATTTGGGGTGGGGAGTGGGGAATGCAGATGTGTGGCTTGTAAAGACTGCATTTCTGGCCAAGAGAGGTGTTATTCCTTTGGCTGCCTTCACCCCCTGCTCCTTCCTTTATCTCCTCTCTCTGCGTTTCTGGGCTTGCCCAGGGATGCGAGTCTGGATGGGTGTGCACAGGGCCTGGGTGAGGGGCTCTGCTTTTCCCTCGGGAGAGCACAAGGGGAGATGGGGAAGAGTCTGGGCCCTGGAGAGTCCCTGGCTGGGCAGAGGGATGAGGCTGGACAGGGTCTTCCCCCCTCGGCCAGGGCCAAGGGGAAGGGGCGCACTTAGGGCTGAATCCTGGCATGCGGGCAGGCCTTCTAGAGGGGAACTGGGCTGTTCATAATGAAGGGACTTTTTGATGTCTTGCAGCCAAAGACAAAATCCTCCAGCCTCCCGCCCCACACTCCCCACATTTCCTGTGCCCTACTTCTGGGGCAGAGATCGCCTTTGTGCTTTAATTTAAGGAGACAGAAAATGCTGCGATAGCAGCTGGGAGGTGAGGGGAAGGGCAGAAAACACCGAGGGCCCCCCTTGCCATTGGGGGCAGCGAAGAACCCCACACAACACCCCCCGGCTGCAGGCAGATGCTCGGCCCTGCCCCAAACCCACCCCAGCACCATTTGGGGAAGAGGAATGCCCCCGTCCCCTGAGCCTCGAAGGGTTTGCGCCCGCCCCGTCGGTCAGCCCTGGTTCCGCAGCCCCTGCAATATCGGCTTCGGACCCGGGCGGGGCTCTGGGTCATAGCCGGGAGAGGGAACGGAGACTGACTCTCCTCGGGGCCAAACCCGGGATTCCCCAGCCTGGAGAGTGTTTGGCCGGGCTTTGTGACGGAAAATCCCTGTCCGGAGGCTCCTGTGTCCAGGGCTGCCCCTCGTCCCTCCAGCGCCCGTTTCCTCACCTGGGAATAACCACGAGTAGAGTTTTTCTTTTTCCTTTCCTTTTTATTACGTTTATTTATTTATTTATTTATTTATTTTTGCCAGCCCCAACGGCAAAGCACAGCACTGGGCAGCCTTTGCAAAGTGCAGGCAGGGCACAGTCACATTCAGGGGTTTCAGCGGAAGGACAGGGGGGGCTGGGACACAGGGGATTAAATCTCTGCCCCCTCGGAGCTCGTCCTCTGCCCAGCTGGGAGCAGAATTCGTTAGGTGCCCACTGCCCCACGGCCGGTCCGGCCACCCCTCCACGGCATCCCAGTCCCTACAGCCCAAGGCACGTCCCGACCGTCACCGGGTTTCTGGATGAAAAACAGCCGAGTTCAGGCCAGCCAGGGATTATTTATTCAATCTCTTCGTCTCCCCCCAAAATGATGAATTTTGAAAGTGAGCACATATCCAAAGTACGGAACATGATGAAGAGTGAGAGGGTCCTCGTAGAGCCCTTCTGAAGGGGAATCTTCCTAATAAATCTATGTGTTTTGTGTTTATTTTATTTTATTTTATTTTATTTTATTTTATTTTATTTTATTTTATTTTATTTTATTTTATTTTATTTTATTTTTTGCCTGTGTTTGCAAGTGCAGGTGCCCGACAAGGCAGTGTGCTGGGGCACCTCTCTGCAGCTTGGGACCTTTCCACTCCCAGGGGTATTTCCTGCATTTTTGTAACACCCAAAGCTTTAAGTTTTGGGAGCCTTTGTTCTGCTCAGGCTTGAGCTGGGGTTAATGGAAAAGGCTGCCCATTCCTGACTCTCCTCACCTGGGTCTGCTTATACCAGTGAGCGTGGAGCCAAAGGAGCAGGATGCTGGGAGCCCTCAGCACCACCTTAAAGCTTTTCTGAAATTGTGTTTGGAAAGGAAGGGCGTTGTGAGCTAAAAGAACTCCATGAAACATGCAAGTTTCATTTTATTTATTTATTTATTACTTTAGGAATTTTTCTTCCCTCCCTTGGTTTTATTCCAAAGCTTGGCAATTTGCTTGGTCTTTTGTTCACTTTTTTATTTTTATTTTTAGAGGTGTTGCTGTCTTTATTGGCTGTTTGGAAAATGGAAAGACAAAAAGAGAACATTTCCAGAGTATTTGCTTTCATTCATATAAAGATATTATACTTTTTTTCTGGCTTTCACCCTCTAGGATTGGCCCAAACAGGGAAGATGAGCTCAAATGATTAACCCAGTGACTTAAATTAATACTAAAAAACAGGTGTTATTCCAAGATGAAACATACACATCAAGATTATATTTTTCCCCCCAAATCAATCGCAGAACAAGTATTTTTTGGGGGGGATAAATCCCATAGTGGTCTGTCCTGCTCCCAGCAAGCCATTATCACAGTGTTATACATGGACACAGAAACATTAGACAGCAGACTTTTTGCACGCGTAGTTTATGGCAGATTTTCTCTACTTAATTCTGTACTGTCAACCTCTTTTCTTCAAGACATGTCTCTGCAAAGACCTTTCCCAACTAAACCTGTTTGTTGGTGCCCCAAGTTCGATTTGTACATTCTCTACCATTTCACATCACTCCTCCAGGTTTTTATTTTGTTCTTATCTAAAAAATGCTGACAGTTTTTTCTAAACTCTGCTCTGTCCCATAATAGCCACATCAACAATACTTTAAAAATAAATAAATAAATAAATAAAACAGATTTAAACAAAATGTAACCAGCAAATTTGTGCCAATCCCAGTGGGTGTGAGCCAGCACAACATAAACAAACACATACACAACATATACCAGATCCTTTCATTTTTGCAGGTCAATTCTCTCGTTACCCTCCTTGAAGTAAGAGATTTCTGGAGCATATAAGAGGTTATTTTGAGTGATATTTAAGTTACAAGGGGCCTCAAAAGTCTTATCAGCATATTATCCACAGAATTTCCTGTCCCATAGAAAACCAGTACCTAACTATGGCTTATGCAGCAACAGAGATGCTAACACAACTCTTCTGTGCCAAATCCACAATATCACTATTGATAAAAATCAACATTTTCTGTGCTTGCACAGATATGTGAGGTACACAACAAAGGTCAGTTTTCGGGTAGGCTGTAACCTCTGGCTCTATCCTGGCAATGTGATATGTTGTTAATGGACTTCAGTACTAGGGAGATGCCAATCTGTTCATACTCTGAGCATCTCTGAGGTTTTGCAGTTTGGAACTTTTCCAGTCCTATAAGATACTTAAGCCACAATTTTATTACTTTCTGAAATCAATTTTGATTGCCTGGAAACTCATTAATATCAGCGTGAAATCTTACCTACAAAGTTCATCAGAGCAGGGAAGTGCTGGAATTAACTTGAAAATTTGTTCTTAATGATCATATTTTTGGCAAGACAGAACTACAAGCAATTGGTGTTGGGAACACATGAAAACATTAGAGAAGACTGAAATCATTGCCCAGACCTCACTGCTCCAAAACACAAACCACATGTTTCAAGGGTCTAGGTTTGAACATCAAGCTGAGTTAATTCAGATCTGATCCTATACATAATTATGGATAACATACAGGACTGATTCCATGCCCCACTGGTAGAACTGTATGTTTGTGGTATTTCCATCTTTTAAATGAGAAAGAGGAAAATTAATCCTAATGCAGAAACATTTGTATCACTTATCTGGATGAAAACATCTCTGTGATGTGTGTGGTAACACTGTTTCTGGCCAAGGACTTTCTTTTAAGTGCTTAGACATGCAGATGCTTGAAGCAGGGATGGCCAGACTTTTGCTTTGAATAGTTCAAGTGCATTTCTTATACCTTGGCTATACCACATCAGCCTTTACTTGCCTGGGGGCTGCTGAATAATCCAAAATCTCAACTATAGAGAAAACAAGGTGTCTTGGGCTGTGGTCCAGTCACACTCACTGAGTCACTCAAGTGAATAGCTCCCTCAGATTTTCAGATTTTTGTAGGAACTCCAGGATTTCATAGGAACAACTTTTCATAGGAACCACTCTTTCACACTGCAATTCATTTCAAGGACACTAGTTCCTTCTCTGCTTTTCTTTCCCAGGTACTTTTCTGGCATCTCCTGGCCTATTGGCATGTTGGCACACTGATAGAATTGCTGGAAAGTTTTGCTGGCCTTAGATTGGACAACAGGGAAGAGTTTATGGGATAAAAAAGATCAAGAAAAGCATGAGGGTTGAAGGATATGGTTTTGTTTAAACTGGAAAAAAAAAAAAGAGCAGAGGGACTGGTTTTCTATATGTACGGTGCTTCTACAAAGGTGCTGCTGATAGATTTGTGATCAACTGAAGAATGAGAAGAAATAATTTTTATTTGCTGCAGAGAAAACTAGGATAAATATTAGAAACATACTCTCTCTCTTAAGATGGTGTCCAAGCAAAGGGTTTGATAAAATTGTGTTATAGATATTCAAAACGGAAGAAATATCCAGAAGAGATTACCTAAAGTGATTTACCTGACTTCCATGCAGGGTGTGAGATGGTGGGAGAGTGACCAGGATGATCTCTTGAAGTCTCTTTCAGTGTTTCATTGCCACTAAGCTATCACCCCTGCAGGCAAGGAGACTATTCAGCTGCGTGACAGCTGATGCAGGGTGGAGATTAAATGCAGCTGAAGACTGGCTATGGTGATAGGAACATGTTTATTCATCTGGGATTCAGGCTCCTAATTCACACCCAACTCTCTGGCAGAGCCACTGCTGACATTAATAGCTCAGTACCAGTCCTTAGCTGGCAGTCACAACCATGTCCATTTTGTCATGTTCTGAAAATGTCTTGCAAGATTGGCCACACACCAAGCCCTCTCCAGCTTTCTGCAAAGTGATGGCTATTTCAGCATGAGCTGTCTGACAGTCAGAAATTGGAGGCATGCAGGAAGGCAATTGGTCTTGAGTTCATCTGTAGTTTGCCAAATGGAAGCATTAACCTTTTCATTCTCACTTTTTTTTTTTTTTAATTTGAATGTTTTTTTCTCTTGGATACTGAAGTTATTGCTTGAGAAATGGCTCAGTAGTGCAGAATAGATGCAAAATTGCCTTATAAAGAGGAAGACCTGTATTGTTATTTCAAGAGTTCTTGGAGAAAAGCTCAAAGTAGGAAACACTGCTGTCTTTGTAAATTTTTGTCATGAAGCACACCTATAGCATACATAAACGAAAGTAATGCGATGGATAACATAGCGGTAAAATATGTTTTACGCAAAGGTCGAATAGAGCTAAGAGGTTCCTCATGAACAAAGTCCTTGATGCTGATCTCTGTTACTAACTAGTCAGTGGGGTGGGAAGCAAGTAGTCCAAGTCAGTAAATTTTAGTGAGCCAGACAGTGAGCAGTGTGGACAGCAAATGGGGGCAGAGGCATCTGGTTTTGTTCAGTGCCAGCAGATGCTTAATGGGGATGAGCATGAAGGAGCTGTGGGGCCAAGTTAACAATTTACCCAATCACAAAGGGCAGAGGAGCTCTGAGGACAGAAGGGATCATGGCCTGTAACTAGCATGGCCCGGCTCAGCTCTCGCTATCTGTCCTCTCACCTGTTATGTGCACCATTTGGGGCCAGGGTGCCTTGCTGCTATGCCCTGTTGCTTCCACAATTCCTTCAATTCATAGTAGGAGGAATGATGCCACCCTCAGCTGCTGCCATCCTCACCAGGATGGAAGTGGAGCCATTATTATTTATTAAGCAGCCCTGTGAATAATATACTAAGAGAAACCATCCCTGCCCCTGGGGCATCTCCAGGAAGGCGCAGTTCAGGTGCGTCATGCACTGGGCATCCAGTAGCTGGTCACACCTCAAAATGGGGCAGGAGACACTGCACTAAAAGCCTGTCTGTCTGCAAGGATTAACCCACCAGCTTTCCTCTCCAAGCATAACATCAGGCCCGCAGCCATGGTGGTGGAGAAAAGGTGGAGGCCACTACAACCAGGCTCCTCCACACCCCGCAGAAGGCTGAGGTGCATTTCCATCTTTGTCTGGGAACTTTCCCCTCATTACCCTCCTGACAGGATGGGTGCAGACAGCATTAGGGACGCTGGGCTACACAGCAGCCCCAGAGGAATCTTCTCCTCCTCCTCCTCCTCCTCTTCTACCACCTTCTCCTCTTCTTCTACTCCCTGCAGAGGGAGGCACACCACACCAATACTTCCAGCCAAATGCCTTCCCTCAAGGGGCTTTTTTTTTTTTTTTTTTTTTTTTTGAGTCAAAGGAGACTGCAGTAGGGCAGAGAGCCTCCACCCCACCCCTCACCCTGTCTCCTCACCACGGCACAACTGAATCTGGCTGATGCCTTTTCCCAGGGCTAAAGGGGATTGGTGATTAAAGGGGCCTTCTGACCAGCTTTCCCCTAAAAGGAGATTAAAAAGTCCGTTTGTTTAACCTTTTCACAGCAGCTTGACCCTGTCATAAAGAACAAATCACTTCGAAACAATGTCGAAGTGTGGGACTGGTGGAGTCCTCCTCTGCTGTTTTTCGCCCAGGGATGGACCTGGGTGAGAGATGAGGATGTTCCCCCCCCATCCCACCGGCCCCACACCTCTCAGCTTCATGCCACATCTGCGAGTTTGTCCCACAAAAGGAGGTTTGGGATGCAGATGCAAGCACATGGCAGGGCTGAGCACTCCCTGCGCATACTCTGCAGTTGCCTCCCTGCTCTCATCTCCAGCATTTCCAAAGTATTAGATGCACTTGTGTGGTGGTTTATCTTCTTTCTGATGCTAAATTCTTCCTAACCAACTTTTAGGTTTCGATTGCTTGTTTTATACCTTTCATGGATTGCTTAACTGTGAAGCCAGAGGACAAATAGACTCGTGGTACTGGATGGTTTGAATCTTATTACATTCTTTACTTTATAGATAGGGAAGGAACTGTTCAGTCAGAAGTAACCATTAAATGCTTAGCTAGATACTCAGATTTTAAGTGATAGTTTTCTTTTCACTTAATCCAGATGATCAAAGCAAGAATGCATAAAGAATTGAACAAAAGTTTTTGTATTCCATTGTTTTCATGAAGTGATATGCTACATGAACAAGAAAATGAATCTTAATTGCTTACCACAAAAATATCCTCAGGCTGTAGTAGTACAATTAAGACTTTTTCTTTAAATAGTATGCAAGATAATGCAGTACATATGTTGCCATTAGCAACTTCAAACCAGTATTTAGATATTCATTTAATTTAAAACAGTGTGTGCTAACACAAAACTTAACAGTAATAATAAATGTAAACTTGGGTAAGAAAGTAAACAATACCATCCATATTTATTGCATAAGACATTAGTCAAAATCAATAGGACCAGATTTTGATACCAAATATAAACACTGCATATTTTCTTTTATAACAGCTATATTTTTATCTTGGTGGGTTGGGGGGGGGGGGGGAGAGAGAGGGGATATATTAAAAAAAATAAATCTTGTAAAGAATGGTTGTGTTTCTACTGTATTTTATTGCACTCGGTGATTGTCCCTATCATGAGTTTTCCTATCAAGTTTTCCTTTGTGAATACCAAAAATAAATAAACAGTGAATGACAATGGAACAGGCTCCATAAACAATGAAGAAACAAATGAGCCCCCTTCACCATTGTAATTTTGTGTGTAAATTTAAGCAACATACTGATATATATAAATATAAAAATATATTTCCATTAGCTTTGCTACATGACATTTGCTGCAGAACAGCAATAGAAACAGCTTTGTGAGCGGTAGTGGCACAGTCAATTGAAAAGCCTCATGAAAAAGCAGCTGTGTTAGTATCCAGTTGTTGAAAGATCCTTTCTGTAAAGCAGAATAGATTATTTATTCACTTGTTTAATCTCGCCACTTTAAATATTTGTGGGAGGCTACTGAAATTAAGACTGTTCAAGTGTTGAGGATAACATGGCACAGACATTTCTACCAGCACTCACAAAGGAAAATGTTGGTTCTCTGTCTCAATTAATAGTAGGTCATGGTGTCACCTTACAGAAAACCTAATGATAGCAACGCAGACACTAGGCTAGTAAAATAAGTAATCCAAAACAAGTAGTATAAGTACCTAGGAAGAAACCAAACGAATGAGAGAATTTTATAGGCTTTCTCATTATAATGGCACTTCCTTATTTTCACTGATACTCTGTGCCCACAGTTGTCCTCATAAACCCTTGAAATCCCCATGGAAATTTGGGTTTCCTTACCATTGCTTGGTGCCCTGTTTGACCTTCCTCCACCATGTGGACAGTAAAGAGAGCTGAAGTGCCAGGGATTGAGGTGGGCACGTGGTTTAACAAAAGACTAAGCCCTGTCTCTGGTGGGAAATGAATTGCTGGTGGGCAAGGGGCCATATCTCTCTCCATGAGGAGCCTCCAGTATGAATCCCACCAAGGAGCTCCTGCTCATGTTTAGAGAACAAGAAAGAAGTTACCAAATCACAATGCAAGAAGGAAACATTTGCATGGCAAGGAGAAAACCTGTGTCAAGCCAAGCCCCTGGTTAAAAGGGTAGAGAAGAAGAGTGTGGCCTCCTTGCTGGAGCCTTCCCACTTTGTATAAATAATTAAATCATCTTTGGAGCAAGGACTTGACCTTGCATCTCTCACATCCCAGGTGAGCACCCAAACAACTGGGCAATAGAATCAATCTCTTGTTTTTCTCTCTCTGGCCCAATGAATATTTAATCACCTGTACAAAGTGAAGCAGCTCCAGCGGGAGGGAGTGAAAGCCAGGCACCTTGCAAAGGCTCTGCAGCTCAATGGCCCATCTATTTTTTCCACAAGCATTTGAGTCTCCATGGACAAAAGCCCTTGATATTAGAGAAAGAGGGTTTTGCTGACTGGCTGCTCCCCTTCAACAGAGTCCTGAGATGAAGAGAGGCAACTCCTGTCTTCTCACCTTTCCCATCCTCAATGAGTAGTCACCTACACTGTTTTTTTTTTTTTTTTTTTTTTTTACAGCTGATGATGCTGATGGCCACCCTTTATATTGCATAGGTGGGAAAGACCATACACCCACTGCTGAGAGTTTATGTCTTCGAAAGGGCTAGTATCCCACATTTTCTACTTCCAGGCCCAGATCCTTACTTTATCTACTGATTGATGCAAAATGCAATCCAACACATCAGAGCACTAAAAAGCATAAAGAAGTACTACAGGGAATAAGAATGCAAAGAATAAGGTCATTCTGCCTAAGGCACTTTTTTTTTTTGTTTTTTTTTTAAAATAATTTCCCAGGAAACTAGGCCATCCAGTAAGGTTTTTATAGCTAATGCAGATTTTTAAAAGAAAGCCCAACTGAGGGGTTTTTAAAAAATGTGCTGAGCCAGAAAAGATACTACTCAGGTATTTCTGTAGCCTATCAAGGTCAGAGTGGAATGAGAAGTGCCCTCTGGGAAGAATCACTCGTAGTCTCACAGAATCCTGAACTGTCTCAGCAAATGTTTTCTTGGCATTTTTTTGCCTATAGCAGGCACAAAGAATGTAAAAAAATAAAAAATAATAAAAAAATAAAAAAATAAATACACACACGCAAAAAAAACAACTGTTACTTGAAATTGCTCTAGAAACCCAATATTGGGATTGCGTAGGAAAAAAAGCAAGCAAGATATCTAAACAATTTAATGCAGATAACTAGTTACAAGTCCTTAATTCTGCCAGCATGTTGTTGTATTTCTCCTAATAGACTTGAGAAATTTGGGTATCTGTTGTCACTCAAAATAAATCAAAACCCTGAACAAAGTTCCTCAACCATGTTCAGGTTATGGATCCAGCAGGCTGCGGCCAGGAAAACCGTCTTGATTTTAGGCTGCTGTGTACTGAATTAGCAAGAAGGCTTGTTGAATTCTGTTCATTTCCATTGCCCCTGACTCTGGCTTCCGCTGTTTCTGAACACTGGATTAACATTTCAGGATTCCCTGCAAAGGATTCCCTGTCCCCCTGTCATGCTGATTTATTGCTTGGTAGGAGTTCCCAGAGTAACCCTTACTAATGTTCACGTTGAATCAAGGACAAAGCTAGATGTAACCACAAACTACTTAATTTGAAGTGCATTGCTTTGGTTTCCAAAGACATTTTAAACTGCCTCACTACCCTCACTGTGAAATATTTCTTCCTTATATCCAATCTAAAGCTACCCTTTTTCACTGTTTATTGTATGTATAATTCTGAGCAACACAGACATACAGCTTTGTTCATAGATGTTGTATTTATTTGAGCAGTCATAGCTGGGAGAGTGGAGAAATGGGGAAGGAGAGCCCACGTACTAGTGTGTAGAAAGCAGTTTCAACTTGTGATACTGCTACAAAGACACAGGATGCCAGTTGTGTTAGTTTTCATTGTCCTGGCTGGGGGTGAAACACAAGTAAGGAAGCTTGGGCTTGCCTTGTGCCATCTTTCACCTACAGGAGAGAAAAACTAACATCCTCCAGTGCTAAGAAGTAATACTACTATTCTATTAAGATCATTTGCAATATTTTGTTCTTTCCTAGATCTTGGTCTTTTGCTCAAGAAAATCAAATGAAATTTTGTGATCTTTGTTGTTCTGTCTGGGACAAAAGTCCTGCTGAGTCAGCAGGGGGGTCGGGTGCTGTGGCGCTGCCCGAAGGGCAATGCACACAGTGGCCGCGCTCACCGGTGGCTACGCCCTGGCTCCAACATGCCCTCTATGCGCAGAAAATAACACTTCAAAAGCCAGAAGACTTCTAGAAAATGAAAGAACTAATTGCTGGGGTTGGAAGCATTCAGCCAGTCTCAAGCCATTAGGATCACGGTAGAGCAGGGAATGTCATGGAGCCAATTGGAGCAAAGCTGCCAGAGCTTTGCTGTGCTTAAGACTTAACCTGAGGTTACTCTTCCATCACACGATGCAGCTCTGATGCTCATGGGTGAGCATCCCCCCTCACCAGGCAGCCCTTTGCGGCTTGGATGCAGCAATGAATACCAAGAATGCCAATTCCACAGTACTTCTGATCACAGACAGGCCAGGCTGTTTAATTTGCTTATTTGCTTTTTTTTTTTTTTTTTTTTGAGGAATCAAAACAACAAAAAGACAACCTAGTCTGTCGTGAGATTTCTGACTGATTGTGGAGTAATTTGGGCAGAGTGGAATAGAGCCTGCTCAGTGGTTCATGAATGGCACTTATCCATACTCCATTATTTCCCTTTTAGTTTGCTTTACAAATTAGAAAAGGGCACCGGTGTCAAATTCTTGATGCAAGCCTCTGTGTGAAATGATAAGCTAAATCCTAAATTGAGGTCAAAGCTGTTCATGTGGTTCCTGCTGCTAATAAAAACGCTTTCCTTTGTTCCTCTGCTAAGAATGCCTGCCCCATTTATAAACAAGATCTTATCCCTGAAGAAACACCTCTGTGCAGATGTTAGAGGAAAATACACTGCTTAAACTATGCTCTGCTGAAAAATATATTATGTTTGGTGAGTTAAAAAGAAATAGTGTCCTTGCATTGAGAGTAATTCATTTATATGACCTACAAATTCTGATTGTGTCTGCAAGTGGCATTTCAGGAAATTTTTCTGAGTGGTTCACAATGCAAACAAATAATTGGCAGCATCACAGAATCATGTTCCAGTGACTTGCCATTTGTGAAATCTACATTTATTTTCAGTTCAGAGATTAACAGAATTTTCACCTTATTTTCCCCTTCTTTCTTTTTTACTTTACTTTACTTTACTTTACTTTACTTTACTTTACTTTATTTTATTTTATTTTATTTTATTTTATTTTATTTTATTTTATTTTATTTTATTTTATTTTATTTTATTTTATTTTATTTTATTTTATTTTATTTTATTTTATTTTTTTCTACCTGCCAGAACTACTGTGAGATAAACTCTGCTGCCTTTGTGCTCTGCTGAAAGACAATAGAGTGATGTCTTACATAGGCAGAGGATTTCATGGGCCCAAAATTGGGCTGGAAATGACTCAGGTTTGGTGTCCCTCCCCGAGGAAAAATGATCTGTCAGAAGGAGGAGGTTGCTTGTTTGAGACAGTTATAATTTTATCTTGAAAATCATTACCCAAAAAAATCATTTGATTTTAACATTTGCATATATCTCACAAAGCCTTGTTTTCTGAATACTGCAAAAGACAGATCTTCAGTCTTGCATTTTATTTCTTGTCCTGTGAAAAAGGAAATCAATATACCTGTAAATCAAGAAATGCCATTAGTACGTGTTGGGGTTAGACAGCTCAAAGTGCTCGTAGAAGCCCGGCATTCTGCAGACAGCAGTATCCATCCTTTTTCTTCCTCTTTTCTTTATCTCCCTGCTGAGCCCTTGGTAACCACAGTGAAATGAATTAAAAGTGTCAGTCTGAAATGGTTGGAAACAGGTATAAATTGGAGCTGCCTTTGCTGGGAAGTTGGATGAGATGGGATCCAGGCTAGCGGCAAGGGAGATTGTAAAAGGGCATTTCAGCGCACAGCAAGCTGGCTGTGTGCTTGCATGTGTGCTCAAAACTACTACCAGCACAGCAGAACTGCAGCCAGAAGGGTGGAAATCAGACCAGGGAAGAGTGTTTCCCTTTGCTTTATTTCTATAACATCATTTTCTAATCAGATGTACAGTAATAATAATCCAACAATTTAAAGGATATGTATATTTGTAATGATTTATGCAAGAGGGACAATAGGAAGCAGTGCTCTCCTGTATTGCTCAGACAAAGTAAACTTCATCAGCATTACTTTGAAATGGGCTGTCATTGTCACATCACAGGGCCAGGGACTGCACTCCTCTTCCCTTCTCCCTCTGGGGGATAACGTGCTCCAAAGACAATATACTCCAAAGAAAACTCTTGATTTTACTCAGACCAGGCTTGTGAAACATTTGTCTAGTAAAATAACCCAGCAGTGCAAACAGCTCAAGGCTAGACATTTCTGCATGCTCTGCACAAGAATAGCTAATGCTACTCCTCTGCTCTGGCATGTCAGGAGCATATAGCTCTGGAGGTGACAGGCATCTCAGAAAGGTCCATTTTCCACAAATTTTCTTTAAAGAAGCCCTAGGTTAGTTCACTGCTGGGAATTTTTCACAGTCATAGAAAGCATTAGTGCCAGCACAGTGATGAAACTGTATTGCTGTGCAAACAGTCTGTTTTCTCCCTGTTGTACTCCAGTCCTCTGCAGAGCATCCAACCTGAACAAGCACGTAGAGATGGGGGAGAGCAGCCCAGCAGAGCCTGAGCAGACTGTCCTCCCCAAACAGCTTGAGCTGCTTCACAAATAAAACTTCCCTCACCTCCAGAGACTGAAAATGCCTTGCAGCGGTGTTGCCTACTGTGCTGAAATCCCTGCAGGGACACAGGGCTGTCAGCTGAGGAAAGCTAGCCGTGTTGGTAGTTGTGGTCCTGGGATCAGCCCTACCCAGCCTTCCCTGCTCACCTCTGCCCAGCCCAGGCTCAGGATCAGCACAGATGGTTTCGAAGACTGGTGTTAATGATTTTTAATACTGCTTAAATGGGCATGTTGAGATGCTAGAGCTGAAATATCTTGAGGAGGAGAATACTTCTGGTCTTCCTGTTATCTGCCTTGCTACACCGAATACTATTTTTTAGTGAACAGATGGAAGATTTTTGGTTTGTTGAACATTTTGTCATTGCTATTCAGCACCAGCTAACCTGACAAATGCACTTGAAAAATCCACTGTGGCAGTCTCTGGTCCTTAGTTTTGCAAGAGCAACTTTCCTACTTTGTTCCTATGAATCAAAAGAACTATTTTTTTTTTTTTTCTGCCATAAGATCCAAAGACTGTTCTCTGCCTGTATTAACCAAGATATATTGGTCTAAGTGTCAAAAACACACTCAAAGCAAAAAAAAAATGTGATCCTGCCAGAGCAACAAAATTCTGGGATGAAACTAGGAGGGGCTGGGATTTCTGTTCAGGGAAATCTACCCTCTGTGAAAAATGATTGACAGCCAAAACCAGTTATGATTTATTTATTCATTTATTTATTTTTCCTGTTGGAGGTGGTGATCTCTATCGGCTTTTAAATGCAGAAGTACAAGGAAGCTTAGGTCAGGGGCCCTGCTCAGCCTGCAAACTTCACTTATTTATTTTCCTGCTGAACCCATAAGTTTGTGCTCGGCTCAGGCACAGCTTCTGCGGGGCTGCTGTGTCCCTACCAAAAAGACAGGCTGCCTTCCCTGAAGGACATAAAAGATGAACCTCACATGGCTGCCTTCAGTGGGACATTTCCCTGCTGGGTCACCGTGATAGTTAAGACCTGTTTTCTTTGTAATTTGAATTTGTGTGATTTCATTTTCTGTTGCCGTATGTTTTAGTTTTTGTTTGTTTGTTTTTGGTTTGTTATTTTTTTAATGATCTTTCCCCTTCCCCTGTTTTCTCCCCTCTCCAATTTTTCAGAAATCTTTTGACTGTGAAAACTAATTCTGGCTAGAGGATTTCTCTATTGATTACAGAACCTTACATAGAGGTACAAATCACTCCCGTTTTATTCTCCGCTCCTTGGCCAAAAGGGAGCATGCCTATTTCACACATTTGGGTATGATTCACATTGTCACCCACACTCTTTAGAAAATCCAGCTGTTTTGCTACCAGCCTCTCAGAGAGAAAAGGCTACCTTATAATTTTTATTTTTTCTATTGTGACACTTACAATGTGTCAACACAGACAACAATGGTTGTCTGTGTGTTTTTGCATCTACACCTGGACTGAACCTGTCTGAATTTGAGACTCTGAAACCAGCACAGAACTGCAGACTCAACTTGTTTTCTATGTGTCATCTGCTATACCTGGCTGTCCCCCAGATCAGAAAAAGAACTAGAAAGAGTAGGAATATGCATCTAAAACAAACTGAAATTACTTCATTTTTCTAGCAATTTTTAAAAATTGTTTATAATATTCCCTTTTCACATTTCCTGATATCCAGTTTTAAAACACTCCTATGTATCCAGAGTGTAAATGGAACGGGGGAAAAAAAAAAAAAAAAAGAAAGAAAAAAAGGGGCACACTGTGGTTCTACCTTGCTTTGGTAAGACAACAAGGAGACACTGTCTCAGAAGGGATATTAAATGTAGCCTTTCCTATGCAACACTAATAGTGAATAATCTCCCACTTTGTATGCTACAAGCCCTGGAGAAGACTTTCTCAGTGCTCCCCATGCATCAGGAAGGATAAAGAAAAGAAATTTTTTTGAGGGGCTCTGTTACAATTATAATTATTTACAGAAGGAAAAAAAAAATAATAAAAATCATGCTCCTAAAGAAGTTTTTGTTTTGTTTTGTTTTGTTTTTGTGTTTGGTAACTGTCTCCCCCCCACCCCCAATTTTCTGTGATAAGGTCCAGGACAAACACTCCCATCCACTGCTCCCTGAAGAATAAGGGTGACACGACGGTTTAAGAAGTTTATGCCTTAACTGCAAATTCGGATTATGTGAATTTCTGAATTTCTTTATTTTGAGCATTCATAGCACTCCTGTGCAATTGGGATTCAGCATGTGAAGGAAGGACTGTGCCATATAATCCCCAGACCAGGAATTGTAGAAAATTATCAAACTTTGATACAGTCATAGTGTGCCTCACTGCAAAAGGCAAATTTGTCTGCAGGGACTGGGATTTTGAAGATCTCCATACAGCAACCCAAACGAGGGGAACAACAACAAAAAAAAATAATAATAATAAAAAAGCAAATGCCAAGAGACACACAGGAAAAGAGAATTTCATGCCAGAAAAAAAGGAAAAAAAGGAGATCCATTCTCACTGAAGGTGAGTGAAAGCTCAATTAGTTCACATTGAAACTTGAAGATTTGAAAGAAAATATTCAGGAGGATGACATGACATCTCCAGAAACCTGAATTATCCTTAAAAAACCTGTGGATGGTGAGAAAACTAGATGGGAACTTCCCTTTCCTCTTTTGTGGCTGAACATTATGCATTTTCTGTCTCTACTGTCCAAATTAAGAGGCTACAGTGTTTAAACCTCTCTAAATCCAGGTGAGCCTGTGTCAGCTACCATACTAAAGAGAAGAACAATAACCTTGAAATCCTCAAAAGTCTGAAGCTTCAGGAAAGAGTAACTGGGAGAAAAAACATGTCCAGGTAAAAACACCAAAGTGACTCTGCAGGAACAAGGTGAACATTTATGCAGGATGTTTAACATGTGATGATTTCAATACATGTAGCCCAATGCATCAGGGCACCAAATGTGTGCTTGGAAGCCACTGTACACTTGTGTGTATTGTCCTTATGGATAATCGTTTGATAACCTTCAGGATAAGATTTTTCTAGTGTGCTTAACCTCATTCAGCAACTTTATGAATTTTCCTATAAATTCTTATTTCCCAGTGCTTCCACTGAGAATAAATAAAAAGCTTCTGAGTACTTTCAGGTTTTTATTAAAGGATTTAGAGCAATATTTTTGCATATTTTATGCAAATTGGAACAGAAAATACTAGATTATTTTATATGAAGCAATTATTTTAAAGTAAGAAAGGCCATTATTGTAATCCTATCGACCACAGAGCAGAGACACAAAGCTTCATCCAATAAGTCAAATTCAAGTATATCTGAACATATCTTCTCTCTGAATATATCTATCTATATATATCTGAATATATCTTCTCTCCCTCAAATCAAGAACTTTAATTCTTAGCACATCTAAATCTATTGCCATGTTGAAAATTTAACAAATTACTTAGTGAAATATTTCATCTAAAACTCAAATTCAACAAAATCAATATTCAGTGCAAGAGATTTCCAGTGTAAAAATTTCATATGTAAAACAGGAAAGTGTTTATATTTTCATTATACTAATTTTATTTTTATATTTCAATTAAAATAATTTTTGTCATTTTTTAAATAAGAAAGGTAGAAAATGACATGAGTCTAAATTATTGAAACAAGATATTTTATTCAACTTAGTCTGTTTTGGGAAGATTTCTACTTTAAAAAAAAAATGTTCTAGTTTAGGTCAAAAACATTCTTCAGATCCATGAAAATCCTCTTGAGGAACCTTACCAAATATTTTCCAAGCAGGTCCAGTTAAATGAGATTTGTGCTTTTAAATTCATATTTCTGCTTCTGAAATTCTCATTTAAATGAGCATTTGTTCAGTATTTATACTATAAATGCACCATGTGGTTTATATGTTTCTTATTATCACCATTGCTGTAGCACTGATTGCAGATGCGTTAGGGGACTGTTCTCTGAGCCCAAATTTAATCTTACTTCTACCACTGTAAATATGTTGAGAAGAGATAAGAATTAATGAATCACTGTACTCATACATGATATGATGAGAACAGATAAACATTCTGGCTTCAAACAAAAAGAATTAGTGTGTGTTTTGTTATGAAGATCATATTCCACAGATAGACGAGAGCCTTGCTGAAAGCTCAGTCTGGTGATGTGAAACGACAGTCTCAAGGACTGAACTGATTTTACAGCTTCTTTTGTGGAACCGTGGACTGGGGACTTCCTGAAAATAATAAGTAAATAAGCAGAGGCTGTGTATCATGATGGCACTACCAACCATTGCTTTGAGAAAAAGCCATCCTGAAGTCCACATATCCCAGCTGCAACACAGAAGAGGGGAAAGCTGCAAGCCCGGCTGCATTCAAGCCTTGAGTCACAGAAGTTCAGAAAACTAAGGTGAATTGTAGTTTCTAAACTATTTTTGTAAGGTTATTTATTTTCATAATCACTAATATAATTTGCCAGGATAACTGCATGAGGGGAAATTACCTTTATTTTCTGTTTGATTGAATTAATTACAAGTTTATTTGGCCTGCCTCATTTTGTGTGTGTTAATTAGTATATACATAATTTGCAAACATATAACAAATACATTTAACTGGTTCTTCTAAGCTCCCCCCCCCATTTTTTTTTTTTTTTTGAGCAAGAGGAATGATAAAACTGCATAAATTTCACTGTGACAACATTAAACAAGGAAGGGTGAGCTTTTTTTTTTTTTTTTTAATTATTATTATTATTAAAATGAAGTACAATAAATCACTTAGATTTTGAGAGAGATTTATATTAATCTCTCCTCTTCAGTCTAGTTTGACAGACTACTATGGTCCTGTTAAATCAATGTTAACTCTCATGTTGGGGCAGGAATAAGAAAACTGTAAGATATTTAAGATATTGTTTTGCTACCTAAGCCAGATTATCTGTTTCCTGTAAGACAAGTAAATGCAAACACAAAGAAGAGGGAACAGGAAGAAAGGAAAATTTAGCTTCCTTTTTTCATTACATCTTTCCTTCTTCAGCCACTGCTGGAGACCTGAGTTTAACCCGTAATCAGTGCAAACCTGCCTCACTTGTGCTGGTTTTAGCTCTCAGGATTGGTCTGCAGGAACAGCACCACTGAAGGACACAGTCTGGTAACAGTTGACTGAAGCAGCAAATTGGAAGGTAAAAACAACAACAAAAACATGCAAGGGATTAAAAAAATAGAAACAGGAGAAATGCAAAGAACACAGCTGTTGTCAGGATGCAGCCAAAGCCAGAGAGGAAGGGACTCCTTTTCTTTCATCTCCTGGCATTGCTGTCTTCAGAGTTAGGATGGGATCACAGCCAACTGGGAGCCAGAAAGCAGAGAGGGACTGCAGGCACGATATGAGGGGCTGCTCTGAGTCTTTCCCCTCTGTTTTACCTCATCATATGCTTAAAGTTAAGCAATGAAGTAAATCAGGCCCATAATTGTGTCTGGCAGCCAATGTTTTTCAGCTCTATGGAAAATTATTCATGCAGTTTTCTCCGCTCCGCTTCTTTATAAAGCTTTTGAAAATGCAAAGTTGCCCAAATGCTGGAAAATCACCATTCACCAAGTCATGGTCACATGGGACCAGCAGAGGCTGGTCCCAGTGACAATCATGGAAACAGCTTGTCAGCAGCTGACACGGGCTCTTTCTTGCCCCACAGTGTTCTTTCCAGAGAGGAAGGCTTTTAGCCCAGTCTTCTGCTCTCCTGCCCAATCTGTCCACATAACACTGTATGGTTTTCAAAATACCCTCCTAAATTAAGTGTGTAGCTGTCAAGGGAACAATAACCTTTCAAAGGAAGGAAAGAAAACAACCAATCATGGCTTGGTGTCATTGGTGGTGTCATTGCTAATGGTATAGTCTTTTTGATTCCTGGGAGCCAATGCCTAGCAAAGGTTTGGCAGCCAGGGAATGTCTACAGAGCAGCTGTTCCTAGTTCTGTTTCACCTTCCTGTTTCAGGGAGGAAATGCTGTTCTCTCACTGTAAGGTGTCTAGGGGAAGCATGCTGTGCCCAGGCAGCCACCCCAGCACCAGCACTCCCCCACCCTCCAGGACCAGCTAGGAACACCAGGCTGCAAGAAGGCAATGGCAAAGGGTGGACTGCTTTGTTCTCAATGAGATACTAGTGTCAGCCCTAGGAGCCAAGGTCTTGTGCATCTCTGCTGCAATGGTTACAAAGCTTCCTGGTACCACCACCAGGAGCCTTTCAGTTTGCCGGGGAGGGACCTTTCCTGGGGCGAGTGCTGTGAGCTCGGCTCCCATGCCCATTACTGAATCCTCTGCAGAAACTGCCAGCAAGGATGGCAATTAATGCTAATTGGGATTGTTTTTTTTTTTTTTTTTTAATGTGGACACATGTCTACTGGGAACCTGAGTGATAGACTGAGACAAATGACTCATTTTACTGTTGCAACAAAGAAACCATTGTATAATTTGGGGTTCAAAAAACAAAAACAAAAACTAACAAACAAACAAACAAAAAACAACATAGCAGACACCATCTTCTCCCAGACCAGCCAAAGAGCTTTGCCATCACTGGAGGAGGGAGTTTTACCTTTGGATGTTGGACACTTGACCTAGCAGTAAGTATTGCACCACCTTTGGGTGCTCATGTCCCGGAAGAACACCTTGCTGGACAAAAATATTGCCAAATTTATTTCTGCTGATCTTAGCAGTATGTTATAAACATGTTTCAAGTTTTTCTTCCTTATGCTCTGTTTAAGGATACTTTGAGTTTTATGTCAGTACTGAAGCCAGTTTTCAACTTTTGAATTCTTTCCAAACACCCACCTATCATTGATACATGGCAAGCTGAAGAGCAAAGCAACATATATGTTTCTCTGATGAGAAACCACTTGT
This sequence comes from Anas acuta, assembly GCF_963932015.1. Taxonomy (NCBI): domain Eukaryota; kingdom Metazoa; phylum Chordata; class Aves; order Anseriformes; family Anatidae; genus Anas; species Anas acuta. Next base: position 10,334,381 of record NC_088982.1, on the reverse strand, counting down.
ACAGGAGGTAGCTGACAACAACATTACAAACAAGTCAGAAATCAGATGCATCTAAAATAGGACACCAGTCTCCTCTCCAGCATGAGGCAGACAAGGATCAAAGACAGACAACACACAACAAAGGTGAGGGACCCCAAATAAAATTTTCAGCTGCTCATCCAGAGAAGTAGGTAGCCTGCCTAAGGCATCATTCTTGAACAACTTTCTCAGTAGGGAAACTGGTTTTGAAAAATGCTGCTCATTTGGTTTTTCTTTCCCTGACCTGTGGCCCTAATGTGTAGATCATATGCAAAGGCAAGATCAGAGATGACAGATCAGTTTTGCTCTCAGATACAGTCAGGTAGATGAATATATTCAGCTCACTGAGTTTTGGCATTCAGGAGCAACAGCTGGAAAATTCCTTTTAGCACTTCCTTGACATACATGGGTTGAAAACCAGGAGGTTTTTCTTGCAAGCTGATCGGCGGCACCAGTGCCTTCATTCAAGCCCCAGCTGCCCCCAGCCTGGCAGCACAGAGCCTAGCCTGCCCAGGGGAGCTGCAGGGACAAATCTGTTGCTTGAGTTTTCTCATGCACTTTGATTAGCAGAAGTTAGGAAGGGCTTTGCTAAAAACAACAGAAAGTTTACCATTCTCTTTGTATCTATCACTTGATTTTTGATTTAAATGTAACATCACGTACAGAAATCTAAAAGCTGTTACTTGAATCTCACTGAATGCCCCAGGAGAATGAAGGCCAGGACACCTGCCAGGAGATACCTTCACTCTATGGTCTTATTTCCTTGCAGCAGGGAGAATTGTTAAAGTAGGTGGGATCTGGCAATTTTAAACACTAACCTCACTGGATCTTTTTCATATTTTCTATCAGGTTTGAAAGGTGTTCTTTACAAACAGAAAGGCTAGAAACACCTGTTACAAATGAAAATAAAAGGCTGATGTTTCTCAAGAGATGTAGCAAGGACTGATAGACAAAACAGAGTGCTCCAACAGTGTCCAGTGGGATTGGGAAGGATCACAGACTCCAGTGCTAATTTTTCTTTCCTGGCTTGGTATTTCATCAACAGACGGGCTGCTAGTAGAAAGAAAACTGTCTGCTAACCCACAAACTTCCAGGCACAAGAAGTTATAGTGACATTTCTCTACCCTTTGCCTGTCCTAACCCTGCCCCACCCACTACAGGTTACTCCTCATAGACCTCTGTGGTGGTTCACTCTCTAGAGAGTCACCTATGCAGCCAACAGAATAAAATATCTCCCTGCACTGCTAGAATCCTTTCAAGCATATCACTCCTGTCTAAATCTGAGCTGGACTCCTATCTATCAAGCCCCAGAAGGAATGGTTTTCCACTTGGCAATATTAAAATATTCTCTTCCTCATATGAGCCTACTGGTCATGATATGACTTAATGATTCAAAGCCTGTAAGTCCAATGACTTGAAAAAAAAAAAAAAGCATCTGGAAAAAAAAAAAATTAAAGTTTGCGTCCCAGTATGGTAATTACTCTCTAATAGATGCAGCTCCCTGCTTTGCTGCACGTGCTGAAGCAGAAGAAGAGAGATGCTATGAGTTCAGCTACTAGGAAAGGGAATGCCCACAGAAAAGGTCACCAAAGCAGGCATTTCTTTTCCTCTCATACATTAAAAAAATCTAAAACATCTTACAAGTACTAGCTTGCTAATAACCTTGAAACATATTTTGCTGTATTGTTGGTGAACTTAAAAAATAATGTTAATTGTAAGATTCTTAGCAAGTCATCCATCGGAACAGATATTTTCTGACCATTTACTTACTCTGGAACTAGTTGTTGATCTGTTGCTGCTAACTGCATTGTTGTTGCTAATTATACAGGACAATCTTGCCAAACTAGTATCCCCCCCCAAGATGATTCATGCACATGTTTATTGCATACATTCAGGTGCAGCACTGAAAAGGTTGTTTGCTTCCTGACATGCATAGCTTCTGATCCTGTCCAGTAATGAACTAGAATTAGCTATATTTATACCACAAGAATTCTGAGACTTTTCCTGTTTTTTTTTTCTTTTTTTAATCAGCAAGGTGTGTCAATTAAAGGTATTTTGTGTTTCTGTCTCAGTGCACTGAGCTGCCCTAGTGCTGGTGGACACTCCATGCGGGGCTTGGGCTGCCTGTCTACTTTGACGACGAGCTCCATGCACAGTACTGCTCTTGGCATCTATAAGGGACTCAGGAGATAATTCAAGGCAGAGGTGTGAACCTTGCTGAGCTGAACAAGGTGTTCTAGTGCTCAGGTTGCCAACATCTCACAGCATTTGGGAAATGACTGGTGCAGCTCTTAGCACGCACAGGTAGACCTGGGCAGCCCCTTGCCCATAACAGCTGGTGAAGGTCAACTGGGAGCTCCAGAGAGTGCACAGTGCCTCAGGTTCTTCTGTCTCCTCCTTGTCTTCAGCTTTAATCAGGCACAAGCTTTTTTTAACGGCACTCAGATCAGTACCATCAGCAGGCAGCTGCTGCGGTGGCTCCTACCAGGCAGCATCCCTCAGCAGAGCCAGAGCAGCCTCTATCATCTGTATGTCTCACCCATGACATTGTTCATGTGTGTGCTTTTCCTAAAAAACAAACAAACAAACAAAAAACACCAGCTGCAAGCACACACAGTGCCTGCTCTTACTTAAAGCAGCCACCTTCCTGGAAGTATGGCCACACATGTGCTTGGGTGCCAGAAGGAGACACAAGAGCCCTTTGCTTCTTCAAGCCAGACCTGAGCCTGTGAATGGCAGATACCTGTGAGAGCCACAAACACCCATTTTCACTTGGTACAAGAACTAGTCAGTGCATCACAATGTTCCCTCTTCCTGATGTCTGTTCACACTATCTGTAAAGTATTTCTGTCAGCATGCCAATGAGAACCTTCAGACCTCCCTCTGCCTTTCAGCCTGCAAACCAGAGATAACTAGGCCTGCGTGGCGACTTAATAGGTCTATCAGCTATTAGGCAAATGAGTGTCTTCCAATGACAGACACTCGAGAGTGATTCAGACAGGGCTGTGATGCTATGGATTATGAGCTTTTGTGGAGTTTCTGTAACAGTGTTTCCAATTGCAATATTCCAGCTTCACTTTAAGTTATTGATAAAGTGAAGTAGCTTCCATTGCATTATGCACTGCACACAGTAACATGTTACTGCTGAAATACCACCCAAACAAACAGTGAATTGGAAGAGATTTCAGATTCCAACTCTGCAATTATTTAAATTGTTGAGGGAATAAACTGTGCTGTTTTCAGAGGAAAAACATATCTTTTGAAGATCTTTTGATTTAAATTGCAATCTGAGAATGGATTTTTACCTTCAGTTAAAAAATAGTTACTAAATTTCACGCTCACATAAGATATCCCAAAATGAAACTGCGAACTTGTATTATTTGTCATACAATTTAAACACAAGTTTATCAGCTCTGTTATCTTTCTGTTGTTATGATAAAGCTCATTCCCAGCCAGCTTTTTCATAAAATATTTTGAGTAGGATTCCAATTGGCACTGAATTTATGGAGATCCACAAGATTGTATGAAGCTAAGGATACGTCCCAAGGTCACTGAAGACCAGAGCATAAAGGCTAAAAAAGCAGAAGCTCAGAGGGAAAGAGACACTGTCTATAAACACAGCAAAGAATTAAATATTGATGCCAACTACTTGAGCCAAAGAAATTTCTTAAGTACCGGGGGGCCGGAGGATTGGCTGGCCATGACTCTGGAGAAAGCAAACTAGATTTTTTTCCCCCCCCTAGTCAATACATTTCATTTACATTAAAAATATATTTTAAACTACAAAGAGGTGAACACAACAACAAGTTGCTCAGACAGGATGTGGAGTCTCCATCCTCGGAGATACTCAAAACCTTGCTGGCCACAGTCCTGAGCAACTCACTGCAGCTGACCTTGCTCTGGGCATGGGGGCTGGACTAAATGGTCTCCAGAGGCTCCTTCTGAACTTGATGATTTTCTGAGATAATACACATATAAATATATATAATTTATACAGAATAATGTGATCCCAATTTATAACCAGTATTCCACAAACTCAGTATTTCAGCAATATTCAGTCTGCTGTCATTAAAATTTATTAGAGAACTGTGTAAGAACTAATAGGAGGAAAAAGACAAACCAGATGAATTGCAAATGGAGAGAGTATCTCTGCTGCAATGACAGACTTCACATTCAGGAGACCCTAGTTCCAGTCTTGCCTCAGCTTTTGCTTTTAATTGTTCTCTCAAAGTAGAACAATGGAAATCCTCACCTAAGGTCACAGCATAGTTTAGGGGACAGAAAAAGACTTCAGTATAGGCAGCGTTTTCCAGCTCAGTTTGCTGCTCCTCCTGAAAATACATTTTTATTTTTATTGTTTTTCCCTGGGTGCCAGCTGGAAAACTTGAGACTCTTACTTGTCTGAATCAGAAACTCTAAACCAATATAACAGTAGCACCACAGGTAAATCCCACTAAGGACAGGCATCAGGAGCAGATACTCCTTAGAGACAAGAAGCATTATTCTGCTTACTATCTCTGACTTTACACAGACTTAAGAGAAATTTAAATTAAATGCTTAAATATCAGCATTTGAATAATACCATTATAATATCATGTAATACCATTATAATACCACCATTATAATTCAGAAATGAACTTAAAATCTTCACTGTCAATTTCAGAAATCAAGACATAGCCATCCTTTTCTCTGATTCTAAACCCATATGCCACTAAAACTACAACAGTTTTAGGGTAACATGTAGCTTGTTTTGATATGTGGTCTTATCTAGTAGTACAGAAATTAACAGTGCACTTACCAACACATTCTGGTCCACCCCACTTAATGTGTTTTACAACGTCCCATTTCAAGATAAAAACCGAGCCCTCAAGCCCAATTCTTCCCCTTTATCAGTATAGATGCTAATATCCCAAAGATGCATCTTATCAACTAGGTAACCAAAGCTGCAAGCACACCAGCCTACGCAGAGATATGTTCCAAAATAGATGATCTCTCTAGATTTTTTTTTAATGTCCTGTTTAAAACCAACACTAATTCTACACATTTATGTTTTTTATCTTTTTTGAGACTATTATATCTTACAATTAACCCATTGCTCAAGTGCCACTTCTCCCTGCCTGTCTACATTAGGTCATTGCATGAGAAGACTCCAGCACAGAAACCCACATTGTCTGCAAAATGGACAGCCCTGAGGTTTAAGAGATTATACTGGATGAGTCATTACCCAAGACATACTTCTGGCCGACTGTTTTGATAAGTAATAATGCTTCTTCCAGACAAAAGTTACCCAGAAACTGGCACCTCAACATTTCCTAGCCTGCCAATGACAGCCCCCAGCAAGCAATGCCACTAAGGGCTGGTAAATACCAGGATTTACAAACAGCAGCGAAAGGGAGCTATAATGAGATCAACGTTGAGGATTGTGGCAAATGGCCTATAAAGCAATTTTTAAATGGGATTTCCTTCAACAAAAGCCAGCTCCCAATAACATTTCCCCATAATGCTAGGTGAAAGGGGTTGGATTTGAGTTGTAATACCTAGTACTGAGGCATGGACAGACAGCTTCGTAGTCCCTTTACAGATGACTGCTCAGGCTATTTGTTAACCTCTCATCAGAGAAACCTTAGATCTGTACAGGTATATCGAAGCCCAAATTATTGTGCTGTGAGAACCCAACATTGTACTAGATGACAAATTAAATAGAAACAATAAAGTCACACATGAGAGCAAGCAGTGAGCACAGACTTTTTGTTCCCCCTTCCTTATTCCATTGCAGATTGCAGTTCCCAAGGGGAAAAAATATTAATAAACTTCGTGAAGTATATAACTGAAATAAATGTTTTTCATTCACAATTTCCGAAGTAAGTGTGGCACACAGAGCAGCAGAATTTCCAGGCACTAAAATGCCCTTATTTAAGATTCGGCAAAAGATTTATTACCTGGAAATTAAAGCTCCTTTATTTATCAGGGCCAATATTTCCCTCTGCCTACAAACTCACTCTTAAAGCCAATTTTTTACTGCTGTTCCCAAAGGGCAAGGAGCTGGGGCGCAGGGACATCGGCATCCCACGGCGCCTACCACGCGCGCAGCACAGAGCGGTCACCGTCTCCCCTTCCAGCTCCCGGCCAAACACAGGGCTTGTCCCGTGGTATTAAAAAAAAAAAAAAAAAAAAAAAAAAAAGGAAAAAAGGTGCCCGGCAGCCTCTCCAGGGGATATAGCCGCTGCACACAGCACAGGTTCGCAGCTAGTAGAGGAGCGCAGCTAGCTCTTTGCGCTTTATTTTCAGAGCTGCTCCTACCCAGTTGCGCCGTCGTTTTGCCCCATCTCTACGCAGCCACGCCTATGCTAACACCAAAATAGGTAAATAAATAAATAAATAAAAATAAATAAAGCTATTTCAGAACCTTTCTCTTTCCAATTGCGCTTAAAAGGGGATCTTAGCGGAGAGAACAAGGCGCCTCTTTATGTACATCTGGTCGTGATTTTCCGGCGCTGCATTCCCATGAGACTGTAGTTAAAAATAAAATATAAATCAAAGGCGGGGAATGCGGAGAAGGGAGTTTTCGCATTTCGCCGCTGCACAGGCTGCTTTTCTGGTCGTTAAACTGAATTTGTAACACAAGAGGATTTCTTTCCACGTGGGGGCTATTAGCGCGGTATTTACAGGCTATCACCGCGGGGTTTGTTCTTGTTAACGGTAATGCCAATTTTAAAAATTACTTGTGGCTTCACAAACTTTAAAATTGCTAATCTTTTTTCTGCAAAAGGGGAAAAATACCCTTTGGAAAAGTAACTACCAGTATTCCCTGCTGTGGGGCTTTTCTGCTTGATAACGGCGTGCTGCCTGGTGGTGATAGGGGAGTGTAAATCCTGGCAGAGCCTCAATTCCACACGTTTGGGGATGTATATATATATATATATATATATTACTTGTAAGAGGAACGAGTGCCTGGATTGTACCAATGGGTAGGAAGTTTTCAGGAAAGTTATCGAGGACTTACCACCGCTGTCGATATTGCTTTGGACAGTGAACTAACTGCAAAGGCGAGCAGCGACAATTTGAGCATCCGAGCTGGGTCCCTCTTTCAGCCCTGCCCACTGCCTTCACTGGGGTCGGGGGGGTTGCTTGGTTTTAGATTTCACTCTACTTGATCCCCCCCCCCGGGTCAGTACATCTCGGGGAGCGGCCGCAGCCTCCTTTTTAACCGGTCACAAACAGCAGCCACTGGTGTTGTCCCTGCTGTCCCCTGGGATAATTGGGGCTTCCTAGGGGTGACCCTGGTTCCTCCCCCTTGCGTTTCCCGGGTCTGCCCGGACTGTCACCGGGTGTCCCTTCGTCTTCTCCCTTAGGATGGGGGCACGGGTTGACCTGAATCTCTACTAGTCGCTCCTGTGGCTGCTCTGGGAAAGCACACAGGGCAGCGAGGGAGTGGGAGGGGGGAAGAGGACAGATTCTTCCCTGGGAAATATCTAGGGATGCTAAGTTTGCAAAGTGGGGGCATTGGCGGACCCCGGGGAGCCTGCAAAAAGCAGGGCTGGGCTCCTCCGCTCACCCAGTCACAGGGAGAAACCTATTCCCCCTCCCTTCCCGACCCGCTTGAGGATGAGCAGAATAGATGGGGCAGAAAAGGGTTGGGGGTGGCGGTGAGGTGGAGGGGACCAAGATGGTCATTAAAGCGCCTTCAAAGTCCGTCACCCCGCTGATCCGGCCCCTCTGTTCCCCGGGGGGAGGCGGCTGCCCCAGCCTTCGGCTTCAGCCAGGGACCCCCGTCGGTGGCCCCGGCACGGCTGGAGGACTAGCAGGCAGGGGCAACTGAAGGGGACCTTCTCCCTGCTCTGCTGCTGCAGCCCCTGGCTTCTCCCCTGCCATGTGTGTGCGCTGGTGCGGACCCTCGCCGGGAGAGCCCTTCTCAATCAGATCAGGGCGAGTACAAGGGAAGGGCTGCAAGGCAGCGCGGTGACAGTCCCAAACCAAACCAAACCAAAACTTTCTCCCCTTGGTTTCAAGGCAGGATGCCGAGAAGCGCCACGCTGCTTCCCCTCAGCGGAAACAAAGCAACGAACCCCGGCACTAAACAAACAAACAAACAAAACCAAAACAAACACAGGAAAACCAAACCAAACCCTGCTCAACCCCAGATTTATAAGGTGCTCAGGGAAGCAGTTTCTTTTTTCTCTTTTCTTCATTTCTTCCTTCCTTTCTTTCTTTCTTTTTTTTTTTTTTCATTTTTTCCTGTTTTTTCTTTCTTTCTGTCTCTGTCCTTCTCAGAGGCGTGTTTGCGGCACGCCGGTGCTACAGATGCTCTCCCACTCACGGATGTGCGAAGAAGCCGGCATATCGCTGCGGGCGTTCCCAGGGCCGCCGGCAGGCACTTGGCTGCCGGTTTACTCCCCTTTCCTGAGAGGAAGGGACTATTTATATATTTTTTAATTTATATTGTTTTTCCTTATATTTTTTTCCTTCCTTCCTTCCTTCCTTCCTTCCTTCCTTCCTTCCTTCCTTCCTTCCTTCCTTCCTTCCTTCCTTCCTTCCTTCCTTCCTTCCTTCCTTCCTTCCTTCCTTCCTTCCTTCCTTCCTTCCTTCCTTCCTTCCTTCCTTCCTTCCTTCCTTCCTTCCTTCCTTCCTTCCTTCCTTCCTTCCTTCCTTCCTTCCTTCCCCTCCTATATTCTCTTCCTTTTTCCCTCCGTTATTCCTTCCTTCCCTCCTTAGTCTTCCTTTTCCTCCCTTCTCTCTCCCTTTCAGTCTTTCACTCTCTTTCCTTCTTTCCAGTCGGTGGCTCTGGCTGAAGGAGATGTGATGTGATTAAACTCACAGGGCGTTGGAGGGCAGAGGTAAATTAAGCCAAAGCGACAGAAAAGATGAAAGAAGCTTGCTCGACTCGAGTGCCCGAGGACAGCTCCCTTCCTCTGTCCTCCTCTGGGTCACGCAGGCTCCCCGCCGCCTTCTCTGGGACCCTTCTCCTGCCCAGGCGATGCTTCTTGCGACGACACCGAGAAGGATTCATTTATTTATTCCCCCTCTGGTTTATTCATTTATTTGTTCCCCCTTTGGTTACTTCTTGCGCAGAGGGGGGAAAGAAGGAAAAAAAAAAAAGCAAGAGACGGCCCGACTGCAGTTCTGACTTCACTTAAGCACAACTTAAATCTTAACTTTTATTAGCACAGGAAAAATAAAATAAAATAAAATAATAATAATAATAATAACAACAACAATAACAACAACACAGACCTATTCCAATTTAATATTCCAATTTAAATTTCCTTCTTATATGGAGACCGTGTTACCGAAGTCCCGAAAAGCAGACAGAAAAAGACGAAGCCGCTTGCTAATTTTGCGGGGTCCCTGTTAGCCTTTTCACGGGAAAAGCCCAAATGAAATGACGAACAGCTGCAGTCCCGAGCAGTGAAGACCCGAGGCATAAATAATTTTCGGGGTGCTGGCACGGCGATGCAAATTCATCTAAATGGACGGGAGGATGAATTTTAAAGTTGGTCGGTGCGCAGCCATCTGCTGAAGGGCTCTCAGCTTTACAGATAATCCGAGCTCTGTTCGTTTCCCCAAAATAATATATGAGACAGGGCGTGAGATTCTTTTTTTTTTTTTTCCTAGACATAACGAAATCAAGCTATCGAGGAGGGAGGATCGTGTTAGCCAGGGGCGCTGGGATGCGTGAGAGCTGATATCAGCTAACAGAACTGCCGTGTAGCAAAAGAGCGGGCAGTTATTTAGAACAACAAAATTGCAAGTTTTGAGGAACAAAAACTACAATGTAGAACAAACAATACAATGCAATGCAATACAAATTTAGCAGCTACTTCCCATCTTAATGGCCGCATGTTTCAAGCGAGGGAAGAAGTTGCACATGAAGTGATCAATTCTGTGTTAAAACAGCTCGGGCAGAGAGCTCTGGAGGGCTGAGCTATTTGGGTTGTGTCACTAATGTGTTTTAATCGGATTTTTTTACGTGGTAAATATGCAATATTTTATTTATTTTATAACAACTGAAGAAAAATAATTAAGCAAATACAAAGTAGACCTAATTCTTTAGATGAAAAAAAAATAGTTTGATGTGGAGTTGTTCATATCTTTATTTAATTCTGAAGAATCATTTCTCCAAACAGTTTTAAATAGGAAAAAAAAAAAATAAATGAGGTGGATTTTCCCCGACGAAAGAAGGTCCCGCCCGGCCCCCCCCCCCCCCCCCCCTCCCCAAATGCACATCTTTTCTTGCTGGAAACCCATGTGTGATTTGCAGCACAACCACAGCTCTCTCCTGGTGACTGCTCCCTCCCTGCCTGAGCCTGCTTAATTTGTAAATAAGTTTCAGGGCCTCTTTTCACAGAACCCAGTTGAGCAGGTAATTTGTTGTTAGTGCTTGTTTAAATGTTGTGAACCATGCACTCAAAAATTGGAAAACTATACACAAAAGAAACAAACATGGGAACACAACTGGAAATTATTGAGTTATAAAAATGTCAAAGAAAAGCAATTTGCAAAGAGGCATCAGTAATTGTAATCTACATTAACGGAAATGATTTGCCAAGCCCAACCCTTTTGTTCTCCACAGGCTGGACGGGCGCTTTGCCATCGACCTCAATGGGACTGGATCAGGCCCTTTGCATCATGCCATGTGGATTGCATTCCCTGAGAGGGTTTTCAGGACTCTCCAGCGGATTTATGGCAGGCTGGCTGGGAAGGAAATGCAGATATCTGTGTGGGAGCAGAAAGCAGTCCCAGATTTGAGGGCATCTCCCAAGGATTCAAGGAGAGCACCATCAGCTGTGTTAATAACAGCGATGAATGGAAAGCATAGTTTGTTGGGTGGGCTCCAGCAGGCCTGGGAGTGACATGCTGTGGCCCCTCTCTCACTGGCATGGGGTGATGTGCTGTGGTCAGTCTAGGACCCCTGGGGTGTTCCCACTACCTAGAAAAAAAGAATGCATGAATGTTTTATAAAGTCCATCCCCTGCTATTTAGCTCTATCACCTTCCTCAAACTTTATCTCAGAAATGAACAACCATTACAGAGCTGGGATGGCTTCTCAGCCTGCAAAGATCCCTCTTCCTTTCTGAAGCATGGTAAAGTGCTTGCTAGTGCTCACACAAACTCACACCGCTCTGCGGGGCTCTCTGGGTTGACTCAGCCTCTTCTGCCTTATTTAGGGCAGCTTGAACCTAAGATTTGGTGGGCTGGGAGAAAAGCTCTCCCATTCAGAGCCATTAGTTCCAGGTTTTGCCTGACTGAATCTGCTTCCCTAGATTCGTCTTTTTTGTTTGTTCCCCCCAAAACAAACAAACAAACAAACAAACAAAACAAAAACAAAACACTTTTGTTACACCCACACAGTCTAAAAAGTAAACAAAACAAACCCCCAAAGCTAGAGGCTGGTCATATGGCTGCAAGTGCCGAAGCTGTTACGTGCAGTATTACAGTGTTAAGCCCAGGTTCAGAGGGGGTTTCTAATCATTCATGTTTACATCTGCAGGGCTCTTCCTGGGTCCTTCCATGTGTTTTGATGAGGAATATTTTGCACAGATTGGTTGGGAGGCAGTAAGGTGTGTCTGGGGTTAGAGCTACCAGAAAGGTTTTATTTCAGATTTAATGTCCAGGGAAGCATAAAACCAACAATAATTATACAACACTACGCTGTGAAAAATAGAGCATACGAGTGTATAAGATACCAAAGTGTTATGATTGTTTAAAAGTAAAGATACTTGTGTAATTTGTTGCTGGTGATAGCTGCAGTCAACCCACCTCTGACTGCACCCAAGTCATGATTTCACTGAAATATTTGCCTATTTTCATTGCTGAAGACATGCCAACCGGTCATAACTAACAGCTACATGTATATTATTTTTCTAAAAGAGCATACATTTACCTTCTTAATGAAAAAAAAAAAAAAAAAAAAGGTGTGTGAAATAAAACATTCAAAGTTCAGATATGAAATTCCCTTTAATGACTGGATTAGTATCTGGTATGCTAACCAATTAAAAAAAAAATCATCACATGATCAAATTGCAGTGATTCCAGGTAGAAATCCTTTCCTTCCTTCTTCCTTTTCCCTAGCTATGGATATTATTCTAACTTAAAAGGAAAAGGAATATTTTACACTTATCCTACTGAGGATTTTTCTTTTAAGCTGGTTTATTGTATCCCATGAATAGCATTAAGCAACAAGATAATATGGATTTTCCCCAATGAAATCTGTAAGGTCGGATTACAGGACTGCTTGGGTCCTGATCCTGTCCTCCTGCATTCTTCAGACTGCTCTGCCTGGTACCAGGGAGCCGAGCAGTCGCTGAAGCCCCTGCCGAGCAGCCTCCAGCCCCGCAGCTGTGAGCCAAGAACTGCGCCGCTGGCCCCTGCAGTGAACATCGCCTGGCTGCCCCGCTGCCAGAGCCCCGACCCTACCTGGAAACACAAATACTGTCAAGAGCCTCGCTTAGAAGAAATGTGACGTATTAATTTGCTTTGATTTGTGCTGTTCTTCTGCTTAGGGAATTCACGGAGATCTCTGCATTTTGGCGGTCTCACTCACAGATGCTGTACTTTGCCTTTCATCCATTCCGGTGGGATGGTCTGAAGAAAATCCCTATGCAGAAACGGGTGTGTTGTTCAGACCGGACAGAGGAAATCCAGAAATGGACTGGTAATTTTCAAGCATGTCTTTTGATATTCGGCACATGAGGAGAGTCTGCCTTAGTCAGGCTCACGGATGTGTTAGGCCAGGGAGAGGTATTAGCGGGGGTAGCTGAGACAAAAGGAAAGCCAATCGTGCATGGGTATGAAGACTAACTTTGGCTGACACTTCCCATTTTGAAACAACCCTCTGACCTGATGCTTGGAACTTTGGCCTGAATTTTACTTTGACAGAAAAGAAAAGGAATATCTGTTGGCAGGGAAAACAATGCATCGGATATTAACATACACAGTGAGGATTATTGCAGATGACCAAAAGTTTGCTGTGATGAAGTAGTTATTTCTGGGCAGAACATGCAGCTCCCAGAAATATTTCTGAAATAAAAATAACAGCAGTAACTATATCTGTAATAATAATTTACAGCAGCAAGAATATCACTGCCACCACTGCTAGGAACCACTGAGCAGGCAGGCAGCTCTCCCACACTGAGCAGTGCTCAACAGGTAAGAAAAATAAAGGGAAATAAATGTTCAGAAAAAGAATTACCTTGAAAACTTTTCTGAAGAATAAATTAATTATTTGCTAATCACACTGTAAATGCAGATCAAAGCTTTATAAGGAGGCAAAAAAAATTAAGGGATTCAGACCCCACTGATATTCAACGGCTGTTTTAACTCCTTTAGGTATCTTTGAAAGTTTTCCTGTAAATCTTGCAACAATGCTTCAGATAATTAAAATGCATCAATTACCAGCAGTCCCAAATTTGAAAAGAAACTTCCAGCTCTATACCATTTTACTACTGATTTAAGAAACCAGGAGTGAACCCTTCCCAGTGTGCCTCTATTTGTTTCACATAGTTTATGAATTGACAGACACATTTAATGTACTGGTAGTGAGTGTTAATTTATAGCACTCTGTTGTTTCTAAGAAAATACAACTGAATAAACTTTTCAAAAGATCTGAAACATGTTTAAGTGAATTCAAACCTTCTTTTAAAAGAAAATTTCACCATCTCTCACTGAATTTGGTAAGGTGGGGGGAAAATAAATGTGATATATGTCTGTGCATGAGGAGGAGGAAAACAACTATCTGCAGACCATTTGTTTAACATGGATTTTTTTTTTTAAACAGTTATTTAAATTTGGATTTATAATTTGCACTCATTGATTGGCAGAACTGATAAGTCCACTTACTTTTTACTTTTTTTTTTTTTTCGTACTTCCTTTCAAAAGGCTAGTCATCTCTTTTTTTTTTTCCACCAGATTTGTTAAGGTTCGTTTTTTGATTTACCAGTTTGCCCTGTAGTCAGAGCAACTGAATCCAGCTGACAGAAGGAATTTCAATAGCATTGAGAGATTTTTAGGAGTTGTGGTACTGCTGACATAATCCTCTGACAACCAGAAACATCTGATGATGAGTCAGAACATGTCATGTCTTCTACCTTGTCTAATGATCAGCAGTAAACGTGCACATACTGCTGCCCTTCAGCTTGAGCCTGATAATCTGCAGTGATACAGCTGTATCTGTAAGATGTCCCTGTTGGGCTACCATGGATATCTGCAGCAATCTGTGGTTTCCCTGTTATATGAAGGTCTTGATGAATTTTTTTGTACAAGGTTTGGCATGAGGTGATTATCAGGTAGTGGAAACAAATTGGGATGCGCCATATGGTCTATCTCACAATAAGGTGAAACTTTTGTGCTTAAATAAATATCCCTGTAAAGTAAGGATACCTAGTATAAAATTTGCAGAAGTACTTTTTTTCCTTATAAACACATGCTTAATTGTAATGACTAAATGCTTTATTTCCCACTGATAATTTACATCTCTAAAAACTCCATCTGACACCATAACTGTTTCATTCTTATTTAGCACCATCCTTGCTAACAAAATCTCAGGTTTAGAAAGTATAATCTAGAGCTGTAGAACGGGTGGTTTAGCATCCTATCCAACATCCTCAGCTGCGTCCTCATCTTACCCAGTCCTGGGAAGTCTCTAGGCAGCTATTATAATGTCCTTGTAAACTTCTTTGAGAGCTTCACTTCCATTTCTTTTTGAGATACATCAGTATTAAGCTCAGCAAATATACTTGCTGTGTGAATTGCAGGGACCAGGAGGTAAGCTAATTTTAAAATGCAGGAGCTCTTTTTCTCCAATCTGACCCTATGGGAGACTGTAGGTGCAATGGTCTGTCTTGAATTTCTATGCATCTTGTTTAGTCAAACTTTTTCAAAGTAAAGTAGTTGCATACAGAATTGAAGGAATATGTATGCACATTAGGTTTATTAAAGTGAACACTGTACACTGAAATGATCCTTTCAGTTATTTATGTAAATAAGTCATGGTTCCTTTCCAGAGAGGTAAAAGCTATGTCAGAGCCAAACACTACTTACATTTACGTGTTGATGTGCCTTTGCTCATGTATGTGTATATAAAGTATATACATGCAATAAAATGTTGCATTGTTATCTATGTGCATGAGTTTTTATTCTTCATTTTCAAAATTGCCATTTTATTATAAAATCATTTTTATTAAAAGTATTAAAATATACTTCTGAAATGTTTCATAAATTATTTTAATTCTGACCACTCCAGACAATTTCTTATCATTAAAAAACCACTACTCACCTCCTTTGCAGACCATTCACAAATATGTTGAACATCTGGATGCCTGTCGATTTCAGTAGTGATTGCTTTCTCCCATATATCACTACTTTTTGTTACAAATCTTTTGAGTAGTTATTAATCCACAGGAGGATCTTCCCTCTTATCTCATTAAATCTTATCTGCTTTAAATGGTTCTGATAACTGACCTCATCAAAAGCTTTTTAGAAATCTAAGAATGTTACATCAAGTATGTGACCTTTACCCACAGGCTCATTTTCTGCTTTGAAGAACTTTACTACACTTAGGAGACATCTATGGCTATATGAAAGCATATCAACTCCATTTCTACCGAAGTCTGAGAGAGAAGTCACACACACTAATCTCTGATTCTCCAGGTATGCAACAGACCTTTTAAACTCCTGAACCCCTTTTCCTTCCTCTGGGCAAGGGGCTGATTTCAATAACTCATTTAGGAGTTTCAAATGTAAATTTCTTTGGGACTCTTGGGGGAACACTGAGTGTCCCAGAGATTTGCTACCATTTACTGTATTGACCTGTTCTGTAATTTCCACTGGCACTGAGAACAACCTACAGGCTATAGTTAGGTATCTGTGTACAAGGGAAGAAATGTGGTTTGAATTTCCTCAAACAATTGAAGGAATGGGATGTGGGTCTCCTTCCAGCATGAGACCTTTAATCCCTATTGACTAGCAGGATATGCTACATTTTGTGTTCTGCTGTGTCTGCCTAGATCAAACCCTTTTGTGAGGTGGATAGGCTGAGGAACAGCTATTTTACAGCTCTTGACTGGGTGTAGGTGTAAGGTAAGAAGCCCAGTCCTGCGGAGGATGAGGTGATTCTGAGTGAGCACAGATACAGAAGCTCAACTGTTTGGGGACTTTAATACTAAAAAGTGATGTATCTGTAGAGTTTAGGAGCTGCATGCTTGAGTTCTGGTTTAATTTTCTATATATCTTTTACTTTATTTCTACACCTGTAGTCAGCTGAGAGGAATGGACTGACTTATTAAATGCAAAGATATTTTTTTCATGTGCTTTGGTAAAGCACATAGAAGTGGAGTAATGAAATTTTCATCATGAATATCCATCTCATACCCAGAACTTTACTGCTATGAAGAAACATATATCAATCACTCATTTCTACAAGAGTTCTTGTCAGATTCCTCTTGAAATGGCCTCTGCTTCACTACCATATGTAAATAAAAGCAGCAGAACATCATGACATTCAGATTCTTTGAGTGTTGAAAAAGAAGCATTTAGATGTCGTGGATTATGTAGGGTGACATACTGTCATTAGTAGGTCTGGGCAAACAGCAACACTCAAGATGGTTTCAGTAAAACAATAAAAGGTGAAGAAATTTAAAAGTTTTTTGTTTGTTTGTTTTTGTTTTTGTTTTTGTTTCTAGGGTAGGGGAGAGAGGATGAGAGAGGAAGTACTGGAGTTGCAAAGCAGTATCACTGTATACCCTACTACATTATACCAAAATCAAATCCCCATACATCTGTTGTTAAATGAACTTTGGCAATAATTATCTATGGGTAGCTAGGTATTGCAGGGGAAAAATTTACATATATATATATATATATATATATATATATTGTTGGTGTTGTTAAATGTGTTATTTGATTTCATATGAATTAAATTCAATGTCACACTTCAGAATACAACACATTTAAGTGAATAAAAGTCACGGGATCATCTGTAATTTTATTTGTAAGGGGCAGTATATACCAGTGGGTACAAACCAGCCAGATGGTGGATCCTGCTGGGATCTCCATGGAGCGACATTCCTGCCTGCTGCACAATTCCCATTTGTCACTCCACTTCTGTCAGCCCAGCACAGATGGACAACTTCTACATTTTGAAACTGTGCAAATGATTGCAGATCAGTGAAGGTGCCATTGTCAAATGTATTATTTCACTTTTGATCTTAATGTACATGTAAGAGTGTCTCTTTACATATATGTTTTAAAGAGCTTAATCTAAGAGGCAGCTCATAACAACAGCTTTCATGGTCTCTTGCTTGTAATAGTTACTGTCACTTATCTCATACTTTTTGTATTTTTTTCTAACTATGGTCTGTGTTATTATCTAATAACACAATATTGTATTAACATGGTATTATAGGAACAGGACATGTTTGCAGTAATGGATTTAAATTTTTTAAATATTGTGACCAAGGTTTTCTAAAGCAGCTAACATTATTTATGATTATCTGAATTCTGCCTTAGTTTCTTCAGAAATTAAGCTGTCATTTCCCTCAGAACAATCTTTACAGATTTTTCTCTCTTTAAGTCTGGATGATTTTCTCATGATGTACTAAAGAGGAGGAAAAGAGCCACGTCATGTCATCGAACCCATGAGATCCACACCAGGTCCCTGTGGGGACAGTTTTTCAGAGCACTATGACTTAACACAGGGAAAGCTGACATCAGGGGATGAGATGAGGGTGCTGACGGAAGAGAAGTTTTATGCCCAGAAGTAGGACTTCTGTTGTCATCATGATGCATCCTCCTCAGAGGAAATACAAACCCTATAACTACAGTTGTCCATGCTTCTGTCCTGCCTGAATCCCAAAACCTAAAGGCAGGAAACCTAGCTGGAACTTTACCCACATGATGAAGTCCAAACTTAAGGGTTGTTAAAAAATGTGGAGAGTCTCAATTTACACAGTATTTCACAGCTTCCTTTCTGAAAAGAATAAATCATGTAGTAGGTGGAATTAATTTGCATTGAGTTGACTGAATATCTACAGAAACATGATAGATCCAAAGCAAGAGGAAAAGCAAGTGAGGTCCTGAAGAATTGAGAACCAGGTTAGGGAAACTACAATAAGTACAGACTCCTGTCAGTCATTGTGCTTGAAAAGATTGGTCTCTCAGACCACGAATGTAGCATAACAAAGTGCAGAGTGAAGTCACTGCTGTGGAAAGCAAGAGGAGGAAAATGTATCTGTAGAAGTCCCTGTAGTGCTGCATTCCCATCCATGGTGTATTGTGTGCAGACAGGTAGCTTTGCAGAAAATCATGCAGATATTTGGGATATTGGAGTATTGGTGATTCTCCTTAGACCAATAGGGCTTTCATTCCATGCAGCACAAAATCATTGAAATGTGTGTGTAAAGAGAAATATTTATCTACCTCGTATCCTAAACCTTAAGCAGGTGAAATTTCTTCTGTTTATCTACAGCCAGATAGCAAGGGAGCAGTCATGAGGAGATTTTTTTGTGTGTACCCATGTCAGAAATCAGGCAAAAAAACCAACCAACCAAAAAAAAAAAAACACAAAAAAAACCCTTTATGTTATTCTGGGCAGAAGAAAAAACATCTGCCATATTCTTCTTGTCACGAATGATGTTCTGGGAAACAAAAATAATCAGATGTTACTCACAAAAGCCACTTCTGCTTCTCATACATGTATGTGGGTTAATTTTAATCTGACACACTGTAAAATGAAAACCATTACAGCATACTTGTGTGTTGTTGAAACACTACCCCAATTCTTACAGTAATCAATGGAAAACTGATTTCTAACCCTCTATGAACTTCTGACACTAAGGAGCATAGGCTGGAGTTAGCACCAACAAGCTTGTATGCCAAGGGTGAGGGAGGAGGCTATTTTGATATTTTCCTGTGTGATTCTAGAAAGGCAGAGCCAGTGCCATGGTCAGCTCCACAGAATAATGGGGAAGTTTGACAAAACAAAAATAAAATACAGGCAGACATATAAGCAAATATTAAGGATCTCTAACTGAACAGCATAATTTTTAAGTGGTAAGATACCAATGCAGACCCACTAAAGTTGGGGATGCTCATGTGTGCTCTGTGGTTTAGAGCAGAAAATATTTATTTAGCTTAGAGAATATTAAAAATACAAAGTACTAAGATCCTAAAGCCACAACCTGTCTGTTCCTCTGAAAATCTTGCCCTAGAACTCTTAACTTTATATATATATATATATATATATATATATATATATATATATATATATATATATATTTTTTTTTTTCCCCAGTCTTGACTATACTCCATTCCAGGGACTCTTAACAGTGGATTAAGGGCATATTTAACTGTGATCAATCCATTACAGCTGAACATATGAGTTGGCCACAGTCTCCTGACTGGGGTGAATTGATGCTTGCCAACATAAATGTCTCCCTTTGTCACTTCTATTCATTCAGTGATGCTTATTGACACTCTAGGTTTGTTTCTGATTTATCTTTCAGGAAAGAAAATCTTTCACATGAATGACTTTCAATTTTCCCCCCAAAATTTCTGAATTTTTATTGACTGAAACTACAGGAAGAAATAAGTATCATCCCCCTCCTCTTCCTTCCCCTTTCTTTTAAGCAGTTTCTGAATTGTTTTTTACAACCCATTTTCACTGACATGTGTTTTAAAATATAGATTTAAGTTCACTTTGTTTCCACCATTCTATTAAGCAAGAAAGACACAACAATTTTGGTAAAAGTTCCTATAAAATTTGTAGCAGACTTGTAGATTTATGGTCATATAATTAATCATTTGAAGAGAGAAAATATATTCTGGGATGTGATTTCCTAATCCCAAAATGTTCTTCTTGGTAGGTGAGTGCATGCAGCCACAACACATCTGGTTTACAGATACATGCACTTTGTCAGCTTGGGGTAAACTGCTGGGGTCCCCTTATCTGTTGCAGCTCCAGTGTAGGTGCATTATTTTCCAGGAAACAGAAACCGTGCAATTCTGAGAAAATAGAAACTCTTGTGTGTCCCTGAGTTCCACTTGAAAACATTCAAGACCACAGAAAAGATTTTTTTTTTTTTATAATAAAAGCAAGCATCCCCAAATCTTAGCACAGTGCTGGTGGTCTGCCTTGGTTTCAATAAAGCTTTGGAAAGAAGAAGCCCTGGGATAAGGGTCAGCATGTGCCTTTCTTATAGAATGGCACTGAAATGCATTGTGCTCTATACCTTGGTACAAGTGAATTTGGAAGGAGAGTAATATTCACTAAAACTCAAATACAGTTGATTGTCCCATCCCTAAGAGGATGAAAATGAATATTTTATCACTGCCCTATAAGTAAGTATTGCCAATGTCACCCAAAATAACTACTAACACTCCAGAAATACAAATCTGAACTCCTTTTTTTATCAATGGAAGATTTGCCTTCACTTTAAAGGGTTCAGGAATTAACAGCTAATAGGCATTGCACAAGCTGCTTATCTATTCTATCTATTATGTGTGAGTACAAGATACTGGTTATCAGATAAATGAAAAAGTTATGGGAATTAACCTGATAATGTTCAATGTTCTTACTATTAACTAAAAACAGAAGAAATAAATCTCTTAAATTTTTTCTTGCTCTTTGCATTCACTCTTACATTTGCATTTTATGTAATGAAAAGTAGCCAATTAATTATGAAAACACTGAAAAGATTTGTTATAAGACTCTTACATGTTTTCACATTTTACTCATGGTTTCCATCTAATCTCTAAGATGGAAGTCTTGATTTTGAAAAAAATAGGAGAAATGCTTGTATTCACAGATTTCAGACACTCTCCAATAACTTGGGTGGTGTATGGGGTAACGTCCTGCTGCTGGTACCCACAGAAAGTCCGCAGCCCTGTAGTATTGTTGCACTGAGCTGATCCCCTTCTCTACTACACTAATGACATCTAGCGGCTGACTGAGATTATTCACAAACTGAGCAAACAAAAAGTTATCCTGTTTCTACCAAATATTTGTAGGCACCTGTTGCCAATCTAAGAAACTGCTTTCACAGTGGGTTACGACAGCCACCTGGCTAAAAACATTCTCCCTAAACTGGAGTTACTATGTGAAATTTCACATGATTTGTTGCATTTTTAGGCCAATAATGTCAAAGGAATGTGTGAAGGTGAAACCTGTGAAGATGAATGAATACTCAGAGTTTAAGACGGTGCATTTCCCTCCTTCAAGATTAAGTGCTACAATCTCATGGTGATCAAGAGTTGTTTTACTGAAGAATGAATTCGGGACTTAAGCTAAAACCAAACATTTCTCCCTGAGAAGCTTTCCATATTGTCCACAAAAGTTACAGAAGCTCCAAGGAGAGGGTGTCAGGGAAAGGAGAAATGAGAAGGGGGCCAGACTATGTAATCACAGGAGAATCACATAGAATCAGAGATGTCTGCCTCACTTGGAAGTATCACTGATACTGTCTCTTCTGACCTCTATGCCTCTGTTGGTCCTGGGCAGCAACACAAGTGTGATGCTGTGATAAGTAGAGAGAGAGAGGGACCATATCAGGTCCAGTGGATTGGACTAAAGCCCTTCTTTTCTCTTTTACAGTGAATAAATTTAGAAGCTGAATTTAATTTATCTTTGCTATTCATCTGACTACCTTTTTTTTATCTCCTTCCTCAATTACATTGTGGAAATAATTTCCTTACCCCTCTGTGTGGAAGTTCTTGTTATTAACACAGAAGCAGAGCCTGGGTGGCCCAGCCACAAACTGAAGACATGAGGTACTCTGTTAGCAATGAAAGGCTGACCTACATTACATAGTCCAAGTAAGAGTTTGATCTCTGGAAGACATCTTCCCAAAGGCTCCTCATGCTTATTGTACTGCATTTGCAGCCATCTCAGATCCGTCAACAGTATTGAGCATTATTTGGCATCCTCCTTAAAGAAGCATCTCTCTTGTCTTATCCTTGCCATAATCACAGTACCTATGACAATAATGTTATATATACATATATATATATATACACACACACACACATATATATATATGTATATAGACAGATAAAAGTATGAGGAGAACAAAAATAAAGGAACAGGGCAATCCTTTCAAGGTATAAATTATATTGGCTCAACTTTTTGTGGTAGATTAAGTTCTCTTGTCTTTGACTGAAATTAGTGAACGAGAGTGAGTCACATTCATCCAATTTGACCCCAAAACACTTTGAACACTATATGGCATAATTTCTAAAGAGAAGATTGTGATGATGATATTCACACTTTTTCTGGATTTTTCATTTGTTAGATAGTATTGGCTTTAAATTTTCAGTTGGGGTGAAAGAAACATTTGAAGCCAACAGAATTTTCCTCGAAGCAGGAAACTGTAATTTCAGATGGACTCTACTGAAAATAATACTGGATATAATGGCTATTTTGGATCTCCTTGTTAAGTTTTTATAAGTAGTACATCCAATTGAGTAGCAAGGATTTCGTCCCCTAGAACAAACTGATAACATTGATTGAGATTCAGAATCATTTTCCTCTACAGTATTTGCAAAACCAACATATATCCAGGAAAGAAAAAGGAAGCATGATCTTAGTGTATAGATCTAAGAGATCTTTTTGTAGATCTGTTAAAAACTGCTGTTCAGTTTTGAGTCTTGAAAGGCTAATAAGATAATCTAATGTGCCCAGTTCAGCAATGATCACTAACCTAACCGATGACCAAAGAAGAACAACAGCTCTCAAGCTTTACTGGTTTATATACTACTCCCAATAAATTGTTGTAAAATGAAACAGTGGAACATTAAACTCATCCATCATTATGAGCTCATGTACAACAACTTGCGAACTGCTATAACGGAGTTACTCTCAGCCTTTCCAGCACAATTTAAATGCTCAGAGCAGGTTCCTGCTTTTATGTGACCCTAGATAGAGAGTAAACAGGGAATTTCAGTCTGGAAAGTACTGCAGCTTCCAACCAACGACCAGCAGCATCTCTCTACAGAAAGTAAGCATACAGCAGCAGACCTATCTCTGGGATTCCCTGCCCACTAGCAACTTGTGCTCTATATCTTCTGCAAAGCTGTCTCCTGGTTAGATTTATACCCTTGTATTTTTTCCTGTCCCTCGCCAAGCTCTTCAAAATGCTCTTATTGTCAGTGGCTTCATCCAGTTCTGTAATAAAAACATGAGGAGAATATTTTTTAATTTGTTGACAAGTATATGAGTGGAAATGGAATTATTTTTAGACTTGCAACAAAAGAGGAGAAGGAAACGATCAAACAAGATGAGCAGTGGGCAGAAAAGGAATTTGAGCTTAGGTAATATACTTCAGTTCTGCACAGACTGTACCTCACTGCTGCTTTTAAAGAGAGGTCATGCATAGCAGGCTAGAAAGGAGTCAGCACTGCAACCTCTGTTATTAAAAGTGAAAAGTGCTATGCTTGGAAGCAGTTTCTGAACTATGACTACTCATTGATAATGAGAGCTTGGGGTTATAGGATGACTTCAGTTTAGCGTAAAGACATCTCCATTAATAGAGATCATTTTTAATTTTTTGTTGTGATTTTGGCTCAGTACATGTCCTGTCAACCATAGACATGGAGAACAGATTGATCTTTTTTTTTTTTTTTTTTTTTTTTTTTCTGGTAGGCCTTTCCATACTTGAAGAAGAAGTGTGTGTCAGTCCTTCTCTCAGTTTTCTTTCCTCTTGTAGCTTTTTAAAGTCTGTTTCCATACTTCTGAACAAATTCTTATTGCTTTCACCCGGACTGTTTTCTACCAGGTCATATTCAGTGCGAAAGAAGTACTCAAACACCAAGCAGAGCAGAATGTCCCTTGTAGATCTGTCTAGGTTGCCTACATACCTGGATGTGTTATTCATGCACGAGGATGTGGTTAACTCACATTTGTTCTGTTTCACCATGATCCTATAAATTCTTTTCCAGCCAGTGTTACCCACACACTCCTTGTGTCTCAGAGCTTTGATCAGATCCCACTGAATTCTATCTTAACAACATGTTAAGATTCAAATGGTGGGAGGTAAGGAAAATTTAGGAAGTTGTATCCAAAGCTTTTTGTGCAGTAGCCAACTCTTGTAGTGACAAGAAAATAACAGCAGATATATTAAGGGTATCACAGTGGCAATTCCCTTGTCACATCTGCTTGTACTTGTTACCCTGTATGATAAGGAGACAGACAGTTGTTCCTGTATTCTTTGCCTGAGCCCATCTCCAGAGTTTAACTAGTGTACTTTCTGGTTGCTTGCACTATACTTGCAATTTACTGAGTATTTATCCTTAATAAGAGTTCATTTTCAATAAGGGCTCCAGAGCCCAAACTGACTCCGCTCAATTAATTTATTGATGAGGACTATAAGGACCTTAATCAATCAGGCAGACAGTTGCTCATTAGAAATGCAAAAGGTGCTGGGAGTCTTCTCAGTAGCTGCAGCAACAGAGCAAGTTCAGTCAGATTTTAACACCATGTTTCTATAAAGGAACCAGCAGAAAATGGTTTATGTTAACAGAGCTTCGCAAAAATGGTATTGTTGAAAGTATAAAAAATTGTGGCATAGGGGTTTTTGTTTGTTTGTTTGTTTTCTTTTAAATTTCTTTTTACTATTACCATGCTAATCCAAAAATAGTAATAAGAATAAATTTCCCTGGACATGCCTTTCCTCTCTGGCTTACTCATATAACATATGAAAAGCCATCCCAAGCAAAATTAAAGACTGGCTAAACAGGCAAACGTTGAATATTGCCACTTCTCATGAAGTCAGCATGAACATGCTCTGGCAACTGGGCAGGACTTAGAGAGGATTACTACTGTGTTCTTTATGCCTGTCTTTTTGGACAGCTTGACATGTCTGTACTTCCGTGCAATCCAGCTGTTGGGTAATCACCCTCGTTCTTTTGATTTGCCCCAATTTTGAAACAGTCTCTAATCCAAACTTGCTATTCAGAATAATACAGGAATATTGGGTCAACACATAAGCTCTCCAAGTTTTTCACTGCCTAGAGCAGAGCTTTTTCTCTGTTAATTTAGGTATATGCACAGTGCTCATACACACACCATCTGTTTTCTAAGGTTAAGTACTTGCCTCATCTGAGGATACTGTATTATTTACTACCTTATTGGTTCAGAGTAATTTCTGGCATTGGGAATACTCCTGTTCACAGGCCAAAGAAAGTTTAGGACATGTGGAGTATTTATTAAGCAAGTTCTTATGAAGTCCTTCTTACGAAGTTTTCTGCTTTTGTTTTGTGCATAAGCAAAAACACAAAGCACAAGAAGATGTCACAAAAAAAAATCAACCCTTTTCATAGTTTTTATTTATACCAAAAATATTCATGACTAACTGAAGCGTTTGAGAGTGGTTTTACATGGCAATGGAGAACTGAGACCTTGGTCAAGGGCAATCATACAACACAAGTGAAATTCTAATCATTGCAACATTCAGCTAACAACAGAAGAAAGTGCAAAATGTGATTAAGAAGGTGAAGAGAAGCAGTAAGCGTTTTCATATATTCATCAAGTTATAGAAACGACACTTTCAGAATAGCAGATGGCTCTGAATATATTTAGTTTAGAAGAGTGAAGAAAGTATTGTCCTCATGCAAAGTGAAAATCAGAATCTCAAAGCTGGAGTTTATAGCCTCTGTACTGCCATAAGTGTCTTCACAAAAGACCAGAGAATGAAAGCAAGACTCTGCTTTTAAACTGAAAAGGTTACACACACACACACACACACACACACAAGAAAACAAAAACAAAAACAAAAACAAAAACAGGCAATTCAAAGGGAAGAGTAAATCATAAATCATGAGTTATAGTGAAGGACAAATGACATGGTTTAACATGTTTATATTGACAAAGCAGTCTCTGATTAGATATCTAATAGATATCTAGATATACCCAGTAAATATCATATCTTGCACCAACCCAGATATGAAAGGGCCAGTCGCACACATTTATGGGCTTAGTCTGTGAAGTAGTGACCTTAGAGTGGAGGAATTTTCTGCAGCTGAGCAAAGAGCCCTTGGTGTCCAACATGTTCTCATCCAGATGTCCACAGAAGTTCCTTTCATGTGACTGTATGCAGCTGTTTGTGGAGTGTGAACGAAGAACTGAGGGAGCGATGCCCAAAGAAGTTTTGTATAGTTCATTCAGTGGAAATCCTCTGGATTATTGTTGCTTTAAGCAACTTTGATTGATGGTTTACATGGGCAGATGAACTTGGCATCAGATGAACCACAGTTTTTATACTTTTTTGTTACAATAGAAAGTATGGCTACACCCTTAAACAGACAGAGCATTTGTTTTAAAATTGCTTTTAGCTTTCTCAGTTCTCCTTACATTGATTTCCATCTTGTGTTTAGAAATCAATTTGTAAAATGTTAAAACCCAGTCATTTCTAGACTTCTCTCTGCAGAATTACAAGTTTGTGAGTGGGAAAGATTTCAATGACACCTATTTAAAGACTTCAACAAAAAAAGCAATTAAGTAGGCGATGAGATTTTTTTTTTAAAGGAATCAAACTAATTCCTTCTGAGCAATTAAAAAAGCTAAGTTTGATCTGCTCTGACAGCAGCATTTATATTTAATTACAGATCAGCTATATTGGTTTATTAAATTCTGGAGAACAGATATTATGTAAGGATAATAAATACTGTCCAGTGAGTAAATGGAACAGTAAGCCAGAAAACATGGCAATTTTCAGGATTAGAGAAACTTCTCTTCAAACAATTCTGTGTTTCTTCCTTAAGGAGAAAGCAGGATATATGACCCTCTTCGTACTAACAGTGCAGATTTTTCTGCTACCTATTTTCTATCTAAGTGTGGTCTGATAAACCATCGTTGGAAGTACTTGAAAAGGAAGTGTTGATAACTGACAACAACAGTAATATTTACACGGATTTTCAGTCTTTACATTAGCGTTTTATCTCTAAGAAAATAAACCAAAGAAAAGCACCTAAAGACTGAACACCTAATCTTACATTACAACTGGCAATCACTCTTCACTGAAAACCTATTTTAAAACAGTCACAAAGACAAGCACAGAGCAATCTCCTAAAAGGTACTTTTTCCTTTTGTCATTGAAATCAGTGCAAGATTTCATTGTCCAGACCACTCTGATTCTGCTCAAGAACTGACATGTGCCAACCCCCTCTGCCAAACAGAAACTTCAGGATCTTCATGTGCGTGCAGGACTCTCTGGACCTCTGTGCAGAGATGCAATACCAAATTGAAATCACAATTCAATCAAGGTCAAAGCTATGAACCGTGAAAGCATATGAACTGTGAAACAGAAGCAAAATGTTTGGCTTAAGAGATGAACAACTGTGGATGGATTTTTAAGGATTTTCCTGGATTTCAGGAACTGTTTTAGAAACCTTAAAGACCCTTCTTCAACCACTATTCCTTTTCAGTAAGCTTGCACATGCTGAAGTTTCAATAATGTCTCTGTGCTTTTGAGCAGCAGCTATATAAATATTAAATCCATCCATCAAATGTTCTGCAACAATACTCTGGTTGGCTAATTGTCTCTGCTTTATAATGAGAAGATGTATTCTTGCTTTGACAGAGGCTTAACTAAATATATATATATATATATATATATGGCAAATATATATATATATTTGCCAAACAATATTTTGCAATTAATTATTGTAAAAAGAATGGTCTTATCTAAGACAGATTGCTGACACTCATAAAAAGGATTGAGGCACATCTTTGCCTCAACAGCTATAAAGCTGCTGTAGGCTACTAGCTTGTGCTTTTGAGAAGTCAGCAAGTGGTTCTCTGCTTCCTAGAGGCAGTATATGTATTATATTCTTAATTCATTGCTAAGAAACTTTTAGTTGAATGATTTTTCTTCCCATTTCATGAAAAGAAAACTCCAGTGGTGACTTCATTCATATGCGCTTTTCAATAAAACCATGCAGTGTTATTCAAAACAATGTTGTTTGTGATTTGCCTTACATAAGCCCCTGTATGAACAGAGTGCAATTATATGAAACATTACACAGATATCATAAATAACATAATACATTGTCTACAAACACATACCCCCTTTAAATTGCTTTATATAAAGACATATTAACAGGCAGTAGGTGTGCTTTTAGCTTCAAGCTTTTCACAATGACAATATCTGTATCCTCTTTAGCCAGTATTATCAAAATACAAGATACACACCATTACAAGAGTTACAGTATAATGATTAAAAGCTTAAGAAATAAATATCCAAACTATACATGCCCTTAGCAAGGTTCGTGAAGACAAAATTGTTTCATGTGTCATTTTTTAATATAAGTGATCAATAGAGGGCAGCAAATTCCTTGTAAAATCCAGGAGTTCTATAGATATAAGAGACTAGATATGGAAAAGTATATTAACAAATATATTACTTAGATTCAAGAAGCAACAAGGGAAGTACATGATTTACAAAGTATCTGCTGTTAACTCAGAAAGCTCTCAAGTGTTTTGGTACATCAGCAGTCCTTAGCTGGTGAGGTATAAAGGCTCTAATTCAACACAGCACTTCCCGATATGTTAAATTTCTGCTTAGTGAAATTTAAGCTTGATGAAGTGTCTGTTTAAAGATAGATTCCTGAAACTGGGAAGGAGTTAAAATGTGGGAGGACCTTAGGGATTTAATATTCAGTTTTGAGAAACATTCATTGGTTGTCATGGTTTTTGGAATGAAGTGAGAAACCTACCCCTGTCCAGCACCCATACCATCCAGCCCCAGTACTAGTCACTGCCTCCGCAGCTAAGCTCATGCTTAATCTAAGTACTTATTTTTTTGTTTGTTTGTTTGTTTTTTAAATAAATTCTTTTTTAATTGTTATCATTATTAATTTATTTCAGTATTTTAATGACTTGTATTTATCTATTCAGTTATGTCCTTCTGGCAGGCATCTCAGAAAAGCTCACATCACTAAGTAGAATTTACTTATTTATTTATTCATATATTCATTTATTTAATTTTGTATGTCTCCTGCACAGAACCCAAATCAGGGATGTGGCTTGAACTTGTGGCTGCTGGTACCACTAAGGTACCACAGACTATTGCCCTATTACACCAGTTGTTTAATAGCAGCTTTAGCAATCCATTTTTAATGTTACCTGTTGAAAATGCTGAAGATACTCTGACAGGATACCCCCGTCTAGAAACACAAGAAAAGAGAAAGATTGCAGAGCTAGCTTTTTTATTCCCTGTTCAATTCACTGCAGAGATAGAAATAGCTTCATATTTGCTTAATTCTAAAATAAACTTTATATGATGAAGTCCAAACTACTCCCCTCTAAGGGTTTTGCAAATTTGTTTGAATGGAGAGACAAGAAAATTCAGCAAATACTTCTATATCAGACCCTATCACCATTCATCTCCCCAAGCACTTTAATCCCTACTCTGTTCCTCTTTCTATGGTGTGAGAGAGCTACATCTCTCAGCACGTCCAGAGAACCTTCTTGCCCTTTCTTCAGCACAATCAACATGGAAGAAAGCAATACAAATTTTAGACAAATTTGGGCAGCAACCCACACAGCTAGCAAAACGACATGGGAACAATAAGAAACTATTTAAATAGTCACTAGGAAGTTAAAACAAATTAAATTAAACTTTAAAGGGAGTGGGGGGGAAGATGGGAGAGGGAAAAAGCAACAACAACAACAAAACACAACTAAAAGAAACAAACAAAAACCAACCCAAGAGCTAAATAAAGCATGGAGAAAGAAGGAAGGAAGCCAACATTTGGGAAGCATATTAAGTTAGCTTGTTTGGGTGAGGCTGCACGGCAACAGACTCAGCTTTGCTCCTGAGTTCTGTGAAAAACAGGATTGTAACAACCACATACCTGCCAAGTCCTGCACAGATAACAGATGTTAGGGACACTCCTTTACTCAAAGTGGAGCCAAGATCCAAGATCTGTTGAAAGGTAACACATTTATCTTCTTCTGTATAAGAGAAATGCACAAATAAGCTCCTCTAACTGCACTGTTGCTGAAGGTAGAATATTTATAAACAAATCATGAGGCATTTCCTCGTGAAAGGTCCTTCCCAGTTGAAAAGTGGGAGAGTTAAGTTAGGTTAGGTTATGTGAAGGTGATGTGAAGTCCTTGCTGGACTAGCTAAGCCAATCTGGAAAAACCAAGTACAGCAGGACCCAGCAAAAGTTCATCTCTTAAATATGGACAGGTGAACATAAGAGATTCTCTCTAGAGTGTAAAAGCACAAGTGAATAGTTGATTGAGGAAGCCTGAGCTTTACTTTAGTTTTACTAACATAAGGATACCGTGTAAAGCAACTATTTTAATAAGGAATTAGATCTCAGATTTCTGACTTATGTGGATTAATGTCATATAAAGAAGATAGAATCCTTTCTAATGAGGTTTTGGTACCATCACTTATAATAGACAAAGCTTTTGTGATTGTACTTTAAATACTATAATTCAATTTCTTCCTTTCATTACTTAAAAAGTGAACTTGGATCCCTATATTGTGGTTTTCTGAGGCTGACTTTCCTGCAGGCAAGTATTGGTTTGTACTTAAAATGGACCATTTAATATGGGGATTTTTTTATGTGTTGGTATATAATGTGGAAGACAAATTTTATTCCACTGAAGTACCTGTGTTTGGCTTAGCTTTTTATGTTTAACAATTGGTGATGTCTAGTAGCTTTCAGTTATAGGGGGGCAGGAGAGAGACAGAAGGGTTGAAAAAAAGTAAACTAAAACCATGATCCAAAGATCTTATTAAAGGATCTTTGGGCCTGCTTTAAGATTTTTTTTTCCTAGAATATTTGAATTCTATCATATAACTATTTTATGTTTTTAATCATATTCTTCAATTGCTTAAATGATCATTCTCCAGGGAATAAAATTTTTAGAAGAGAAACTTAAAATTATATCGAATGTATTCATCATAAAATATGCTAACCTGATTAGTTCTTTTGACTGTAATGACTCATGCGTCACTTGACAGAGACTAGTGCTTTGGATCCTCACTGGTAAAGCAATACCCATGAAATTCCTGATGTGTCTGTCCCACCTAACAAAACATGTGTTAAAAGTACAATGACCTGTGTTGGTGATTAAGGAAGAGTGAATCTCTGCTATAATTTTTCCTTTCTTCTGTGGGTGAGGTCTCTTTGAGTATGGTAATGTTAGAGAAAAGGGACAGTTGCATAGCCTACTTTCCTAGAAAACGTGATGAAATAGATTCCATATCAGTGGAAGAGAGAAGAATCACCTTTAGAGTAGCTAAAGAAAAAGGCAAGGGCAATTCTGTTTTCTTATGTTGATGTGGAAAACAGGAGGACATGCTAGAAAATATCTGAGTGAATGTGGTGTATGCTTTATTAATTATATGATACAATGTCAGTGAAAGAAGTTAAGTAGTACTGCCCCTCGTTCTGGACATCTCAGATGGTGCTTGTGAGCCTAGACCCATAGTTAGATATGGTAGGAAGATTTCTGAAATGCATATCTGCAGTGTTCCATCTTAGTCTAGTTAAAATATATTCTGTTCCAGAGAGGAAAGGCATTGGGGTGGTAAGGCTGAGGGGACTGGCTATATATCCCTTTGAGCCAGACGTTAGATCTGTGTCCTCTACCACCTAGCTGTGTAGCTGGGCTGTGCACACCCTACTGTCCTGCTACTGGAACTGCGGAGCAGGAAAAAGTAGGTTTCGAAGAGCAGCTGTTGTTTTCTGGTCAGCTGAAGTTATAGCACCTTTCTGGAGTTCAGCTTGCTTAAATTCACTAAGCTGAGCTACAAGGAATTTGGGCTGTTCTGAGTTCATCCTTAATTCTTCCCTACTTGAAGGGATATAGATGGCTTCCTGTTGCTTGCAACAACTGGGAACCTTATATAGCTGCCTAAGGAGTAAGAAAAGAGATCAAAATTTCACAAAGAGTTGAGAAAAGGAAGGGCATAACTTTATCTCCACTGACTGATAGAACTCATGCAGGTGTATTTGGTACCCTGTTGTATATGGTAGGGCCCAATCCTGCATTTACTTAAACAGATACACCACATCAATGGCTTCTAAGTAGCATACCTTGAGATAAATGTTTCATTGGGGAAAAAAAAATAAAAATGTATAGCCTGGATATTTGATTATCACTTATAAGAGAAAATGTCTAAGCACTCAACTATTTACAATGTAATGTAATAATCTTTGCCTTTGAAGATTGCATTTGAAAACTTATTGTTAAATGTTTTTTTGTTCTCTTTTTTTTTTTTTTTTTTTTTTTTTCCTTTTGCCTCCTGTACCTTGCTCATCATATGTATGTTTTCTGGGCGGTAGCATATCAGACTGGTTATTTATTGTGCAGGTGTTCTGCATGTGTCTTTTGAAGCTGTTATTTTTAAATGGCAGTTTTAAACACTTTTACTTCCTTTTAAATGTAACCATGTATAGACCTACATGACTTTGAGCAATTTATCCCATTATATCTGCAGGTTGTTGCTCTTCATTACTTAGGTTTTCAAGGATAAAGAACAAGCAGCTAAAATCAGAGTAACTGGATATGCTTCAACTCTCTCTCTGGTGGCGAATGTAGAACAAATGATTAGTTACACTGCGCTGTAGTTTAGTTCAGACCTTACATTCAGTGCTAAAGTACTTTGTCTTAATTTAGACCTTGGGCATATAAGCACTTGAGCTTATGTCTAGAATTACTCATATAAGTAAAGCTATTGACTTCAAAGTTATTGACTACCTGTATGAATAAAGTTCAGTTTTTATAAGGTCAAAGGTCTGGAGCCATTATTTCTTGACTGTGCAATAAAAGGAGGCTCAGAAAGCTATGGCTTTTGTACCATTAGCAGATTTTTTAATTTTTTATTTTTCTCATGGATATGGATCTACAATGAAAAGAGTTTTTGATGTTGTTATTCTGGAGATGAACACAACAGCAAGGATATCTTTCCCTTCCAGAAATCTCACTCAGTCTGTTCTCATTATTTTAGCAGTCTTGTGAAGGTTCTCCGCAGGCTTGGTGGTTTGAAATAGTGAGGCCTGATCCAAGCATAGTCAGTAGAAAGGCTTTTCCCTCTTTTTTTTTTTTTTTTTTTTTTTTTTTTTTTTTTTTTTTTTTTCCTTCAGGGACTGTCTTCTGGGATAGATTGTGGTGCTTCCCATTCACAATGACCCTTTGGGCCTGGCCACCCAGCCAGTTTGTAACCTAGCAGACAGTGCATCTATCCAAGCCATGAGCAGCCAGTTTCTCCAAGAGGAGGCTCTGGGAAATATATGAAATGTTCTCCTAAAGTACAAGTAAATAACACCCACACCCTTTCCCTCATCCACTCAGCAGGTCATCTTCTTTTAAAAAGAGATAAGGTTTTTCAGGTAGGACCTGCCTTACTTAAACTCATGCTGACTGGGTCTGATCACCAGGTTGTCTTGTTCATACCATTTGATGACATTCCTGGAACTGAGGTAGATGACAGGCCAGTAATTCCCCAGATCCTCATTTCTGCCCTTCTTGTAGATGGGTATCACATTTGCTAACTTTGAATCAACTGGGACATCCTCAGTTATCTGGGACTGCTGATATATTATTGAAAGTGGCTTGGTGAGCACTTCTGCCATCTCCTTCCTTAGTTGTATCTCAAAAGTCCTGGTTGCATTGCTGACAGCTACCATCAGAACTGTAACAGCTGCTTACCCTGAGCCTTTGCACCTACAGTGTAAGCTGCAGACATCCCTTCCTCACAATTCTTACTCCATGCTCTTGGTAGACCACTTGACAGCAGGACCTCTGGGTCTGTCCCACTCCTCATGCATCCTTCTCACTTCCTAGACCAAGCCGTCCCAGTACACAGAAGGTCAGGGAATGAGTATGATGTGGACTGGCCACCACCAGTGGCTGGTGGAAGCTCTGTTGCAGAAGTCAACTCTGGAGAGAGGGAAGTTTCTCATAAAACATTACATAGCTAAAAGTTGTGGTCTTTCTTCAGGTGACAGTTGATGGGAGTGGCCTCAATACCTTGATGAAGGCCTGGGTTGGAGAAACCAGCTTAGAAAACTGCCGAAGACAGGCATGCAGGGAGGGGCATTATGTACCGAGAGTGTGGAGGGCCTTGTACACTGTTGAGCCTGAAGGTGGTAAGTGGAGCTTTGAACAGAGCAACGAGAATGCTGTAACTGACATGAAAGAGACATTCTGAAATAAAAGAAAACAATTCTTCAAATAACCAGACAGTTGAAGGAGTGAAATATTTGCCTGTAATGGGCTTGTCCAGTCACTGAATTAAGAAAAAATCAATGTCTGAAGTGAGTGCCAAACAAATATAATGAGGAACAGGTAAAGCATTAATCATCTTTATTAAACGATATTGAATGTCCACAGTCCCTAACCAGTCCCAACTATACTGGCTGCTGAACTAACACAGACTTATCTGCCATTGCTCACAGGTGGGTTCACTGCTACAGCAGCATGAAAACTCAATGAAAAGACTGCAAATACCTACAAGTACTAGTTGGAGATTATTTGGATTTCTCAGTCAAATCTCATCTTGAATCCATCACTTCATTTTCTTCATATCATTTACTTTCTCAAACAATAACGATGTTTTGTCATATTAACTTGCTTACTCTGCAGCACAGACTAGCATTTTCTTCAGGATTTTCTCCCTCTTTGAGGTGCTTTTGCAGACACACATTGCATATACAAACTACCATGAGAACACAGGATGGCTGTTATAACCCAAGTCCCTTTTTTTTATTTTTTTGTTTCATTGCATGTTCTATTCCTGATTTTAAAGTGGTTGAGGAGGTGTCCAGCTTGAATAATATATAATATATATAACATTTATGTTATATATAAATATATATAAAGTATATATATAACATTTTTGAAAATGTTATATTCTATAACATTTATATTCTATATTTATATGTTATATTCTATAACATATATTCTATAACATTTTCAAGGGTTCTTAATAGCAAAAGAGAATGTGTTTCATTTGAGCGGCTGATATGACTCTTGCCCTCAATGGTGAGGTCCTAAATGTCAGTGTGAACTCAAGGAGTTTGAGTTGAGTAGTGGAACTTTTTACCCCCGATGTCTTATGAGTAAAGTTGAGCTGACATATATAATCCAACAAGGAACCAATGGAAAAGCTGCGTAAAAATGGAAATGGGACTTAAGAGCTTAGAGTAATAGAGCTAGACATAGTAAGAGCTGCTCTGTAACTCCCTTGAGTTCCTGTCTTTCTTTGATTAAAATAGTGTCTTGTTCTGGCATAAATTCCAGCCTGTATATCTATGATGCAATGAGGAGGAGAGAAGAAATTCAGCTGTGAAACTAAACTGGACAGTATGAAAAATACAGACATATGAGGATTTATAAAAAATTTCTTGGTGTCTGAATAAAAACTGAGGAGGAGAGGATACCTCTTGTGCAAGAGGATACTGTTCTACAAAAACTGGTTAAATTTAACACTTCATTTTTAGTCATTTATTTCAGCAAAAGCCCAATGAGCTTTGAAACAAAGGGCTGAACTTGGAAGGGAATTTATTGCTTTTCACAAAATAGATAACAGTAGTAGTGTCTTCCTTTATTTTTTTTGCACTTTTGTTTAAGAATGTCACTTAGATCACAAGAGATGAAGTCAGATCCCTTCCCTTTTCAAATTCATTCTGAAGAAACCTAAATATAGGCTTGAAATTACAGGGCTAATGGATATGCCAGGATGGTCTCTTTTGTATCTTGCTTAAAATATTGTGGTTTGTTGTTTTAGTCTTGTAACTAGAATATAACTTTAGGTCAAAGAGAATCTCAGAGTATTCATTTGGCTGGAACATTGATGGGGGTAGGAGGAGAAGAGAGATGGTTCTCAGTGTGCTGTTTTCCATAATGATTTATACAGCTCACAAAACTGTTGGGAATGTTTAGAAACAGAGTTCATTCCTCTCAACATTCTTTTTTTGGTAATTGCATATTAAGTCCAAATCACATAGTTTGGACTTGCCTATTTTTGGTGAGAAATGATTTGCCAATCAATTTCTTTATAATTTTTCTCCTGTACTGCCTGTAGCTTATCTTGGAAAACATATTGATCACTTTCTAAGCAGGGAAGCAACTACTGGGAGAGGTGAACAAATAAAATTTAAAGGTTGGATTTCTGTTCTCTAGAACTGCTTTGTCTCATGAGCTATTTTGTTTAGAAGAAAATAATAATTAATAATAATTTAGCTCTAATTCTCTTGATACTTGATCCCTCTCCATACAAGATGAGGTTAAGTATGTCTGTATCACTTATTGGCTGCATAATTGCGATAATAGAAGTTTATAGATACAGTTATTCAATCTGCATAAATTGTTGAGATATTTTTTTTCTTGTTACATTCACTATAAGTGTTTCCAAACATAAACTACTTGGAAAAATTGCACACAAGTTTAAGCTTATTCCTGATGAGCAAAAGCAGCTGTCTGGGAAGTGGGTTGGTTGTCTTATTTCTAACAGCTGCTTCTTACTTCAATAGTGAAATGGTTGTCTTTTCTAATGCTACATAACAGCAAACCTACCTCTTCAAATGCTACATAACAGCAACCCTTATACTTTCTAGACTTATCATTCTGTACTCCCTGGACTCTCCCCCACTAGTGTTCACTTGTATTGAATGTTGCTGGAAAAGATATCCAGATTTTCCCTGGCAAAAAATTATCTGAACAAAATGTTTGTGAAATATACTCCCATTTCTGAATGCTGTCATTGTACTCCTTATATAAAACCATAGCAATGACTTGTACATCACATTTGATGACTTTCAGACTTTCTCCTCACAAATTGGTCTTAGCCAGCTGTATCCCATAAGGGGTATCACGAACTGACATAAGTCTTATGCATATTTGCACAGAATGCATGTAAGGCCAAATTGTTCTTTCACTTACCTACAATTCCATGTACTATGAAGCCAACATACTAATTGATGGGCGAGCTTGTGAATTATTACCAGAATTCTTCATTTCTGCAAGTGGGATTTAAATGTATCACTTGATGCTGATTTAAGGATTGGAACTTGGCTTTCAAGTCAAGAGTAAGTTTTGAGTAAAGCTAGTTAATTAAAGAGATCTTGAAAGAAATCTTGTGAATATTTTCATGTGCCTGAATGTTGTTTCAGGGGTATTATGATTCACCAGACTATTAATTATTGATGACCTTATAAGCAATTATTTGGTATGTATTACAAATTATTTATGAAAGTCTACAAAAAAAGTTGAAGGGTGGTGGGGACATACACTTAATCAACTAGTAATGTAACTTGGTCTGTTCAAACTCTCTGCTCAAAGATTTGAAATATTTTGCAAGTTAAAACTAGTCTAAACAAAATGATGAATATTTACCAGTTAAGCATAACTACAGCTATTAGGACCCTGTTAAATTTACCAGGTACAGGAGAAGCTAGCTATTTTGGATCAAATAGAATTTGGAGTTTTCTGTGGGAAAAAAAAAAAAAAATCAAATTCTGGAAAAAATTATGAATGTTCAGGCTTTTTCAAGAGAAGGCATAGTTGATGTAGATAATAATTTAAAAAATAAATATTAGCTCTCCATTACCGGGGGCATTATCATATATGGTTTCCAGATTGCATCTTGCAGCTTCTGCCTCATACCAATTCTCTTATTTATGCAGTTAAAGCTTTCATTTATGTTCAGATTTACAGGTGAAGCTGTTTGGCTTACTTTGGGCAACAATGTTGGTTTAAGCCTTGATTGTAATAGTATGGATTAGACCAATGGTGTCATGCTGGTAGGGACAGAGACAGAATCTTAGGGAAGACTACAAGAAGCAGTGTGTTTCTGCACACAGAAAAGTTCATTTTCCTGTTCAGCCTCTCTAAGAAATTTTCAGTCCAGGTCTGCACCTGTCATATTATTGATGGACCTAACCTCAAAGAAACCAGCTCTTTCTGAAACAATTTATACTTATGCCCTTTAGCCATTGAATTTGTACTTTGAAGAGATGCAAAACAAGCTGAAAATTTGGCACCAAGCTGTTTCAGCACCTGAAGAGCCTGGACGCATGTAAGAACTTCAAGGATTCTACAGATTGCTGAACAAAACAACTCTGCTTTCAAGCTTTTGTCTTGTTACTAAGAAGTGCTTGCCTGAGGAATAAACTATAATGCAACAGCCCCAGGTGACCTGTACCCTGCTTCTCTACTGTGTTCCAGTGAGAATGGAAGCAAATATAAGGGGGCTCTTTGGTGTTTTACATAAAATGTTTCAGGGGATATATGCAGTGTTATCTTTACTGACCTCAAACAAATCTAGCCTGTAAGATCACTCAGAAGTGCAAGTTACTCACCGTCAATTTTGATTCAAATCTTGGTGCTCAGACTTTGAGGAAATGAACATTTACCTTGCATAGTTCAAAACCAATTTTCAGTAGCATCACTAGACTTCTACTGAACTCTTTCCAAAACCTCACTCTGAATTAATTATTGTACAGATAAATGGTTACTTGCTGGAAATTGGCCTGCTTATTTGCATCAAAGAGAAGAAATCAATTAAATAATTAACTGCTGTGTATTTGACAAGACATTATTATAGATAATTAGTTCTTTCATGAATATATAATTGATGTTATTTTTTCATATTTTTTTTTGTGACAAATAAACTGAAACATAATTTAAGCTGTAAGCCTAGGTAGTGTGCACTGGAACAATTTTCCCACAATTTATGAAAACAATATGTATGCTATGTGCCTGACAGATGCACACAGATACAGTTGAGGCCTGCAATGAGTTTAATATTGTTGTTATTAATTTCAAGAAGTCTACTTCAGTATGTTTTTTTTTTTTTCAGACAAATCTTTTAATTTTCTTATGAGATCAAGAAAATGCTGCTTGCATCTCTACCTGTTCTTCCCACTTAGAGCTCTTTCAAACAAGATCCAGCTGAGATGTATCTGTTACTTGTATTGCTACCTAGGATATCAAATTCTACAAATTACATTAATATCAAAAGCTATGCAAAGATGGATTTGTTTTACCCATGTGGTAGGAAAAGCTGCTCAGCTTCAGTACCAGAGATCTAGCAGCATGGCAGCAGAGGCATTGTTAATTACGCTTCATAAGAAACTCCTTGTTGATAGTCACAACAGAAGCATTACCAGGACAAGATAACAATCTGAAGAGGAGTTCTCTGTTCACCTTCTGTTGGGACTGAGTTCCAGGAAAAGGCTGGCAGGTTTGCTGGGCAGAGTATTTCAGAGAGCACGAATGCCTGCTGGGCTGATGCAGACTACTAGACTCATGTTACCAAACAGCAGTGAGTTGATTATTTATGTGTGCATGACTCTGAGTAGAGTTTGATTTTAATTGACAACCTGTATACTATTAAGCAAACAGAAGAGCATAAAAAAATTACCAGAATGCAATTTTTCACAGAATCACAGAAAAAATCTAGCAGTTATTCTTCCACAATGTGAATGCATTCTGATTTCTAGAATGTGATTTCTACCTTATTTTGTGCATTCTGAAAAAAAAAAGTAATTCAGTTGATTTCCGCAGGTAATATTTCATATATTAGAATTTGATTCCCTCAATGGTCTCAAACCATAAACAGTGAATGGCCAGATACTTCTGAACTACTACTTGTCCAGCTTCCTTTTCTCTGTCTCTTTTTAAACACATACTTACAAATAGTCTTGCACAAGGGTTATGCTTTTAGGCCAAAGTATGTGTATGTGTGTATATGTACATATATATAATATATATATATATATGTGTGTGTGTGTGTATGTACATATACACATATATATACACATATATATGTGTATATGTACATACATATATAATATAAATATAATATATTTATTTTATATTATATATAAAATATAAATAACATATATAATATAAATAACACATATATATATGTGTTATTTAAGAACTGAACAGATAATTTTATTTTCATAAAATTTAAAACAAAACACAATCCTATTTTTCATGGGGATAAACCTGAGACCTTATCAAATTGAAGCAGAGTTCAATTCAACATGAAGGGAACCTCACTAGCTTAGCTAGGTACCTCAGATATGCTTAACCCCATTCCTCATCTTGAGCTAATTATAACTTTCTTGACAGCTGTCCATAATTGTTATGTTATGATCACTTCCAATTAGCTGGCTCGAACTACTTACAGAAAAAGATATAAGCAGATGCTTACAAAGGAAGAAACAGCTGCTGATAAATGAGTTCTATACGACCACAGATTTGCTAGTAACACTGCTTTTAATATATGTATTTTGGTGCTACACTGTTTTGTCTCAAACCTGAATTCCACCAGATTGAAAGGCAGATTTCCTTGATTTACAGGATGTTTTTCATTAGTTTTGTAGGTCTTGGTATTTATGAAGATGAAAATGCTAGCAGGAACATTAGATTACAAAGGTAACTCTGAAAAGGTCAGCAGGTCTGACATGCAATTTGTCTCGTCCAATTAGGCTTTGTATTGATATCCTGTCTGTCTGATCTGTATAAATGATGTGTGGGAAATTGTATGTTTTTTTTTTTTTTTTTTTTTTTTGTGGCAAAAGGGTTAAAAAGACAATCAGATCACTGAACAGCTCTAATGACAAAGCTGATAAACATTTAAGCTACAGTGTGTGATTCTGTGTTGGCTTTGAAGATTAGCTCTAGTAGTCTACTTGATTTAAGAATTTAAAAGGTAAAAGAAGTGTCCAGCTATGGCATCTGTAAATCAGTTAAGAAATATTTGGTTTTCATTACTTAACAGAATGAACAGATATCTAGAATTAATCATAAATGCATAAGGCATACTCACTGCATCTTTCTTAATCTAATGCCTGTTGCTATGATTCCACATCATATCGCAGAATTCAAAATATATCGACCTATATAATCCACCAAAATGTTTGCTCCACATATTTACTGTCTGCTGTTCAGTAGAATATAAAGAACAGGTGTCTACATTGATTTGCTAGGAGAACTGAAGAGAGTATAAGTGCCTCAAGTTTAAATAAAATAGGTGTAAGCAGCAAATAATTCAGGGGAATTAGAATTTCAAATCCAATCCATTTCAATTACCTATTGTGGTTTGCCACTATCTGAAGATTTTCTGCATTTGCTGTAACTTTGTGTTCCAACAACTCTGAACTTAAATAGGAAATGATGAGAGAGTAGGAGGTAATCTTCCCCGTGCGGTCACAGCAACCTGCC
Organism: Anas acuta; assembly: GCF_963932015.1. Lineage (NCBI taxonomy): Eukaryota > Metazoa > Chordata > Aves > Anseriformes > Anatidae > Anas > Anas acuta. The sequence continues at coordinate 10,293,178 of NC_088982.1, read as the reverse complement.
TGATTATTTTGTGGGATGGACCTTCTTCATCTTAATGAAACAGAAATACTCATTTATTATTCCACATTGCAAAAGAACATTGCAGAAATTCAAGTCAATTGGAATAAAACTTATGACAGTTTACTTCCAGCTAGTCCTAAAGCTACTGGGGATCATAAAAGATTAATATTTGAAACAAAAAACTATGGTTCTTAAATCTTTCAGAAGGCATCTAAAACTAATGTTTGAAGCTTCTTTTATGCACTATTTACTTATACAATGACACTGAAAGTTTGTTTTAATCACCCTTTTGAATTAATGTTTTAATCACTCATTTTGAATTCCTTGCTCCTTTTTGGTGACTAAAATATTGAAAACATTTATCAGCTCATAGAAAATTACATGTTTATTTTAATTTATTTAATATTTCTCTAATATTGATTAAAGTGTCTAAGTATTTAAAAACTGCTTTAAGGGTTGTCCTTTTGTACCAAACCACTTTTAATCTCACATAATTTGCCTCACTCCAATTTGTCTCATGAACAATCAAAAAGCCTGGGGAGGGGAGGGTGGTTAAGGGGGGAGTGAGGGGGCGGGGCTGGGGGGTAATGAAACCAGAACTCTGAGTCTTAGATCAGGCTAGAAAGATTCTGCTTCCCTCTGTACTGGGTCTGGCTGGGATGTTAACTTTCCCTACAGCAGCCCATACAGTGCTGTGCTTCGCACTTGTAGCTAGAACAGCAGTGGTATCACACCAGTGTTGTGTCTGCTGCTGAGCAGTGCTGGCACAGCATCAGAACTCTCTCTAACCTTCCTAGGGGGTGGGGAAAAAAAGTGAGAAAAGAAACATCACCAGGGCAGCTGACCTAAACCAGCCAAAGGGATATTCCATACCATATGATGTCACACTCAGCAATAAAAGGTGGAAAAAGGAAGAAGAGGGTAGGGGTGGGCTTTCATTGTGAAAATGTTGGTCCTCCTCCCATACACCGGCTACACGCGTTGAGGCTCTGCTTCAAGGATGTGGTCAAGCATCGCTCATTCGTGGGAAGTAGAGAGTAATTTCTTTCCTCTGAACTTCCACATAGCCTTTATTTGTTTTGTTTTTTTCTCCCTTGCCCCCTCCCTTTTCTCCTTTCCTTTTTTTTTCCCCCTTTAGTTAAATTGTTTAGTTAATAGTAATCTTTCCTTCATAATTTTTTTTTTCCATTTAATTAAATTATCCTTATCTCGATCTGTGAGTTGTTATTTATTTTACTTTTTCCCCTCCTCATCTAAGGAAGGGGAGTAAGAGAGCGGTTGTGGTGTTTAGCTGCCTAGCAGGGTAAAACCACCACATGCTCACTGGAAACTGGCTGTAGGAATTCACATTTCTTGTACGTTGTATCAGGAACTGAGAAAGGTTGGTTGCTTATACTTCATATGGGCCTTTAATGGATACATGCTATATCCTTTTGTAATTGAAAAGGATGCAATGTTGTTCAGGATGCTAGTTCTGTTCCTGTTGTTGCTAAGGTTTTGCAACATTGGATAAAACTTCTTAAATTCTTCTCACATTATGAATACCTCTGCTTTAATTGCTTAGGTAGGAGAAGGAACCCTTCTGAATATAAATGGTGGATGAAAAAGTTAAAGCTGCTTTGAAAGCTTGTATTAGCTTTTTCTGTGTTGTACGTATCTTTAGGAATCAAAGTGGTAAGAAGAAATTTCAAATATTTCCAAGATCCATTTATGAATTATTTCATTACTCTGTGGGTCTTGCTGCTTTGAAAGCATGTCAGAAACTTTAAGTAGATGAAAACTGAGTGTTCCAATGACTGGAAACAATGGCCTTACAAGGAACACTGGAGAGGTGTCTGTGATTTTAATCAATCTTGAGAGATGAACAGGGTATAACTGCCTTTATGGGAGGAATATATCCAGAGCTAAGGGGCTCTTCTTGGTGAAGTAAGGGGACTTATAGTGAAACTTTAACAAGAACTTACGTTTGAGAAGCTGATTCAAGGCAAGACTTGGACTAAATTAAAATAACACTTTTGTCCCCTTACCTCCCTCATAAAGACTACAATTATTCCAAAGACTAAAATACTAAAAGTAAAAAAAGTAAAAAGCCCTTTTGGAAGACATAATGATAAACTTTTTTTTTTTTTTTTTTGGCTCTTATTGACTGGCATATTAGTGGAGAAAGACTGTACAAATTGTATTAAGAAGAAAACTGAATATGTAATAGAATAAGGTTGGTATCTATTTTGAGTAAAATATGTTAGAGGTGTGAACGCTTGCTTTTTTTTTTTTTTTGATTTAGCCTTATACAAATGCCAGCTCTGTAGAAGGTAGCAGAAATATGTGAAGAAAAATATATTTGACTTTCTATTAAATCATATGCACCTGATGAAATCTTACTGTATATCAAAAAATAAAATAAAAACAAAATTAATTACCACACTTGAAAACAATTAAGAAACCAATTCAGAACAAAATATTTTATATGAACTTTTTTCATCTACCCAAATGTTTTGATGTATTTTAGTAGAAAGAAGAATCCACTGGTAGTCTTCAGACAGAAACAACTTAGGAGGTGTTTTGTCTTGTAAGATAGAAGGAGTATCAACTCTTCTCAAGATGCAATTCTTTTGAATCAAAACTATTACATTTGCAAAGCTTTAACAATCCACAGGGTTAATCCACAGGGTCACAGATATCCTGAGCACACTAGAAAGGCTTTATTGAAGCCCTGGTGTCTGACATTAGTTTGTCCATTTATGCTAAAAAGAGCACTTCATGGAAACATATCCTGTAAAATAATGTATATAGAACACATGATCTCCTGAAAAACTACTCAGTTTTGAATAAAATATGTTAAGCTTGTGTCCTATATGCAAAAGCATCTGAGAAGTAGTTGTTAGTAGGCAGAAGGACTATACTCCATGAAGAACTCTGCTCACCTACAAAACAGAGCCTTTTTTTTTTTTTTTTTTTTGACTGTAAGTTAAAAGCCAAATGTGTCAGCAAAACAGTTCACTTTGTGCAAGCCTGTCTATAAAAATTGACTGTCTCTGTACTCAGTCCCTGCCCACCAGACCATCTGCTGTTGGACTGCTCTTGGGAGCAGTAAATGAACTGAGCACATAGACCTGTGAAGGATGACAGATTGCTGTTTGGGTGGATCTGGGGACATGTTTTGGTGGGGATGCAGAAGCTTGGCTTCGTTCTGCATCCCAGAAAAGTTAAAGCATCCAGATTCTCTGCAGGGCAATCTGACATGGGTTTTCTCTGGCTTACTGAGAATCATACACTTAATACTTGGAGTATTTTTGATGAGTGATAAATATCCATATTTGGAAAGGACTGGAATGCTTCATTCTGGAAAAATGCCATAATATCACACTAATTGGAGTTTTCTGTGGAAAAAAAAAATCAAATTCTGGAAAAACTGATGAATTTTCAGGCTTTTTCAAGGGAATTCATATTCTGGCTTGCTAATGGCTCTAATCAAAATGATAGCAAAGCTTAGTATTCACCATTTGGTGGAGGTAGTTCCATAATTAGGTTTTTAACTTGTTTAGAAAGGATATGATGATATCCGAGCATCCTGTGGGTTTAGCTGTGCTAGGAATCTATGACCTAAGTTAGAGGTAGTATTAGATAAACAGTTCTTGAGGAAGTTTTGACAAAGACTTACAGCACATTATCTGTCTTACAGCACAGCTAGTCTGTGATATGCCACACTTGCCATGCTTATACCAAGAGCTGTTATCTATCATTCATTGCAAGGGATACCCAGATAGAAGGTTCCTTGATTCTGGTAAACTAACTTCTTGCTAAATTTCCATGGCAAAAAATAAATTGTTTCTTGTGAGGGGAGGTTTTTAGTATAGGTGCATATGCATAAGTCTGTATAACTGATAGGGGTTAGTAGTTGAATGTAATAGCCTTTCAGTTTTAAAATAATGAAGGGAAAGTGACAAGATCTTGGCCATATAGGCTCTGCAGTTGATGTTGGTAAAATATTTGTTCTATTGACACCAAGCACCTTCAGAGTTAATGGTTAAATTTTTTGCATTACCTGTAACCCAAGTTATGATAATTCAAAACCTACTGATACTTCAGTTGTCTTCATTTGGTTGTGACTGCAAGGATACTGCTGGGGAATCTCTGCTGCAGCGCTGGACTTCAGTGGTATTTTTTCAATTTATTTATTTATTTTTGTCCACACAGTGATTGTGAATCATGTGAGAAATAATAATGTAAACAGGCTTCTCTACTGTTAGACACCTTAAGTCAGTGGGTCGATGAAGCTGGTGAGAGGCCTGGAGAACAAGTCCTATGAGGAGCGGCTGAAGGAGATGGGCTTGTTCAGCCTGGAGAAAAGGAGGCTCAGGGGTGACCTTATTGCTCTTTACAGATACCTTAAAGGAGGCTGTAGTGAGGTGGGGGTTGGTCTATTCTCCCACGTGCCTGGTGACAGGACGAGGGGGAATGGGCTTAAGTTGCGCCAGGGGAGTTTTAGGCTGGATGTTAGGAAGAACTTCTTTACCAAAAGGGTTGTTAGACATTGGAACAGGCTGCCCAGGGAAGTGGTTGAGTCACCATCCCTGGAAGTCTTTAAAAGATGTTTAGATGTAGAGCTTAGGGATATGGTTTAGTGGGGACTGTTAGTGTTAGGTCAGAGGTTGGACTCGATGATCTTGAGGTCTCTTCCAACCTAGAAATTCTGTGATTCTGTGATTCTGTGAAATGGAAGCACTTTTTGAATGACTGCTTAGATTCTAACTCTTCAAATCTGTGTTCAGTTTTTATAATCACCATGATGTAACAGATAAATTTTTGGTCAGTGTGAAAGCTAAGAAAAGAAACTAATTAGTATTTGTATGGCCTTGCTCTTCCTATTTACACCATCTACTCCTAAATATGTTGCTTTCTGGTAGACTCCACCTGTGCATGTGTCAGTGGTCTATTTAGTAGCTTTAAACCTTTAAAATAGGAGATCCCATATTTCCTCTTTTTTTTCTAAGAAAATCTCTCTTTTTTTTTTTTTTTTCTCTCTCTGGAAATTACTTCTAGATGATGATATGCATTCTCAATCTAAATGATGCAGCAGTTTAATTAAGTTAATAAATCCTATTTAATGTCCAGAATTACATATGGATTTTCTAGGTTTCATCTAAAGTTGTTCTGCAGGAGACAATTCACTGCTTCTGGAATAAAGGTGGTCTCTCTCTTTCCTTTTTTTTTTTTTTTTTTTTTTTTTCAGAAAGATTTGGTTTGTGTCTTAATTGATAGTTTACTGCTTGGCATACTGTCTCGTTGATCAGTGAGTTAGTCATGGGCAGTGACTGTACTACTAAATAACACAAGGCCATGGCACAGATGTAAGCTGTGTTATATTGCAATTATCAGTACTGTTCAGTTTGCTCACATGATCTCTGGTATCCTTTTGGGGCCTTTAGCAGTTAACACTGGCCCAGAATGCCATCAGAACAACTTTCACATACAGATCTTTTTCATCAATAGGTTTCAAATGTGAGCGCACCAATATGCATCCAGCAATTATGGATGAGCAACAGTACAGTTGAGATACTACAGCCTTGGTCAGCAAGGAGAAAGTGTATTTTTCTCTATTAATGCCTTCGTCCTTTGAATACAGCTGGTGGGCATCTCAGTACTGTGATGAACAATACACAGCTCAGATATACCTCTAGGCATAGGAAAACAATGGATGATTGTGCTTATATTTTCAAACTTTTATAGATTATTCTGAGTTCATGGCTGCTTGGCTCTCAAGAGGAAATCATTTTGAATCCTAGTATTGTAAAAATATTTGTAGTAAAACGTTTGGGTAATGGGCTAGAGAGAAATGAGCAACCCACTGGAAAGTAGTTTATCACTGGCACTGACCCTGCCACCCAGACTCATGGCAGAGCTCTAGGGAGACAAGTTATGGTTTCTGTCCTTGCTCTACCTGACTGTTAAGGATCTCCCGATATAGACTGGATGGAAGTAGCTCCTGACTCATTTTCTGGAGCAGTTTCCAGGGAGCCACTGTGCTGTTCATACAGGCACAGACCACATCTTTGTCAGGACCAGGTCCTGCTCAGAGAACAAGCTATGCTGGGAGACAGGGCAGTCTGATTAGGTAGGTGGGATCAGCTGGCACCATCAGTTCCTTGCCTGGATGTACAGTGCTAATATACTTGGCCAGATGGGACTGAAATCCCAGGCTGCTGAAATAGAAACTAGAAAGGATGTAATAACTCCCTTTTGCTTACCTGTTCCTATGCACACGTGGATGATATCTAATTAAATAATAGCTATGTATATATATTTTTCCTTCCCCTCCCTTGTGTTGATGATATATATATTTTTTAAAGATTATTTGAAGAGCATAGTTGTAAATAGCTAAGATCTGTGTCATTCCCTTTCAACTGGGGAGTTACAGAGACTACTGCTGGCAGGATCTTGTGTAGGGAAAACATGAGTAGAGAGATTGTAGTGGGTTGAATGTCAAGAATAGAGAAAAGGGGATCAGAATGTAGACCCTCAAGTATAATAGTGGTCAGCATGACTCATGAAAAAAGAAGAGTTGACAGTTGGGACTGTCACAATGAATTTAATCTCTTCCTTGTATATAGCATGCAGAAAGGCAAGGCACGGGTAGAAAACAAGCTGTGTTTGTTTAGAGAGAAAGGGGAGGAATGCTGCAAATTGCTTGTGAGGGTTTTAATGGAAATATGCCTCATTCAGACTACCACCTCTTGTCCTGGAATTAGAAGAGGCAGACAAGTGTGCAAGGCCATCTGTGCCAATGAAGACAGGCAGGATGTATGGGAAATGGAAAGTCCAGTCCTGCTGTGATCCCTTTGCCTTGCAAGAGGCTGCTGATGAGCAATTAGTGTTGTAAAGAAGGCAATGACATTATTAACAATGTTGATCATATGACTTTCTAGGCTGTCTCTGTGTTCACCGCCTTGTGGCCAACCAGCTGGACACAGGCTCCACTGAAACCCATTGTTGCAAACTGACACTAGGACCTATGGTCAGAAAGGGAAAGCAATGTTTTTCATGTTATTGTATACAGCCAATATTCTCAGCAACATCCTGTAATTCTAGGCAGGAAGAGAATATGCTCTGCGTAGGTCCCCAGAAAAAATTAGGGGTATTGCTATTGACCCAAATTAGAAAACCTATGGTAAATCTAGATATGGAAGAAATGAGTAAGCTATGAAACCCCTAACTGAGTGCATCTTGCCTGACTCCAGCCTGAAGAAGGGGACAGCACTACAGATAGACTATGGAAGACACCTAAGAATGTTTCTCAAACATAATGAGAAAATGCAGGAATAGCTGTAATACCCATGGCAGATGGTAGGATGTTGTCACACCCAGTGCCCAGCACAGATTTCAAGCCTACAAGCATAGAACAAGGTGTGATGAATGATTTCATGCTCTACCATCTGCTTTATCAATGGACCATGGTAAGTGTGACCACCCATGGAGCTGTGAAGATTAAAAAGGGCTAAAATATATCAGAGGTACACTGAGCCAGGGCTGGCTACCAATGATTTGCAACTTGGATGTAATGACTGTTTTGGGTGTGACTTTCAGCTGTGTGGGTATGTATCAGTCTGTGCCATTTGGCCCTGGAACCCAAGAGGTGGTTCTTGGCCCTCTTTTTGTCAATATAGATAAATTTTTCTGGATTTACTAAGCTTTACCTTTTCTTCACCTGAATCTGTTTCCATTCTCAGAGCTCTAACTGCATGTCTCTGAGAAAGCACAGAGAACAGGTGGAGTATGAAAGAAGAAGTAAAGGGCAGATTATAGGGAAAATGAATTTGTAGAATTATTGACTTGTCATCTCAACTTCAGATAAGAGAAAAATTCTGGAATGGAAAAAATCAAACCATCTGTAAGCTCCTGGAAAATCATCAAAGAGATGAGTAGCCGCCAACATGGTTCATTTGTTCAACCCAGTTTCCTTCTGTGACAGAGTAACTGGCCAGTGGATAAAGGAGAAGCATTAGATGTTATATTTTGAGATTTGTAAGGTTTTTGCTACTCCCTTGCATCACACTTTCAAAAATATGCATGTAAATTAAATTACAGGGTGAAATGTCAAACCAGTTGGAAATTATGCCCAGAAAATTAATCAAATATCTGACTCGACAAAAACATGAAATGAGGTTTCACAGGGTCTTCTGAACAGAATACTGAGTTAGCTTATTATGTATGATTTTAATAGCAAGCTAGAAGCAAGCAGAGTGATGTTATTACTGAGCTAGTCCTTCAGTCTGGATAAACTTAGGATATAATAAAGAGATAGAAATTGAATTTAGAGGGGGAAGTGTAAGGTATTCAGTTGGGACAATCAATAGAGCAAATATGTATTGGGTAATGTTGTGTGGTTCAGAAAGTTTCCTGGAAAAGGAGATGGGGAAAAGGGGGATTTGGCATGTGATAGTAATCAGAAGTGTCATGTTTTTTTTTTGGCATAGGATAGAAGCAAATGTCACACCAATAAACAAACATTTATGTTGTCTGCAAAATACAGACTGTACTTCCATTATGCTCAACATTATCAAGGTCTTAGCTGTAGTGTTATGCTTACTTTTGGGCAGTACACTTCAAAGAAAATTCAGAATGGAGATTTTCCAGAGGAGAGAGATTGGAATTATCATTTGTTTTTAGAAGTGGTGTTCTTGGATGAGAGAAGGCTGAATGTGACAGGTCTTCTAACAGAAAAAAAAGCTGTCATGAATCTGTTCATTGAGACTGTTACACACAGGATGATAAACTTTATTAATGGTTAAAATCACAGGAAAGATGTTCAGTACGTATTTTCATATCCTATCTTTCCTGAGCTTACTGGTAAGGCCCTGTAACAATGTGATGGGTTTCTGGAAGTCTGTGGTCTCTCTGCTTTGGATATCTTATAGGTGGGACTAAGGAAGCTTAGCCCAGTGTTTTGACTGTTTTATGCAGAACTAGTTATCAACCATTATTCATTACAATTTTGCTAGTTTATGTAAAGGACAAATTCTTAACAAGTTGAACAAAAATTTTTATTTTGATATCAGGAGCCTTCCTGGATGAATTTTAGTCTGGTTAAGGAAAGTAAGAACTTGAGGCAAAAAGAAGAAAATGAAACAGGAGAGGAAGGGAGATAGCTGGCTAATTCTGAGGAAAGACGAGAATAGTATATGTTAACTGGGTTTGAGAAAATCTTCTGAATGTGTCCACAGTGCTCTTGTTTAATTCCTTTTGCTTCTTAAACATATCAAATTCTTCGTATGTACTGGACCTCTCAGGGAGCAAGGTCCAAAAAATATGCTGATCTCTTTATCCTGGGGCTTTTATTCAGGACTATATGGACTTGGATCTGTGCAAACCACCTCCATAACCTGCCAGAAGGTGACCTGGGGGATTTGCATTTCTTGTTAGGTGTGCGACCCTGAGCAATACTGCTTCTAATGCAAGCAAATACATGTGACTCTAGAGCAGTGCCAAAAATAGACATGGTACAGGTTTGCTGCTGTGAATTTACATAGGACCAGCATAAGCTTCTGGACCAATAGCAAATCCCTGAGTTTGAGGCCAGGCCTGTACTTTCAGCAAGAGGAGAAAGTACTGGAAAATCCAGCATTCCAGCCAGTCTCCTGATATTTGCCACCTTGCACCTTATCGAAATTTAAGGTCTGGCTGACTATTTGCATATTGCTGCACAGCCTGTGTTAGGACTAGTTAAAAGACATCCGCAGCTCTTGAGCCTCAGATTGGCTTATACCTGTAGACAGAAGGGGTGTTTACTGGTGATATGGCTCTCTTGCAAACAAATGTTGGCTGATCAGACCTCCATCACAATCCATCTAATGTAAGTCTTAGATGTCCACTGGCTGGTGATGGTTTAGCTGGAAAGGCTATGGAGGGAGAGGCAAACCTCTCCTCTACTGGTCTGGCTTCTCACTAGGGGGCGGGTTTTCCTTTGAGAACGCTTCAGGGACACTTCCATGTATTCTTGCTGAAAGTATTGGACACTACTTTCAAGTCTGTTGGGTGTGACCATGAATTTTAGAGAAAACATGTTATTCATGGTACATTCAAGTGCTAGAGTGTCACGCACGTTATATGCATTATCTAGGCTATGCATCAGGTTAGGATATTTTTTTTTTCCACACTATGTAACAGTGCGGCTAGAGACAGCTCACCCTGCAAGAAAGGGCCAGCCTATCCTTAACTGAGTCTGCAGTATTTGACTGACAGGATGGAGTGTTCCCCCTTGTTGATATGTTCCACAGTAAATACATGTATTGATCCTGCTTTGTTGGGCTGATACAGACCTTCCATGATTTGGTGCAGGAATTTAACCTTTGGGAGCATTGCAGAGATGTACCTCTTTTTATCTTCTGAAAGTGTGCTGAAACATAGTGAAGCTACCAGGCTTCATGATGCTACTGCCCTGCTTGGGGGAAGGCAGAATGGTTCTTGCTGATCACTAGAAAACAGCAGCATTTTTATACATTGATTTCACCTCACCACCTCTTTGTTCATGCAGCTACCATGGACTGGCCTGACTATGTAGCTAAGTCTGTAAGATACAAACAGGTATATAAATAGTCATCTCTGTTAATGCCATCGCTTGGCACCAGAAGAGACGACTGGGTGTAGAGGTTTCATTGGCTCTTATCTAGAGCGGATCTCGAGCTTTCTAAAGCTTGACTTACTTACAGTAAACAGCTAATGACCTTCAGAGGTCTGAGTTTATTAGGAAGAGTGTTGTCAACAAAAGTGTTCAGGGATTGTTTGCTACTGTTCAAACAGCCTGTCATCTGTACACGAACCATTTTTCCCCTCCTGTCTACTCTTTTCTGGATAGAAGGAAGAGAAAGAACCACTTCAGTCTGAATTGTGCAAGGAAGAGGACAAGGAGTTTAAAAAGGGGCCCCAAGGAGAGAAAGGGGTTTAAGGAGAAGGGAAGAGCTAAACAAGAGCACACTCAAGTGAAAACCTGGAAATTTAACCAGAATTTTTGTGTCTCTGTAAATCAGTAAGTATCTGAAAAGTGCAGGGGCTTCCAAACCTTGATATCCTGGCAGGTTATCTATTAGCCTTAAATGTCAGAAGCACAACATTGCATGTTGGCTGGTGGTGTGGTAACACTCCTGCTGCTGTGGTTCACCTTCATAGAAGATAACCCTGTTACTGCCAATTTGTTAGGTCTGTGGTCTGGTCCTCAAGGTCACTGCATGACTCAATTCTTGTTGAAAGAAGAGATTAGTATTCTATGTCACACCCTACACTTTGCATGATATACTCCTTACTTTATCTGCTTTTACCATTTTTTTTTTCCTGCATATGTGAGCAGATTAATGTGCAGATGTGCAGAGATGAACTTGCAGTAAACGTCCCATGAAAAATCTAATTTTTGCATCCTCAGGGCATGCTTTTATTTATTTATTTAAACAAATAATCTCTGAAGTCTGTAGAAGACATACATAAGTATGTGTTGTGGTGTAACCTGCGAGGCTGTTTACTGAAATATAACTCTTCATTTATTGTTTTGACAAAGTTAGGTGATTGTCATGAAAAACTACATTGACCTTTCACTGAGTGCTAACTCATGGGTTTGCATGTATTTCCTGTGATGAAAGTAGAAAAAGACCTTGACCCATGATGTTTTCTGAAGCTTTGAAGTTGGTCTTAGTGTATTACTAGTCGTAGCTGAAGTTCAAAGTATAGGTGGGATGCTGTTTGAGATTCTTATGTGCTATAGTTTTGTCTTTAAGTTTTAGTGTCTTCTCTAGGCATCTGCCATATTTTTAAAGAGCATGGCTTGTACTTGTGTGGTTTGTCTAACACTGTACATGTCAGGAATTGTGTGGCTAGACTCATGCTTTTTGACATGGCAGTTCATATGGATGAAAGACTGGAAAAACTTCAAAGCTGTCTTTAAGTTCTCTATACATTCTCTATTTAATATTACACTTAATCTAAACACCAATATCCAGATCTGAGACTTTGTGAGTTTTTGTTGTTATTTGTTTTGTTTTGTCTTGTTTATCCCTTTGAAGTGGGAACCTCTTTATACCACTATTTCAGAAACTTTATTTTATGGATGCTTGTAGCTCATCTATAAAAATAAAGGTCTTTTTATTAGACAGGAAAGTTCTTCTGCCAATTTCCAACTTCTGCCAGAATTTCTTCTTTTTGTAGCAGTGATAGTAGGAAAGTAGAGAAGAGAATATTTTAACTCTTGCTGTAGAGAAACATATTGTCATCTCTGGGAGACAGGGAGCTGCTCTTCTAATAAAAAACAATAATAAATAAATATATGTATATATATAAAAATGTTTACATCATGGCACTCCGGGTTTCTGTCACTTAGTATAAATCTGTACCATTGAAAAATTTTGCACAGTTAACATGAACATCTGTCTGTTCTCCTGCTGTCCTCAATAAAAGTGATCTGTTCTGTCTTGAAGCTTACTTTTCAGCCAAATGTCAACAACTGTATTTGACAAATGATTTTATATTATATTTGTCTTAGGTTTGTATCCCCACAACTCATGAAGAAGGAAAGGAAAGACAATCACTGTAATCTTTTCCTACAGATATTATGGAGAGTACTTCAGAATCAAATAAAATCCTAATGACTAGACCTCCACTCATATTGTTACCTTTTTTTTTTGCTTTTTTCTTTTGGAAGTGTTTTAAGATTGGTTCAGCATCACAGGGATGGATTATAAGATTGTAGTTGATAGAGGGGAACTAAGGACATCAATGTTTCTAGCACGTGTTTAGACCATCTCACTTATTCTGCCTATTCCAGACAAGCAGGCCTATAGTGGTAACCGTATTTGGCAGGTTTTTTTTAAACTAATCCCGATGAATTAATGGGTCAAGTACTAACCATCACAAAAACAGTATCCAACTCTTTGTCTTGAGGGAACCTCAAAACTTCTCTGAGATTTCCCTGCTTATAGTAGGTAACATTGAAACAAGTAGCTGTGCTTAACTTGGTACTTTTCCTGACCTAACTTTGATTCTCAATTGCAGGTTGATAAGATTTTTCCACTGACCTTAGACAGTGAGTGTCACAGTCACGTTACTGAAAAATCTCACGGGATCTCTTGATCATTTCTAATCAAGGTAAAAGTGCAAGTCTAACTTCTTACCAGCAGTAAGAGGGACAGGACAGGACAGGACAGGACAGGACAGGACAGGACAGGACAGGACAGGACAGGACAGGACAGGACAGGAAAGGAAAGGAAAGGAAAGGAAAGGAAAGGAAAGGAAAGGAAAGGAAAGGAAAGGAAAGGAAAGGAAAGGAAAGGAAAGGAAAGGAAAGGAAAGGAAAGGAAAGGAAAGGAAAGGAAAGGAAAGGAAAGGAAAGGAAAGGAAAGGAAAGGAAAGGAAAGGAAAGGAAAGGAAAGGAAAGGAAAGGAAAGGAAAGTCTCTGTTGTCCTGCTAGTCAAGCAGCAGTGAACTTTGTCTCTTTATGAGGAGCTTTTTTAATCTGGAGAGTTACTCTGCAGTTGACCTCCTCAAGTCCCTGTATGAGACACAGGAATTTAGTGTATGCTCTCTTCTTTCTGAGCTCAAAGTCACTTTAAATCTGCCAACACTTTTGCTTAGCTTTCCTTTTAGAGCAAAGCTAGATGGTTTTCTAGGTCTCTAGAGCATCCATATGTTCTCTTAAACTCTCCTAATAGTTTTAACTAGAAAACAAGGAAGTAGATAGACTATTTCCCATAGCAAAGGTTTAACAAACTTGGGTATTACTGCATTGCTCAGATGGGTCCAAGGTCACCTGCTTCACTTTATTTGAGGCTTCATCAGACCTTTGTTCATGCTCTGTTCCCAAAGCAATGCTGGCTTGTGTCAGTCCCCTGAAAAAGCTCACCCAGTCTTTGAATTTTTGAGAGACAGTAGCAGTTGAATGACAATTCTGCAATGACTTCTTGCTACCCATTTTATCCAGGAAAAAGGGTAACTGTTTATGTTCTCAGAAATTAAATGAGTTAACAAGACTTGTTTGAATAGAGAAATGGAAATCACAAAGCGGATGGAAATTAGAAAGAGTAAGGAAAGAACTCTGCTAAGCCATTAATCAGAGGAAAAGAACCAATAATTGTTACTGATCTAGGGATTTTTCCCCCCTTTTCAAAACAAGAAACCCATGTTTAGGGTTAAAAAAAACAAACCTTCTATTTTTAGAAGTGAGAGAACAGTTTCGTAATGGGGAATAATACTAAACAGAAGCCAGAGGAGATAATAGGAAAGCAAGTTTTATTCACCTTGCAACTGTGAGATTTGGTCACTGCCTGTGGACTTTATTCCATGTCTTGATGAAGGATGTGTGAATCTGTGCATCTCCCAGAATTACACTGTTGAGACCAAACGGTCATCTCCTAAGTGAATGCCCCTGTTAACAGAGTTGTTCTTCCCCTCCTCCTCTCAGCACAATGAGTAATCAAATATCCTACCACCGAGTTAAACAACGTCAAACAGAAGATTGTTTCTGCACATTATTGTAGCCTGTTATATCTGGGATGCCTGTCAAAGATGAGGTTGGTGTGTTTGAAGACAGAAATGAATGTGTGTGTGATATACTAAGCACTACTTAGCTACTTGACTGTATTCATCCTATTAGGATGGAAACAAAGAACATCAAGGGGTGTTTTGAGCAAACTTAGCAAAAAGGCTGGGTGTTCTTTCATCATTATGACTGTGGGTTTATTTTCTGATTTATTACATTTTTTTCTTTCTCCCCAGACATTACAATTGACTGAGTAAAATGACTTTCCTGGAGCATTTTTTCTTTTCCTCATGGAATAAGGAGAGTAACAGATGGTAAAATTTATATGGTGAAGAATCTCAGAACTAAAATATTCACCAAGTGTCCAGATACTGGATAAAGGATTTTTTTTTGTTTGTTTGTTTGTGATTGCCTGGTTTTGTCTTAAGTTAATGCCTTTCTGCAATGGGCAAAATTATTTGAGTATGTGTTTCTGAATTCGTTTTCATGTTTCTGAATTTTAAATGTTTGTTTTTCTTCTTGTTGATTTTTTTCCCCTCAAATGCTTAGCTTCTTTGAAAAATTTTCTTTCTATGAACATAAATTTATGTGCATAAAAATGATGAAAATGGCTGCGGAAATTGCTAAAGAAACTGAACTTGTTATTTTATGGATAAATATACATTTGTACAGCTCAGACAGACATTGTCTTTCCTTGTTTCACCTTGCAGCTTTGAGATCGGTTTCATTGTTTGTTGCCTTCCTGCTGAGTCTAGAAGAGCCTAACATGGAAAAACAGTCTAGAAAACTAATGAATGTTTTTATTTGAAAGCATTGTGCGAAAACAGGCTTCTTGTGAGCTACAACATTCAAACAGGAATTCTGGACCTGTCAGCTGTCCCAAGACCTCTCTTTCTTAGACCTTATTTTGTTGATTTTCTTAGACATGAAATAATAAGCCAAATATAGTTTTTGAATAGTGTTCAATATCATGATTTGATGTAAAGACATCATTGTATTTTCAGTTTTCCCTTCTTAATGAAGACTATTTTTGACAGTTTAAACAAGCACCTCTTAGTGAGCTGCAGTGATAATGCATGTCTTTTCACTGAAATGTAAAATGTTGATCAGAAATTAACGGTATGTGGGTTGTTTTTCTCACTTAACATTTTGTTCTCCTGTTTTAATTTTTCATTGCCCCAGTTTATTTTGGCCTTCTTTATAACCTTACTATGACCTGTGTCATCAGCATGGTATTTTTTTTTTCTCTGCCTCATATCTCTCCTCTGTTTACTTCACAGAACTGAAGTAGACCAATGTTGATCTGAATATCTATTCACAACTATGTTTTTTGGCAGTATTTTCCCATAACAAAATTGTTATTTTCTTTTCTCTGGCTTTTAACCAGTTCCTAACCTATAACAGGGCTTGATTTTCTAGCCCTGTTATCCTACTTTCCCCTTCCCAATTTTCTTTAATAGTTCTGTCCAAAATTATCGTTATATGCCTACAAACTGCTTTTAGATATTTGTCTAGTAATGTCTTTCATGATCTTAGACTTGTAGGGAGGATCTCTGGATCCATAGCACCCAGAAGGAAAGAGATACCCATCCTAGGATATTTAAGGCAAGTAGTGGTATCCATGCCATGCCATATCACTGTCAGTCTTCCAGAGTTGAGGATGAGGAAGAAACTTCTCCAGAAGACCACTTTTTCTGAAGTGATAAAAATCCTGTAGTGAGTTAGAAGGCATGAACACCTTCCTCTGTCAAGAGTGCCTGTTTCTGAAAATTTAATTCAGCCAAGTTACTTCTAGCTGAAGTGTTACCATTTCTCTGAGGTATGGTTTTCTCCATGCAGTGGGTTAGCGTCATTTTTAGGAGGACAAGACAAGGAAGTTCTGAAAGTACTAATGCAATTGTTCTCCCTCTTTACTGTGAACTGATAGACCAGTAGTGTAACAGGAAACTTCAAAAGATTCTTCAGCCTGGGGGCCACATTATTCATGGATCTCTTGCAGTCCATATAATTCAACCCTGAAGGTCGAATTATAGAATTATAGAAGAATTATAGTTCAGAAGAATTTCTATTCAGTTGTCTACTATTATGTTTTCTTATACAAAGGCATAGACTGGTGCCTACCAGCATATACCAGTGAATATAAGATTATTTTTTGTCTACATGAATACTAGTATTTATTCCTCTTATAAGAGGCAAATCTGCTACCAAATTAATGGATTCCAAGAGAAGACATCAAAATGTCAGCCCCGAGTTAATTTAACACGATAATTAATATAATAATTTTGAGATCTTGCACACAAAGCCCATATCTTGTTCTCCTAGTGGAGAGAAGGAGAGAAGAGCGTCAACAAGTAGAGACGCAATCTGCCCTATCCTGAGGAATTGTATCACTTCAAGAAGCTTCCTCCCAGAACTGATATGGATTTGTGCAGTTTTCATCCAGCACTTATATCAGTGCTGTGTTTTCCAATTCCTAATTGTGGTGTTGCCATTTTTATTTAAATATCCATACATGACAGATGAAACATTTACATTCCCATTTCTGTTTAGATATCCCTATCCCCTCCTCCTGCAAATGGCTACGGCAGCTATACAAATTGTTTTCCTTCCCTAGCCTCTGAACACTGCTCTTACTGATAGCTTATGATAGAAACAAATTATTTTTTAAACCAAAATAACTTAAATTAGCATGAAATTTGAATTCATCTAATACTCCTTTGTACTGCTAAATCGAAGAGGTTGCAACCTGTATTTCAGAGTTGTCTGTACATATATCTCTTAAACTCATGCCCATTTTCTGTCTGAAGAAGATAAATTGTAGTTGAGCAAAGTTGTTTATAATCTGTTGTGGTTAAGCAGTTTTGGAGCTATGTTTTGCTGATTTGAAAAGACTTTTTGAACAGCAGCCTGCTAGCAATAATATTTACTGTGGAGAATCTTTTGTCATTTGACTTTCTCAACAAAAATGTGTGGTGCATTTTTGAGCACTTCTTCCTTTGGCTGCTCAAACCTCCAACCCTCTGTTAAAACTGCATTTTGGTTTACCACAGTGTGTGACTGGGACAGCAGTATCTTCAAGAATGATGTGCCGTGACAATGGGAGAAGGTGCTTCTGCACATGAAGGTCTCACCTGAGCTGAATCCCAGTTAGCTGTAATGAGCTGTGTAATAAGAACTATAGTTAAGGACAGTCATAACCTTCATCTGCCACCTTTCCCCTTAGGTTTTAGAGCTGTTTGTTCAGTCTCTAAATATATTTATGATAGAGACTGTGTTTCTCTACTTATCTGTACAGAATCCAGCAGAGTTTTGAAAAGTTACTGTGATGCAAATAGCAATTCCATACTATTAGCTGGCTTGCAATGCAGACAGCTCTCAACCTAGTTCAAGGTGAAGGCTTCTAACTACTTCAGGAGGAGGGTAGTTCTGATCTTGTATCTCTAGACTGTTTATTGTTTACAGACCAGTTATCCATAGCTAAATCTGTGACACAACGTTATTTCTAGGACTGGTTTTGATTGTGTTGTCAGTTCTCAGAGAAGAAAAGTATACTCTCATATCTTGGAATGAGGAACTGAGATGTCTTCAAATCTGAAATTTCTCAGTCTAAACACAGATTTTGGAAGACAAGTGAGTATTTGTTCTTTTAATGTTTCAAATAAACATACAAATATATGCAGTATTTCGGAGTCCCTTAGCCTGCCAAAGAACATCCATTATATATTTGAATTTTAAACATTAGAAGATACTGAAATCTATAATAGACCACCTGCAAGTCAGAAATGATTAACAGGTTGAAGAAATATCTGCTGTTTGAAATGGGTAACATTCTTGGTTAGCAAAGCCAATAGGAGAAAAGACAAAATTAGACATGAAAAATGCAGTGTTTGCTCTCCCAGATAGGAAAAGTAATTCCAGTATATGGGGAGTGGGGAGTATGTGGGGTGGAATGTTCTTTACTTTTTGCAAAATTGTCTCACTTGTTCAGTGTCATACCTTTCTTTAGACTTGTTCCCCCCTCCTCCCCCACCTTTGGATTATTAACTTCTTCCCTGATGTAGAAAAACATTGAAGACATACTCTTTGCCACACACTAAGAAAGTTCTGCATCATTTCTCAGTCAGCTTTCTGGAAATTAGTTCTGTGGGAACACAAAATTTCAGCTTCTTTACAAATCTTAAGTGGAGTGAAACTTTGAAATGCAGCAACAGATGCAAAGTGTCACAAAAGCATTGTTTCAGCTAACCTCTGCCTTTTGGTAGAATTTAAGTCTTTTTCAGATGTCAACTGGAGAGAATATAATGACGGAAACTTAATCTCATTTAGACGGAACTGGTCTAAACAGCATTTAGGCTCATTACTACACTGCTAACAATAGCAGCAACTGCCTCCTATTTATGTTTTGAAATGAAAGCAGCAGTGATTTTACTTTCTGAAGGTTCTGATTATCTTTCTGTAGGTGTACTTTGTCTGACAAATGAAAATTTTGTCATGCCCTTTGTCCTACTCTGCTCATTTCTGGAGTAGAAACTTATGAGTCCTGAGCAATGTCCGGAACAAAAATGTAATCACCAAGACAAAGATAAAATCAAAACAGGGAGAAGGTTAGACATTTATAAATATATAAATGTATAAATTTAGGCGTCCTAAATTTGGTCAGAAATTTTTGGTCTGAGGAAGTAATATTCATACAAATCAATAATTTTTGCTTAATTAAAATGGACCAATATAAATATACTAAAATGAAATAGATTAACTGTAAAATAATGTTTATTCTCTTTTGGGAGAAAGATTTCTGTGTTTGGGGACTACAAAAATCTCTTACAAGATCTTAGAAAAATGTCCTAAATTTCTGACATGCATGGGATATGTCATAATTTCACATTTGCAATGGTGGTAGTATTTTGCAATAAATCTTGGGCAAAGAAAAGGTTGGTGGTCATTTGGCTGACAGCAACTCAGAACTCCCTAAAACAGGGTAAAATCTGGGGTGTTTTAAGGATCCTGAGCTTGATGTGGGTAATTGTTTTATTTTCTACATCTTTACAAATTGAAAAGTTGAACAGATTGAATTGTTTCTGATGTAGAGCACTTGAGGAAGCTATTGTTTTTCATAGTTTATTCAACCTAAATGCAAAATGAGCATTTGTTTGGGAATGTAATGACTTAAGGTCAAACATTTTTTTCTTTACTGTGAACAAATCACTTGAGCCTCATACTTGCATTTGGCAGCTGTTAAAATGCTTATGTTTTCTATTCTTCATGCCAAGACTGACATGTGAAAAGAGAACTTTCCAGTAATGTTCTTGCCACAAAGAGAAGCTTGAACTTTCCATGTTAGTTAGCACTTTATTTTTCAAATCCTCTGGGATGTCTTGTCATTTCCTTGTGCTCTCTAATATGCTCTCTAGTAAAAATATTTAAAGCCACTTATATAATTTTTTTTTTTTTTGAGTAGTATTTCTCCTTAGACCCAAGACAGAATTCTGCAACAAATACAAGATGTTGCTTAGCGGCCTTAATAGTCTTGCAATCAAATTGCCAAAAAAAAAAAATAATAGTGTATGTGAGATTTCTGAAATATGGGGACTACAAAAAAGGTATAAAATTGATTGTTTTCAGTAAGCTAATAAGCTTTCAGGATATGTAAGTGAGTGTACTACTTTTCCTTTTAAATTCTCCAAGTATTTTTCTCACTTCTAAAATTTAGCTTGGCAAGTGATATCTGAATTTGGCTTGTTCTAAACCAAAGTATTTTTGACTCTCATGAGATCACAGAAATTGATTCAGTTAAGTAGAATAGTTGTCATATTCTTTTCTTTGTCTAAAACCCTCACTCTAATTTCTTCCATGGGTGTTCATTTTATTTTAGGAAAAATTTATCATCTAAGACGATGAAAGCTACAATTTTCTCAGCAAGCTGTCAAACAACTGTTCTATTATCCTGTCATTTACACATGAATAAAATGTCTGTTAGATCTAATAATAAATTGGCTTGCATTTTAATGAGACTACTGATGTATTGCTCAAGGAAGACTGCAGAATACTATAGGAAACCCAAACTGAAAAGGCAGTGAATGTCATTTTATCCCATCTTCTGATATGTGGGAAACCTATCACCATCTGAAAATGCTTGTTTATGCATGTAAAGTAGGAGCAATGAAGATCTACCTAAATTTGTGTTTGTTTAACTACTATGATTCAGGAATGATAATAGGTGAGTTGGAATATCCTAACTCATGTGGTTTGCTGGGCAAATCATCAATTACTGTGACAGGAGATTCTCTGTAAATTTATCACAGTTATTGGCCTTTTGATTTTTTGCTTTTTTTTTTTTTTTTTTTTTTTTTTTTTACGGTGTGCTGTGAACATTTCTTAAAGGCATAATTATTATTATTATTATTATTTTATGTTATCTTAAATATTTGAGGGAGTTAGCCATGTGAGCATGCTTGGTGTAAAAACATAAAATTCTACATTCCGTTTCAGATTTGGGGGGTTTGGGAATGAGGTTAGTGAAAGGAAGGAGGGGAGGGAGAAGGGAAAGCATGCAGTCATCTGGAGAAAAGATTAAACATTCTTTGATCATAAGCAGTGGGACTGATCTTCCCATACTGTGTCCTGCAGCTCTGATTTTAAAGTGCCAGGGCTGAGAAATACAGAGATTCCTCTTTTTCTCCAGAAGCAGATTATGCCACCTGAAACACAAGGGACTGGATTTACAGGAAGGTTTAAAGCAGGACTGCCTTGCCACAGGTGCAGGTTTCTAAAAGCAGGTCCACAACCACATTGCCTTCACTGTGGTGCAGATGTATTCAGTCTTCATGGGGCCACAGCTGAAATCAAGTCTGTAAAACCATGATCTTATGCTGTCCCACCTCTTTATAGGCTTTATGTTTTGAGGAAAGAGTGTTTTGCACAAAACATGATTGTCTGATTACTGACTTCTGGCACAGTATGTCTCCAGGATCATGCGAGCCCTTGACATTGGGGCAATGCCAGCCAGATGTGTTTATTCCCTGTATAGTACATGGACAAAGTATGGGCATGTATGCCCCCATGTGCCATCAATATCAGAATAAAGAGGAGGCAAGTGTGTCACCTATTGAGATACTTTTCTACATCATTACTGCATTTTGTGCAAGGTAAAGAATGTGAAGCTACTTTTGAACTGCAATGACAAGCAAAAGTTACACCAGAAAATCAGAACAAGAGCAGTCTTAGCCCTCCAAAAGGTATTTCTTGTCGTTCATCATGTTCAGGTTATGGGGCACAGTCAAAGTTAAGTTTAATGTAAAGGAATTAAGACATAACTGTACTCTAACCTTTCTTATGAAATAGTATGGTTTCTAATCCATTTTTAATCTACCTTGCAATGTACATATACACTATGAAAAAAGTATTTCTAGTCTCATAAATATGTGGATTGATGCAGCAAATGTAATAGAGGAGAGCAGCTCAATTACTGCCACATGGTTAATATTTTTCGTAAATTTCATCTCTTATTCAGTTTTTCTTGTTTTAAGCATGAAAAGGATTATTATAAAAGGACTAATCTTTAGAACCAGACATAATATTTGATCCCAAACAAAGTGCAGAGAATTTCTGTGAGAAGTTGAGCTGGTCTCCCACCCCGGCTGGCTCCCATCCCTTTTTAGACCGCTTTTTAATACACAGCAATGAGGGATTAGAAATATGATTCTTGTGTTGTTTACAGAACTGTGGAGTTAAATCAGAGTTCAACTTTTAATAATAACAAAAGTGGTTTACAAATATTTTTGATCTGTATAACCCATTTAGGGCATAGAAATAGTACAGTTATTCTCTTAAGAAGAGAATAGAAATTGTGAGAAAAACGAATTTGTTCCTGTGTTAATAGCTACAAAACTTAAATGAGTTTTAAGTATGAAACTCAGGTTCGTCTTTAAGTTATAATGAAGCTGAGTGCCAAGGCTGTGCCTGTATGAATAACCAGTACACTTCTATCATAAACTCCTTGGCTGGCTGAAGAACTCCGGGGTTTCCCACAAGCACAGTTGAGATAACTGACAGGTTTGAGAAGATGGATCAACTTTACTATCTGTTCAGTCAATCACCTTACTTCATCTTCTCAACAAATTATTTGATTAATTGGTACAATCTCTAGCTGGGAATGTCATAACAACCTGAAGACTCCTTCCAGACAGATTCTACTGTATCTAGGTCAATTTCTGTACTTGAGTTTTTTGATTAAGCTCCTAGAAGGACAATCTGGTTCTTCCACCCACAGACTTGACTCCACTAGAGGCTTCTGCTGCAAAATTGATCAAATAATAAATAGATAAGATCCTTTCAAATGAATAGAAGCTCCTTCTGCAGATGAAAAAATGATCATGTAGAACATAGTCTTCTGCATTTAGTTACAGTGATCTGTAGTAGTGAATCCAGCATATGCTGGGATGGTTACTCAGGACCATGGGCCAGTTGGATTACAAAGGTTCGGGAAAGCAGTGGTTCAAAGAGTCTCACATAATCCAAAGATCCTTACAAGAGAGACTCCTGTTGCCATCTGGACAAAAACAAGACGTCCTGTTCAAAATTTTAATTCGACTCATTAACATTATCCTATGCAACATCTTAAGATGTTGCTTTATTTAATTTTAACAAACACTGAATGCCTATGTAATGTTTCTTCTAGGAACTCCTAGTACTTTTAGTTGTGCTTTTCAGGCAGTCCTGACTCTAGATTATTCTTTGTGTCTTGTTGGGTGTTTCACAATACTAGCTTGAGCTGGAACTTAGAGTCTGAGCTCAAAAGTGAGTCATGTTACCTGGAAGAAATAGACTTTGGTTCTGTGGAACCCATTTCTGACTTCAGCTTTTATAAGTGGTAGTAAAACACTCACATCAGAAAAAAATAAAATAAAAAAAAAAAAATCTGAACTTTTCTAATCACTATAGAATTGGAAATAGAGTTTAGAGTTCATCTAGAATCACTTTCAAGTGTTGACAGAAATGACATGTTCTCACAAAACTGTCTTTTTTTTCTTTTTTTTTTTTTTCACAGTCAGTAGACATATCTCAAACAACAAGCATTTGGAACTGAGGATTTGATGGAAAACTTTGAGTGAGGAGTTCATGAACAACTTACAGGCAACAGCTGAAGTTCCAAATAAGAGGTATTTGAGCTTTTTGGTTATGGACTGTTTAGATGTGTTGCTATTCTGTTTTGCTTTATTTATGTTTCACATTTGCACAACAGCATGTTTGGAGTAGAGGTTGTAAATCAGAATGTCTCCCACCTAATTTAGGAAATCTGGTGATTTCCTAAGTCACCAGAATGAGAAGCTGTGCAATCTTTTATGATAGCTGGATGGACATCATTATGATCGCTGTTGATGGACATCAGCTCCATGACCCTTCCCCTCCAATAGTTTTGGCTGAAAAAAATGTAGAGGTGGTGTCTTACATCTTAGACATATTATCTTATCCTATTTATTCAGTAGGAAAGATATCATCACCCACACTCAACAAAGTGTTTCAGTGTTCACCTTAAAAAGAATTTTTCTGACAAAAGATATTACATATATTACAAGCAACTGATGAGAACTAGGAAAGAAGCTATATAAAAATAAAAATAAAAAATTGAAGTATGCTTGTCTTATTGATGTTAACTACAACTAAAAGAATTCTTAGTTTTCTTTCCTCTGCTAGAGAATGGAAATGTCTAGTAACTAAGACGGTAAGTTTTTTTTGTTTGTTTGTTTGTTTGTTTGTTTGTTTTTGAATGGGTTGGCTCCTTTATTCTCCCAGGTCTTTGCTTTTATTCTCCCAGGTCTTTGCTTTCTCCACCTCTTTTTTGATTCATTGTCTAAGCTGTAACATTATCAGTAGCACTTGATTTGAAGAGATTTTTGTAGAGTAGTGTTTTGTCCTCTAGATTTGTTATAGTCTTGTAAATTTTATTGTAATTTTCCTGCAGAATAGCATGATATTCAGTGTGCACTTCTCAATTTTTGTGGAAGATATTTTAAATGTAGGAAGTCTGGTCTTTAGGAGTGTGTCTGCTTGATTTGTATAAACAGTACTGTTTTTTCCCCAGTTCTGTTTCTTGTGGGGAAATGCAGATTCAAACTGTCTGATTTAATTTTATTAATAATCAGTTCAACTACTTATTCATAGTACAACCAAATGGAATATGTAGCATATCTTATTATATAGATACAAATTCGTTTTCAATAAATGTTTACTCTGTTCAGTGTCTATTTATTCCTTCTGTTTCATTCATTGTGTAAATAAAGTGAACAGCTAATGCATGCAAAGGACATAATTTCCCTCTTCCTTATGTTGTTGGTTGTTTTTCTAATATGATCGCAGGCTATAAATCCCCTTGAGATCTTGGCAGAAACTTAAAGCTCAAGAAACTCCAATTCATGCTTATAGTGATACCAGATGGGAAGAATAAAGCCATAGGATGCTTTACATTCCCAAGCTTCTCTCTCCTCTTAAACCATTTCTGGTACTATCATTGTATATGCATGTGGCAGTAAGAATAAATCTCGTCTATTAAATACCTGGTGGAAAAAATCTCCTGCCTCTGAGAATACTGGATTACATTTTTATCGCCCATATATACATTTTCTCTTGGTTGGTCTTTTTGGATTTGAAAACACAGAACTCATCACTGCTCTACTTTAAAAAGACAAGAAATAAAACTGTTACATCAGAGTGTGAAGATGAAAAGATTTTCTATCCAAAACTTCAGAAATCAGAGAGCATTTCTTGTTTCCACTTAGTCAGCACTTCTATCATTATAACTGCCAGGGATCAATTCTATTCAGGCCCAAATAAAAGCTGCTGTGCCTGTCTGAGGGAGGACTTGTCTCAAACTATTTGCTCAACCACAGACTTTGTGTGAGACTGAGTAAATGTGCTTGGATTTAAAAATAAAATAAAATAATAATAATAATAAAATTTAAAGCATTTCATCAGTCTACTTGACTCATTATTATTAGTTTTTGATACAAAATGCAGAAATTTTTAAGAGATAAAAAATATGATATTTCTGTAAGTACTCTATACAGCTCAGAGGACAAGAAATAGCAGTTGGTGATTATCCACTAGTGTCAGTGTTGGGATTTGTCCTCCATGCTCTTGTGTTTTCCTAGCATTGATGATGAACTGAAATTGGGTACTGTAAGAAGCTGCTTTCAAATTCCATCTGCATGTTGACTCAAGCACTGCTGTTCCTATGTTTGTGCCCCTGAAGAGATAGGATTTTCAGAGACCATGTGGTTGTGGTGCATGTGTGCAGTGGTACTAGAACATGATGACTGGAAACCTTGAAGAGGGCATTATCACTATATGTTTTAGCCGTTTCCTCCTATATGAATGTGTAAAACTGTTATGAGACCATATTCTTAGAATAAAGGCTGGTGAGATCTTTGGGAAAAGTTTGTTTTTATCTACCTTCATTATCTGTCAGTACAATCTGATATGTTTTGTCATAGTTCAATAAGAAAAAAGGTGAACAGAGTGTGGTTCTTTTTTTTTTTTATTATTTAAATATACTTGCTTTTTTGCATACCAGCAGCTATGCTTTTGTACAGTCCTAAAATTGGGGTTATGCTCTTATTTGCTTCTGAGTAATAACTCTGAAAATTTGTTTTGATACACAAAGCTCTAGGCCTCTTGGTGTTTGCTTTGAGGGGCATTCGTGGCTTACAGTAAAATAAAATAAAGCTACATTATCACCTGGAGAGAAGCTCCCAAAGTCAAGTTAACTAATACATTGTGAGAAAGCACAACGTGGCTACTGTTTCATTACTAGCTGATCTGATCTGACTGTCAGCACTTGCTCAGTCCTTCTCTGCTCCAACCTGTGTGATTCTGCCACCATCTTTCCAGTGACCCCAGAACTTGTCACACCTTCTCGTGTGCCAGTTTGGTTCATTAACCCAGTAGAAACATTATCTTTTTTGTTTGTTTTTTCTGCTCAGCTGCTGAGCTGAATCTGTCCTTAGAAGCATCCAGCAGCTGCCAGATCTGGTGCAGGTTAAGTTGTGACTGAGCATAGCTTGCAATGTGGTAAAAGAGAAAAGATAGATAAGAAGAGCAAGGTCAGAGGTACCACCCAACAGATATTTTTGTGGGTGATTGACTGGCTTACTTTGTGCTAGGAGACAACTCATGGTAAGAGGAGTCAAAAAAGCTACACATTAGATTAAAGCTTCTCATCTGCCATGGTTCACAAGAGTCACTGGAGGGGGACTGTGCTCTAGGTGTTAAGTGTCAAAATGTCAATCCACCTCTTGCCACAAATCAGCATCTTTTCTCAAGCAGGGCCACAAAGAGCAGATTGCCCAGGACCATGTCCAGGTGGCTTTTAAATATGTCCAAGGAGGCTCACTCCACCATCTCTCTGGCAGCCTGTCCCAATGCCCTGTCACCAGCACAGTAAGGAAGTGTTTCCTTTTTCTCTCGTCTTTTCTACAGCTGAAATTCTGTTTTCCAATTTACGCTTTTAAACTTTGATTTAATTTGCATCTTCTGAATAATATAATGTCTTAGGAAGTCTCAAATATTACACCAAAAATAGAGTCAGAAAGTCGTTACAAAGCTATGGTATACTTTGTCTTCTCAAATAACTTTCTTTTCATCTGTAGTTGAGAAGACGTTTCATTCTTTTTGTTATTATTTCAAGGAATTGAACATTGATCCATGGAAAAAAATAAGAAACCTATTTTATAAAATTCAGACGTGGAATAATAGTTACAATTTTAAGACAAACAGAGAGCTAAAGTCTTGAAGGTAGCTTGTCTGCTTTGGTGTGTGTAGGTCAGTTATTCTCATGGTGACTAGGCGAGGGCTTAGACTGAGGGAAACATTAAACATCAAATAAACATTGTCTCAAAGGTAAGCAGTTGTTTGAGGTATTGTAATATCTATGAGTAGGGACCATAACAGAAAGTAGATAGATTCAAAATGAAATGGACTTAAATATTTCAACGTAGTCTTCATTTACAATTAGGGAAGAGGGGAAAGAAATAAGATTCTGCCTTGCTTATATTGTTATGACTACTGCAAACAGAAAGCCTCAGAGTCCTGAACATAGTGGTCCATCTTCATGGGGTGTTTTGAAGTGCTGCTGGATGAATAACTAAGATACAGGGAAACCAAGGCACCCAGGCAGCCCAAGGCAATCCACACAGTAGGCTCAACAGGCATGAGTCAGATAGATTTCTTTGAAATGCTAGAAGAGAGCTAGCCTTCTTGGAAAGAAACTGTGAAAGTTTAGAATCATGAGCAGAGAGCTAGTTATTACAGCTCTACAATCAGCACTGCCAGATCTGTGTTGCACTGAACTTTCGGCTATGAATACAGATGAGAGAAGAACGAGAAGATTTGGAATAGATGGAATGGATTCACCAAGGTTAAATCATGCCTGATTGCCCTGACTGCCTTTGTGATAAAGTGACTAGTTTTATGGACTAGGCAATGACAGTGAATGTAACTTACCTTGATGTTAGCAATGCTAACAAATATATTCTTGTGTCAGAGCTGGGACATCAGAATCTGGGTGAGTAGGCAACTGGGTAGGTAGGCAACTGGTTGGATAATCAGGCTTGGATGGTCAGGATTAGAGGGTAGTGGTTAAGGAGTCATGTACAGCATGGAGCCAATGGTAGGTAGAAAACTGTAGCACCCTGTCCTGGCACTTCTCAATGTTCTGTCTCTGAAACTGAGAGGACTGGGTTTGTTCAGCCTGGAAATAAGAAGGCTTTATGGGGACTCAGTAGCAGTCTTTCTGTAAGAAGATTATTGAGAAGATGTAGCCAGGTTCTTCACAGTGGCAAGCTCTCTCACATGGCAAGAGAACAAGACAGTTAACATAAACATAAGGACTTTTTTTTTTTTTTTTTTTTTTTACTGTGAGGACAGTCAAGCCTGGAGAACCTTTTGCTACAGTCATTAAGGTGCCTTCAGAGAGAGATGTGGCCTTGAATGTTTGATAAAGATCGAATTTATTCACCAAACTACATATGGGTTTATAACTTTTGCAGGAAGACAGACATCTTCCATGCCTAGATCTTTTATGGAGTCGTTCTTAGTTCATGTTAAGATTATCTGAATTTAGTTCCAAGACAGAAAACTAGCGGTCTGTAAATTCCCATATTTGCTTGTGTAGTTATATCCTCCAAATGCAATAAGCCATGGATCTTAATGGAAATATACTTTTCTTCTACCAAAATGCAGTAGCTATTGTCTCTTGTGGCTGAGAATAAAACTCAGTGTGACTATATAAATTGTTTTTTTTCTTTCTTCTTAAATTTACATTCTGGTGTTGCACCACATCTTGTCAAATTTTCTGGTCCTAATCCCTTACCAGTGTTGCACATGACTTTGAATGAGTAAGAATTTAAATACATAAAAAAAATATATTGTCTTCTAACCACAAAATGAAGCATAAAAACACCTTTACCTTTACTTTTTTATAGGAAAAAAAAAAAAAAAAAGAAAGAAAAAAGTGAGTATAAAAGGCTGTCTTCTTTATATCTTGAATCAGGCCCAGAAATGTGTCTGTTTTTCCTACATCTAAGCTACCAATCCTGAGGTTTGCTATAATGGTGCTATCAATCTCTCCTCTCCTATGACAATGTGGAGGAGGAAAAACTGCTTTTTGTCTTTTTTAGCTTTTATACATTAGGTGTGTCTTTTTTTTTTTTTTTTTTTTTTTTTTTTCTCCATGAATTAGTCTTGAGTTTGTTTATGTGGTAACCAAAAAATTAGCTCTTTGTTCTTGGATTCTCTGTCATGTTTCACATCCTCAAAGTATAGAGCATTTATTAGCTCATCTGGTCTGACCTGTTCATTTCTTCAAATCATTCAGTTTCCTTAACACAATAGAATTTCATTTTAACTAAAACCCTTCATTCTCTCAGAAATTTCATTATATTCCATTATATGCATTATACTATGTGCTATAAACAGAAACTTCAAGCAGCAGTTTTCTTGTCTTTAGCCAGACAGCTTCTGCTTCACACCTAAAGAAAAGCTTGTGTCATTTTTGTTGTTTGTACTTTTAACTTCTGTCTATACTGGTTAGTCTAGCAACATTCCCACCCACCCTCCACACCCACTCCCCTCCCTGCCCCATGAGTTTTACCTCTATCATAGGTTTTAGAATCATATGGCTAAATCAATGGTTATTGGCCTTTGCTGCTGTTAAATAGTAGTATTATTTTCAACAGACTTATCAACAGTGGGAGGAAATGCATGGAAGTCCAGATAGGTATTATTTTGTGCTTCAGAGCAATGTGGAAAAACAGCATCCTTCTTATCTGGTGCAAGAGAAATATTTGCAGGACTTCTGAGATATTTTAATGAAACTAAAGAATATCAATTCTCACTGTAAGTGAATAATGCTTATTCAATGCAGCCCATGGTGTTTTACTATCTTTTTTTTTTTTTTTCAGGCTGCAAAACTCAAACTTCAAATGAAATATAAAAATGTTCCATTACACACTTTCCTCTTTCTTTAGAGCATGCTGGAAAATAAGCATGACATCTGAGGCCCTTTTTGTAAGGTTACTAAGAAATAAAAACTGACCCAATCCCTAGTGTACTATGCTGTCTACAAACAGAACAAAAATACCCTTACTTTCCTCCATAAAATGGCTATGTAAACATAGGAGGTAGAAGTTGCATTCAGACAAACAGAAAAATGTACCCAAGCAGCAAGACTGCACTCAGCAGCGGACACTTGATAGTCTCTCCCTAGCAAAGGCCAGTCTTAGGAGTTTGCATGCAGTATAAACCCCCAAAGACACATGTGCACTCACTACAGTAAATGCTGTAGATGAAGAAGCTGTCTCAGCTACTGATGTTACCTTACCGGTGCAAGAGCTGCCTGCCCTTTTCCGGACCTCCCATATCACTCTTTTGGTGTGCATTTTATGGGCACTCTCAAAGCCACTTCACAAATGCCTCTCTTAGTCTTGGGAAGACACAGGAAAAGTGCTTAAAATAACTAAAGAGCTGAGAGTGAGTACCGAAGTCTCAAATCCCACCATGAGTTTGATTCTTGAAATGAGAGTGTTTTTTATTGTCACTGCAATACACACAGCAGGGTGTGGTGGAGGAAGGTGTTTTTGCATTTCTAGTTTTGACTGTCCTGATGTGTTTAGTATGCATATTTATTCCATCACATGTTCACTGTGAGTTGCTGCTCTGAACTTCTCAGTTCTGAAAGACAAGAGTGAATCAGTGAATGCAAGTGGAGAATGTGGTTGTGTAGTCTGCAATCTGTGCGCATCCTCCAGGGCTGCCAGTTAAAACTGGGGTTTCTGCAAAAAGGAGATCTGCCTACTGTGGAATAGATCAAACATTGTGGTTGAAATACTATAGTTGTGCTATCAGTAACCATGAATGGAATCTGGTATTCTGCCTCAAAACAAGATTAAAACTGCATAAGGTCAAGCAGCAACCCATAACCTTCTGGCTCTGCCCCCAGTAACTGGCCCTGGCTTTTTGATACCTCATTCAGAGCCAGAGAATGTGAGACCACTTGGCTCTCGCAAAACTTCATCATCTCACAGGACTATGAGTGCAAAAGAGCTGAGGAAAATGAAAGAACACATGAACTGAAACTTTTAGGCTTTATTAGAGGTATATTTGTTGTATCACATAGTGTTGCATGTTTACAGCACGAGAAGGATGCTACCACTGCAGTTTGTTACACCACTGCTGCCTCAGCCTCCTATCCTTGTGCTTCTTCATTCTGGCTTTCAGTTATTGCAAATTTAACTTAAAAGCACATAGGGATGGAGCCTCTCTGTATATATATATATGTACATACCTAATGCAGGAAGGCTCTTCGGTGTCAGAGTCTCTACCACTGTATGAGGCCATTATCAAAGAGCTGCTGCTTCTCCTTCAGTGACCAGAGAGCAGAGGTCAGTGTGGGGGCGGCAATGGGTTGAAGAGCAATGACACCATACCATTCTTTGTTTTCTCCACCTCAGTTACTTGGATGTCATGGGCAGAGACTTCTAAGGCAGTTGGAAACTTGTCTTTTAAGTGTCCAGTTTATTTCCCTTTTAACATTAATATTTTTATATTTTTGCTGTCTTCATCACAAAATAAGTGTTTTTTTTTTTTTTTTTCTTTTTTTCTTGTCAAGGTTCAGGAAGAGCTGCTGATGGGCAGCTCCCATCTTATCTTCTTCTTATCTTCTTCACTTGATTTTTTCATGCTCAGCACTAGTCTCTATTAAAAGATGGTGTCCCCCCACCCTGTAGTGCACTCTGATTTCTCAGTGCACTTCCATACATCATCTCAAGTGTTGACTCCCTCTTTGTCAGTCTCATTTCACAGTTCTGATATCAGGTCTCTTCAGCTGATATGTGTCAGCTTCCCTTTTGAAACAGGAAGAAAATTTTCCCAGATGTTTTTTGCTATTTTTAAACCTTCAGAGAGTGTAGAAAATTTGGGGTGAAATTTTATACCTTGTAGGAAGCAGAAGGTCAGGGAACTTTCAAACCATGCAGATTCTTTGCAATGCTCTGATGATGCTTAACAGGCTTTGTAGGATATCAAGAGACAGCAAAGTCAAAAGTGTACCTGACTGGCCTTGGCTTGTAGTGATCTCAATGACCTCTCCATTGCTTTGAAAATTACCTTCAAAGACATAATGCTTGTGTTCTGTGCCATGACTTTTATGTTTTTAATGGAACCATTGCACACTCCCATCATTCTCTGTAGTGCTTCTCTTTGGCCTTTCACAGTACTTTGAAGAAGGTTTTTACTTGATCTGAGAATTAAATGCACAATCCCCATAAAGGCATTTACAGGTCTCCTAAATATTCAAAGCTGAGATGAGACTGAACAGGACATAATTCCTTTTGATGTCAAGTGGTGCTGAGTATTTCTAAACTGACAAGAATAAACTTCAGAACACTCAAGAGTTTGCATCTTCACCAATTAGCTTCATGGTGCACAACAGCAGGCTGAAATTATTGATTCCATCTCCCTGTTATATGGATTGCCCTCCAAGGGCAATACATTTATAACACCAAGGATATATTTCCTAGATAAGGGACAGCCTTTAAATTAGGAATAGAAGAAAAGCACTGCCAAAGCTGAACTACCACTAGAACATACTTTATGGAATAACAGCTGTAGTCCTACCACTTACATGGTGTTTTTCATCTTCAAAGTGCTTAAAAATATTAACT
This sequence comes from Anas acuta, assembly GCF_963932015.1. NCBI lineage: Eukaryota > Metazoa > Chordata > Aves > Anseriformes > Anatidae > Anas > Anas acuta. Next base: position 10,260,448 of record NC_088982.1, on the reverse strand, counting down.
GCTAAGTGACTACATCAGAAGATTGATTCCCATCCACAATAGCGCTTTCTGACTCCACTCTAGTGAATAGAAGCCTTCAAGTGGAGGTTATTGATGTCGCAAGTACTTTTCAAAGTATTTGGCTATTGTAGATTGTTGGAATATAGACAAAGCTTAGCATGAGGGAGCATGAGATTTGTTTGGTGTCTGCTGGCCTCAAATCAGCTTTCAAATGATCAGTACAATCACAAAGATAACAAAGAAAAAAAAATCATAATATGTCTAATTTGGTCTAATTCAAATAATTGTTTATTGGGTAATAGGTGTAATAGAGAAATTATGTGCATTTACCAGCAAAAATGAGTAAAACTGTTGGAGCACTGGCTCACTTATTAAGGTTTTGGCTGGGAGAAATAACACAATTTGGAAATGCTTTCATTATTTTTTCCAAGAAATCACTACTATAATTTCGAGGTAAAGTTAGTGATGCCAAAGCCACAGTGAAGCACTAGAAGGTGATGTGTTTTAAAAACAACAAATCAAATAGCACATGATTGCAATGAGCTCATTATACAGTCTTTTTCACAGGTAATGCTTATGCATTTTTTTCACTCTCACCGTGTCTATCATTGTTAAACATCTGAGAGCATAGTCTGCCTTACTATTACATATACTTTTGTGTTGTACTGTAGGAGTGTCTCAGAACTTTTACTGATACTCCCCTAGGTGAACTTTCCTTATTCCTTCTCATGTGTGTTTCTCTTCTCCCACTGCACAGACTTCATTCATTAGCACTGTACAACATCAACATAATGTATTAAAGGTATACTCAGAGACAAAAGTCACGGAAGTTTTTAAGGAGAGTGTGCTTTCTTTCCAGGAGGATAAAACTGAAGCCTTTTCTCAGTTGTCTCAATTCTGTTTCTTATTATGCTCTTTCTACAGCATAATTTGCAACTACCAGAGAAGCACAGCATGGGCGTGAGTCAACAGCAGGCGAGGACATGACTTCCTTAGCACTGGCTTGTCACACAAGTATTTAGGGTTCACATTTCTGTGTATTTCATGAAGCTAAAATAACTCAGTGCTTGTAACTCACAAATATATAATTCTATTCAGTGAAGAATTCAAGTCTTGTCAATTAGAGGATGAGAGGATGGAACATGTTTTAGAGGAATCTTTCAAATGTCCTTTTAGTCAACAGCAGGTATTGATTTTTTTTTTTTCCTCTTGCACTGTTGGATATAATAAGAAAAAAATGTTATAAAAGGAGATAAAGAAATATATCTAATGGCAGTGCACAGTTTAGGAATTGAGATGCTACCTGCAAGGAGCTTTTGAAGATGCTAACTGCTAAAAGCAAGAAGGGTTAGAGAAAGGAGCACTCTATTAATTCTCTGTGGCTTACACATCATCTTAAGCAGTGGTCAGTGCTGAAAACAAGGTTCTGGCCTGGATGGACCTGCTGCATGACCTGACATGGTTGTCTTCTGTGTGTTTTACAATTTCACTTATGAATTGGTAGGAAAGGTGGGATTTAAACTGAAGTACATTGTAGTAAGAATGCACAGTGAAACATGAGTGTGGAATATACACTGGGATACAAACCATTAAAAAACTAATAGACAGATGCTACTACATCTCTCCTGGTCTCACCAGGAGAATGTGTATACCCTCATGGATAGCGTCATCCTTGTTTTTCTTGGTCTCTGAGGAATAAAGTATGAAACAGCAAGAAAAGAGCTGCCCAACCTGCCCTGAGATCTTATTTCTATTCTTCAGTAATTAGAGGCTGTCCCAGCTCTTTCAGAATTGAGTCTTTGCTAACAGATGAATCTTAACACTGCAAACAGAAATGTCATTGTAAATTAAAAAGTGAAGGCAAAGAAACACTACCCTTTTTGCCCCTCAAAAGAGGAGTCCACTACTTATATATTTGTTTCTAGATAGTTTTCTTCAAGCGAAGGATGGAAGCATGGCTTGACTGGGAAGAAATCCTATGAATTAGACTTAGTCATAGGAATGGTGATGAGTTAAATTTAAATAAGAAAGAGGTTTGCTTAACAGCTAGTGAGCTCTCCGTAGAAGTGATGCCATTGAAGAAGAAACATAATTACAGTTTAAGCATTCTGAAATAACATTCATAACATTTTTTTTCTTAGTTCAGCAAATGTAATGTGAGGACTGTGAAGAGGAGTTAAATTAAGCAACTTCTGAAAACCCTGAGTGAGCTGTTTCCTTCCAAGATATTATACTTTAATAACACCATAGCTGCCATCTAGAGGAATGATATTCAAAGATGTTACTAATACAGGCATAAATCCTGCATATTTGTGTTAAAATCATATTCACCTAGGCAGAGATCTGATGTGTTTTGTAATATACTATCTGAACCTATCATTTTTGAAATGATATATCAGACTGAGCAGAAAGTAAAAGAAAAGCTATTCATACAACTGTCTCGTGCAGAGAGAATCTCTCCCAAGTTTTCCTTCTGTGAAGGAACTGGACTACATAGCCTTACTTAACTGGTATTGGTGGTGTCAGGGTGGCTCATTTCCGTCTGCTCAGGGACAGAAATAAAGTGGCTTCTGACACTGTGAACTAATCCAAGAAGAGAAAGATCCTCTTCAGTCTCTGCAGGTAGTTGAACTGCTGTCACCAAAGATTATGTAAAATGAATTTGTTTTTAATTCTTAAACCTCTGTACCTGCCCTTTGAAATGAGGGCTTACAACTAGACACCCGTTGTTTATATTTTTCTGTGGCAAGTCAGGGTGTAAGGGCTAGGAGTCAACACCAAGTCTGGCATGCAGCCACATGAGCATAGATTCAAAATGGGCTGGAACAAGCTTTCAGGGTTTGGATGTTTATTTGAAGCTTTTTCATATTGTCTCAAGAGTTATTTTTTTTATGTCTTAAACCTGCACTTGCAGTTCTTCATAGCTAGCTGCTGTACGGTGTGGTGGTAGAGATACCTCTTTTTCTTCTACTTCAAGCACCCGTGTCCCAGGCAGAACTGTGTATGTCTGCAGTGCACAACCAGAGCCAAATGCTTCACAGTCTCCATAGCTAAATTTAAGCTGAGCTTTTTTGTACAGCTGAACACTGGCTCCGGAAGGGATGTCAAGCAAGAGAAATTGGGGTGTTACTGGTTTGGTTGCTAGTAACAGCTTTCCAGTCACTCTGAAATGCCCTGGGAGGGTGGTGGGAGTAAACTTGCACTATGTATGGATTTTTATACATCTGTTTGGGGAGAAAAATCAGTCATTTCACTTACTGTCATCCTGGCACTATCTCTAAACATTTGATTCATTGAAAAATAGCTTTCCCTAAACAAATCATTTTATTATTGCTGTGACTTTTTGTATCTGGATCCAGGATGTGGCATGTGGCAGATGTAATTGATTGGCATTATAGATAGCTGGAAGTTCCCATTTTCATTCTCTGTCCCTAAAATAATACTAGTAACAAATAAATAAATAAAATGAAATCCTGTTTCTTCTCAAATGGTCCACTGTGATATCTCCACCCATAGATGCACATTCATGTATTTGACATAAAATTCAACATCCCTAAATTCCCAGTAACAAAAGGTATTGCTAGTCATGGTTAGTCACTTGCTGGTTGTCTTTTTCCATATCCAAACTGACTTGCTACATGTGTTTTGCCATATGGGTGAAGCTGTGCAATATATTGTCTTTGTGCCATGGGATATTGAAGTCCCACAGATGAAGGTTGATATTACTTGATCAAATCTTTTAAGTGAACAAGTTGAATTCAGCCTCCTAGACAACTCTATTCATGCATTCATTTTCAAGAGTTTGGCCAATATACATAATATTTTGAAAATCACTTGCATTGCTTTTTGTCTGTTATTTAATAACTTGTAATAACTTGTAATAATTTACAGTCAGAGATGAATGGATTGCTACATCTCAGTCTGGCATCTTAATATTATTCTTAACTGTCATCTCTTTGAGAATGCTTGAATGTTTCAGTGTTAGAAAATAGATGCATATGTATATAGATTTTTTTTTTCCATATGTATTCATTATTCATAAGTAATTCATAGAATAGTTCAAGTGAACGAATTGCAGTCTATGGGTACTTTCTGAATTATTGATTGTAAACTACTGAGCATTTGTGGCATTTTATTGAAATAAACTCTTATGTGGCTGGAACTTCAGAATTTCAGAAAATAAAATCAGAAAAATAGTAAATAATTAACATAAAATTTATGGTGTTAAATTTTATTTAAATAAATTTATGTCATGCTTTGTGGACCTTGTATGTTTTGCCAAAGGGCTAGTTTGATCCTGCAAAACCATTGTATCTGTCACACTTATTTGCAGAAACTACTTGAAAATTTCCATAATTATTTTCTAATCTAAGGACATAAAAAGTAAAGCGATGATATAACATACTGGCTGCTATGATTCAGATCTGTTTTTAGACCTGCAAAACATATTCAGTTCAAGCTGTTTGTTTTACTATAGGCTTCACAATAAGGATATGCTAGAGAGTATTGATAGTTTTGGTTAATGTTTTCTTTGTTGTTGTTTTCCACATGAATTTATCGTAGACAGAATTTCAGTCTGTGATATTCAGCAGAGAGCAACATACTGAATTATCTTATTTCAATGTGTTGGCATTTCCCACTGGCACTTTCACAGTGGAAAAATACTAGATAAAATTGTTACGGCTTTCAGCAAGCTCAGAAATGAGGTTGGGTCAACAACCTCAGAGGGTTTACCTTTAATGGGCTATCCTTGGATTGCTCTTTTGATGACAACAGAGTTGTATAAAATTGAATATAAATAAATTTGAATGTATTTATATTGTGACTTTAAGGTAGTAAATTGGCTTCACTTTCTGAGAGAACCTAATAAAATACCCCTGGTTTTCCTTGGACTGATTGGACTGATGCCTGAAAATATTGGGGAGACAGTACCTCTTGTTTGCAACGCTGTGCCCTTCCTGGGTCAACAGATTACTGGTGGAGCTCCCATAGACATGTTCATACAGGGATTGGTGTTACACATTTCTAGAGCAAAACTAGGGATGACGGGAGAAGAGTTTCTGTATGCGCTGAACATATCTATTTTGGATTAATGTCTCCTTTATATATCTATAATTTTCTCCCCACAAGAGAAACATAGGAAAGTTTCTCCTAGCAGGCATTAGTGACATGGGAGTCTTAGTACTCAGTTATCTACAGGTTACAAGTAAACTACCTACCCTACCCAGAAAAAAGGATGGTGAAAGTGCAGATACTCAGCCACAGACTCTAATGCAAACGTTTGCTTTTCCTAGGGAAATGTATTCTGTGCAATTACTATTTCTACTTGCTGCTGCAATTATGTTTGATACCAGCAAAACCTCATGTTTCAGTCACTGTCATTTTCACAGAGGTTATGAAGTATCAACTTCAGCTGAACTGTTTCCAAATGTGAGAGAGGGCAGAATCAGCCTTCAGGGAGAAGAGCATAACTTCTTTTCCCAGGTTGAGAAATTATTTATCTTTGCTTCATATGTTGTAGAAACAATAAAACCAAGCTCTTATTCTTCTTTTTCACATGCATTATTAAATAGAGCAGCTATTCATGTCATACTCTTTAATTTATTAATTTCACTTTTGCAAAATCCTATTCACACACATCCTTTGGGCGTTATTTTTCTTAGTGAGGTGAGTAAAATATAATTGTTTTCTCATCATCTTTATGCATTATGGTAAAAGGCAGGCAAGTACATTCTGCTTCTGTGCTCATAAACTTTAAAGAAACATTTGTTTGATTGATTTTATTATTTCCTCAGACTTATTTCAACTCCATTCTAAGTATGGATAAGTAATAAGATAATTGTATCAGAGTCCAAGTAATCAAATGTGTAAGAACAGTCTGAAATGCATATACTCAATCTCAATAATGTTGAACATTAGAAATAACATTCTCCTTAACTCTGATGTTTCCCTTCCTCTGCCCTCAGCCCAGATCTTATTATCTGTCTACCTATCAGAGCTCAGATCTTTTTTCTGTGTGTGTCTATCTCTTAATACCTACTTCAAATCCATTTCAGGGAGGGGAATTTGTAGATTGCCTAGGAGATTAACAATTAAAAGTTGTGGGAACAGCATTCTCCCTATGCATCTCATGAGGATACAGACCCACATGAAGCTGCTGTTTTCAGTCTGGCCACAGGAACAGAGTTATACCAGACCTAGGAGTTGTTTAGCTTGAGATCTCTCTACAGGAAACAGGCACGGTGGAAGTGCATAGGCAGTGGAAGTAGGGACATGTGGCCTGGAAAGAGTACAGGGATGTTGTCCAGATGTGCAGGGATGGGATCAGAAAAAACAAGACACAGATGTACCTGAGCTTGGAAAGGGATGCAAAGAATAATAAAGGGTCCTGTAGGTACATTGGCTGGAAAAGAAAGGCCAAGGAGAGTGTTCCCCCTCTGATAATGAGAAGGGAGAACTGGTAACAACAGATGCGGAAAAGGCTGTTACTCAATAACTTCTTTGCCTCAGTCTTCACTGCTAGTCAGACTTCCCATGGCTCTCCTTTCCCTGAACCCATAGATACAGACTGGGGGAACAAAGTCCCTCCCACTGTAAGCAAAGAGCAGGTTTAAGACCACCTGATGAAAGTGGAAAGGTACCAGTTTAGGGGGCCTGATACCATGCATCCCAGGGTCCTGAGGGAACTGTTTGATGGAGTTGCTAAGCACTCCTGTCTGGGGATGTTTGGCCTGAAGAAGAGAAGGCTCCAGGGTGAGCTTATGGCCTTTCAATATTTAAATGGCTTTACAAAAAAGGTGGAGAGTAATTTTTTACTTGGACAGAGAATGACAGGACAAAGGGCAATGGTTTTAAATGAAGAGAGGGGAGATATTGATTAGATACAAGGAAGGAATTATTTTCTCAGAGGTGGTGAGGCACAATTTTTCACAGAGGTGGCACAGGCTGCCCAGAGAAGCTGTGGATGTCCCATCCCTGGAGGTGTTCAAGACCAGGTTGGATGGGGCCCTGGACAGCCTGACCTAGTGTGTGGCATCCTGTTCATGGCAGGGGGTTAGAATTAGATGATCTTTACAGTCACTTCCAATTTAAGGCCTTCTATGATTCTATGAAATGTGTTGTTATTGTTGAATCACTGAACTTTTGTGCTTCAAAATTTCTTGAAGATTGAGCAGTATTTCAAGCCAGCAGAGGTTGATTGTGACCTCTTGGGTCAAGTTCCCTTGCAGAAACTATGTTTAGTGCCACTTTCAGATGGTTTCTTTGCAAAGAGCAAATCCCCCAGGCTCCCTGCATTCTCACACATGTTCTCCTAAATGTTTTGCGCTAGAGACAATGCTGTTATATGGTTTAGCATTCAAGAAATGGATGAAAGAAACCTTCTGATAACCCATTTCAGACCACCTCTAAAGAAAAACAAATAGCCCAAACACAGAAAAGTCTTTTTTTTTTTTTTTTTCCCTTGATTCCTCACTGCTTTAGGAATTCTTTGGGTTTAAGGACAGTGTTTTTACCAAAAATTCAAGACTTGTCAGCAGCCCTCTTCCTCTGCAGATACATCATTTCCTTCAAAAGGACATGTTGAAGCTAGAGGTCCTCAGCACTTACATAGTTTCTGCTTTCTCTTTCTGCCAATCTTCCCCATTCAGCATGCCATTGCTGCCACATGGCACTTCTGTAACAGCAGCTACAGCAGCATGGTAAACTTCTTGGGCAAATTGTCTCAAGTAAGAAGACAGTTTCCTGAAACCTCAGCTCTTTATTTGAGATGGTTATAACTGATCAGATTATCTGTGCAGAAGTTTGCCTCCAACACATGATGACTGGAAAAAACAAACAAACAAACAAAAACCAAACCAAAACAAAACAAACAAAAACAAACAAACAAAACAAACAAACAAATACACAGGGCAGTTCAGCAGTACAGGCAGTCTTTGGAGCATGAAAAATCAGAGGGATTTGACAGACAGCTTCTGCCAAATATTGATGGGGCAGTTAAGATATCCTGTCTCAGGATAGCTCAGTAGAATTCAAAGTGGAGCAAGAGAAAGATAAAAAGATGGTTTTTTTTTATTTCTCTTTTTTTTTTTTTGGCTAGGTCCCAGAAAGCTGTCCCTTTACTGTATAGTCTTATGATATCTTGTACATCTGTGGAAACATGTAAGCCCTTTCAGGTTATCAGTAGCCAGCAAATTCTCAGTAAGGCACAATAAAGTGATGGCCATGTTAACAGAACCAAAATTTTAGCTTGTTGATTAAATTGTTTCCAACTGTTAGAGTGGACCCTATGTAAATAAGCAGACTGAGACTTCTGATGAAAGTAGGAAAGGAAATGTCTTTTTTCTTCCCTACTCAATACAAAAGAGAAATGAAGACTTTCATCTTACGGAACAGCATGTAGTCTAAGACATTGAAGATGAGAAAAAAATGAAAGAGGGAACAAAATTTAGAGCTGCTTGTTGTGGCACTTAGTTCTCAGTTTCTATTTATCCATGGTATGGGAAGGATGTGCACATATACAGACATGAGCATGTGATTAAACTTCTGTAAATAGAGTCTTCCTTTTCAGTCCAAAAACGGTATGCATTTGTGTGTGTTTATATATATATAATCTATATAGCTGTGCTTTTATCTTTGTTAAAGATCACTTATTATCCGCAGTGGAGTGATACAGCTCAGACAGTTCTTGGCACATGGTGTTAGCTATAGGGCGGGGAAACAATGACATAGACTTGGGAGGAGTTTGCAAAGATAACCTTGTAGTCTTAATCAGGGACTTTATGGCTTGTGTTGTGCAAAGACTGGCTGTCAAAGCAAACCTGTAACCCTGGCTGAGGAAGGGTGTTTCTGCAGAAATAGTGCAAATCTGTGAGACCCAATATAAGCAGAGTAGGAAATACAAAATATGTGACTACCAGGTAGCCGAGCAGTGATGATCAGGTGGAGAAGAGGGCCTAAATAAGTAGGAGTTTTACCAATGACAGCCTGAGAGTTGATTGAATGAGGTCTTGTCAAGGGAAAGAAAAAGAGACAAAAACTAGAGGTGAAGGAAAGAAAAGGGAAAAGGACAGGAAGAATTCATGTAGCAAAATTAACACATGAAGTATTCAAGAGAAAGATAAACAGAAGGGAGTGGGAGGAAGAGAAAGAGAAGGCAAAATTCAAAATATACAAGGAGCAATGTTATCTTTTTTTTTTTTTAATAAAAAAAAATCTACTTTGTGAACAGCTAGCATATTGTGAATCTGGTTAAATATCTAGTAGAGCAGAACTTGTGCAACTGAATGCACTGAAGTAAAACTGACTAGAAAGAAAGATGGAAAGAAAAATGTCTTTTATCTTTACCTCTAAGGCTTGAATAGAAGAAGAGACCCTCTTCTCAAAGAATAATTTAGATGGAGCAATTGGAGGCAAAGAGAAGCCACATGACCTCTTCAAGGTCATCTCACAGGCACCAGGCAAAGAGAAAAAGCTAGGAGTTACGTTGCATCGTGAATTAAAGTGCAAAGCTGATAGAAAGCTGGCATACTTTAATTCAGCTTTGCTTTTTCTGTCTCCTCAAATAGATTTCAAACATCAGGACTTTGTTTTTCTTGCCTTTAGAAAAACTCTTTTATTTTAAAAATGAAATGGATGTTCCAATGCTGTCCAAAGTCTCATGATGCTGCCTGGGATGGTCCTTCTCAATGTATGCTTCCTATCCAAAGCACAATCTTCACAATTAAGGACAAATTTTGATCTGAATCATGGCTAAGGTATACTAAGTTAGCTAACATAATATCTGTGCCCCAGTGATTCCCAGTAAAGAATGGAAAGTTATGCAACAAATTCCTGACTATGGAGTTTCCTCCTCAAAGTCTTTTTTCTATAGTTATATTGCTTAATATTTCTAAAGACAAAAAGTAATGTAAGCATCAGACACTGGAAGGAAAATTTCATTTTAATGCCAAAACACTAATCATAACTTGAAGGAGAATTCACCTTAAAATGTATTAATGTGAGAGAGGACATTTTGCAAAGAACCATATAAATAGATATACCTAAACATTTTGAACTATAGCAAACTGTATCTGGTTTAAACAGTATTTATGCCTTCAGGTTAAAGCATTAGCAAATTATATTAAATTAAATATTTTTTTTCTAAAAAACCCTTGATAGAGTATGCTTCTAAATACAATTTTGTTAAACCTTTTACTGAAGTCACAAGATTTTTCTTTATTAAGTCTTAGATCTCCTAGGATAGTCCTCAAAGTGCAGTTCTAGTGTTGTGTCTTCTAAGTAAGAAGACATTTAAATCTCTTATATCCCTAGAATACTTTCCTGATTCAGGACACCATGCTGGTGGAAAACACAGTTAACTTATGAAACCAAATCAATGATTTATAAAACATGGAACATTTCTCCATTGAAGACACATGGCACTAACCAAAAAGAAAAAAAAAAAAAGGTAAAAAAAAAAAAAAAGTGTCATTATCAAGAATATACAAGTTAAACTAGACTGATTACTCACTCCCTACTGCTTTCATTATTAAAATAAAGAATTACATATTTAGTTTATGTATTTACAAATGCATTTTCCTAAACTGTTGCTGTTGCAAAAATTTCTTGGATACAATTTACAAATGAGTTTGCTCCTTTTATTGCAAGATGGAGCATAGTACTACAAAAAATAATAATAACAAAGCAAGCAATTAAAGATGTTATCATGTAATACACAACATTGTAGTGGGAAGACTATATCATCAGTGATTTGTGTATGAGTCTCTCAAACTGAAGTATTCTCAGTGATGAATATGTAGTCATGCCAATAATGAAACTATGAGTACATTGTGCTTATTTAAGGACCATGTACCTAGGTGACACACATATAGAGTTCTAATGAGGATAGCAATGTTCACATTCAAATAAAAAGTAGTATAAAATATCAAAAGTACAGTAGAAATAGAATACTATCTCTGATAATGTTATATTCCAGGGATTAATAGTAGAAGTGTTGAAGTATCTTCATAAGGATTGAGCTCAATTGGGGGGATGTTTGGGAAATGTGGAAGTAGATAGCCACAGCATGTCTAGAGTATCTCGAAATTGCGAATTTTGCAGGGTTCTGAGGAGCCAATGCAAAACCCTGTGGAGGCATGAAATATAAAAGCCATTTTAGGCAAACATTGTTAGTCAATAAGGTGGTTTTTTTGATTTTTCTCCACTGGCCATGAATCAGAACCAATGGTTCTTTTGTTATTAGCTCATACTAGAACTTGTAGCTCCTGAAAACAAATCTCTTGGCAAAGTATTTCTGTCTCCCTTCCAAACAAGATGAAATTGATCCCAAATATAACCATTTTAAGATTAAAATATACAAGACACTTGACTTGACCTTTAAGACTAATAATGAAATGGAGTCATGAGAAAGAGATTCAGTGTCTCTTTCTCCTCCCAGTCTAAGACCTATTAGATGGTCAAGCATAAACTAAATTTTTAAAAATATTATTTATACAATCACGTGGCTTTAGAAGGAAATGGAGTTTCCCTTATCCAGATGACAAATTCTGGTTTTGTGTCTACAACCCCTAGCTTTGAGATTGTTTTATTTTGGGTGCAGAAGACCTTTTGAGTCAATGGGCCTAATTTGGGAATTACATTAACGTAAATAAATAAAGTCAGACTTCTACAAGACTACATCTGTTGTAAGGACAGTTAGATGCAAGTGAAAACATAGTCTTGCCCATTTCATACAATTACATGTGAAGCCTCTTTACCAATTTCCTAACCAAGGCAAACAAACTATATATAATACATATACATATACATATACATATACATATACATGTATATGTATATGTATATGTATATTGCCATAGGCGGCTGAAAACTGTGATCTTCTGCTTCTGACGTAGGCAGGAATCTTCTCAGTGTATGAGACATCCTGCCAGATGTCACATTGAGTTTCATGACCCTGAGCAGCTCCTATATTACTCTTCAAATTAGTTTCAAGTGCCCTTTTTCATGCTGGACTGTGATCTACCCTACCATTATTTCCCTCCCAACCCGTGAACTCATCTCTCTCAGTATGTCACTATCACAGGCTCTGATGAAGGTAGCTGAGCTACCTTTAAAACATGTGATCTGGGCTACATATGTGTTCATAGCTCTTTTATTAGAACTCAATCTTAGCACTTTTGCCTTAATGCAGAGCACTGATGGTAACTTTTTGACACAGATGGTGGATCAGTCAATGAGGAGATATGTGCTGATGGACCTTGTATTGACAAACAAGGAAGGACTGGCTGGAGGTGTGAAGGCTGGGGGCAGACCTGGCTGCAGTGACCAGAAGATCACAGAGGTTAGGATCCTGCATGGAGGAAGTAGGGCAACAAGTAGGATTGCAAGGCTGGACTTCAGGAGTTCTTCCTCATAGGTAAGCTCAGGAAGTATGAACAATGATTAAGAACTGGCTGAATGGCAGGTCTCAGAAGGTTGAGATCAGTAGTGCAGAGTCTGGAGGTCTGTAGCTAGTGGTGTCCCCCAGGGGTCAGTACTGGGTCCAGTCCCTTTTAATTTATTCATCAGTGACCTGGATTAAGGGACAGAGTGCATCCTCAGCAAGTTTGCTGATGAAACAAGACTGGGAGGAGTGGCCAGAGGGTTTTGCTGCCATTCAGAGATAATTGGACAGGCCGAAGAGATGGAGAGGAACCTCATGAAGTTCAACAAAAACAAGTGCAATGTCCCTACGCATAGGGAGGACTAACCCCATGCACCAGTACAGGATGGGGGTTGACTTGCTGGAAAGCAGCTCTGTAGAGAAGAGACTTGTCTGGTGGACAACAAGTTGCCCATGAGACAGCATTGTTCCTTTGTGGCCAAGAAGGCCAATAGTATCCTGGGTTGTAATAGGAAAGCACTGCCAGCAAGTTGAGGGAGGTTATCCTTCCCCTCTACTCAGCTCTGGTAAGGCTGCATCAGGAGTACTCTGTCTAGTTCTGGGCTCCCCCATACAAGAGAGACTACTGGAGACAGTCCGGCAGAGGGCTACAAAGGTGATCAAGGGACTGGAGCATCTCTCCTATGAGGAGAGGCTGAGAGAGCTGGGCCTGTTTAGCCTGGAAAAGAGAATAATTCACTTCTTTTATACAAGAAGGGGGATTTTGTATTCAAATATCTTAAGGCAGTTGTTAAGTGGGTGGGAACAGACTTTTCAGTAGTGCCCAGTAACAGAAATGGACATAAGCTGAAACACAGAAAGTTCCATCTGTATATGAGGAAAAACTTAGTTTCTGTGGGAATGACAGGGCACTGGAACAGTTTGCCTGGAGATGCTGTGGAGTCTCCTTGCCTGGAATGGAGTCTCCTTCCTTGGAAATATTCATAACCCACCTGGTTGTGATCCTGTGCAAAGTGCTCTATGTGACTTTGCTTTTCCAGGGGGGTTGAACTAGATGATCTCCAGAGTACCCTCCCAACCTCAACCACTCAGAGACTGTTTCTCTATGACTATAAATATTTATTCATGATGGCATGTTATTATATTGAGACTTCAGCTATGATAGATCCTAAGACTTGTTTGAAGTATGGCTATTATAGATTCAGTTATGCTTTTGGCCACATGGGACTTCACTGGAATTATTTTGAATTTATGTAACTGTAACTGAAACTAGAATTTGTCCCCATGGCAATTAAACATTTCAAAGTCTGGCTTGCTGATGATTAGTAAACTAATGCATTTGAAAAATAGCTCACACAAATGTATATTAATTGTATTTTCACGTTCAATTACAGGATCAGTTTTAGCCTGTAGGGAAATATCTACAGTATAATACCATTTTCACAATTAATGCTTTCTAAATGAAAGTGATTTTTAGTTTATTTTTCAAATCAGGAGAATGACAAGTCATTATTTGAAAATGAAAGATGAGACAATTTGACAGGCTTGAGCTACCAAAAAGAACTAATATCTAAGGTGTGAACATACACATAAAACCCACTAGTGTGGGCAGAAGATATATTCCCTAATCTAGCAAAATTTAAATTAGAACAGTCAAATTCTAAGCAAGTTCGTAATGGAAATGTCAGTATAGCTGTAATCATGGCAGCAGTAGCAGGAACCATTTCAAGAAATAACCATTCAAAGACCTGGACTAAAAGAACATGCTGAAACTAAAGTACATTTAGAAAGTCATTAAGCTTTCCCAGTGTTCTATGTCTTTGCAGTAACAGGAATTTGTTAAATCCAGATCTGCAGAGGAAAGCTCCTGTGGTCACAACTGCTCTGATTTTGAGGAATAAAAGACATTCCTCCTGACTACAAATCTAGCAGTGGGTATTTCAATCATCAAAATAATGGGACATTTTTGTTGTTTTGGTTTGGTTTGGCTTTTTCAGTGTTAATGAAATGCTGATGGCAGTGAGTAAAATGGTGCATCTTATTAATGCAAGATCAGTTGGAGTTATTTATTACAACAAAGGTAGCATACATTTTTCTTAATTAATCAGCCACATCATCAACACATCTTGGATGTAGCTGACTACAGATTACAAATTGACTCTGAGGTAGCTGGTCTCTCCTTTGAAAAAGGAATGTTTTAAATCATCTCATTTTCTTGTGTGGTACAAACTTGTGCATATGTGCACACAAGTAGATTTTATTTCCTTTGCAATTTAGCCAAGATCTGGATCCTCTCCAACAGCTATTAAATCATTCTGTCTTCTGTAGACCAGCAGAAAGGGGCAATTTTATCCTCTTACGAAAGGAAATGCTTCTGTGTAATTGTTTCATCAACAGGAGAATCAAACTCAAGTTCCACATGGCTGTGATTTATTCCAGTTTATGTGTTGTGTCTGTAACAATGGCATTGGTCTTGCTGGAAATGAAACTCCACTAATTTCTTTCTCCCTCCTTTCCTCCTCTCCTCCCTTTTTCTGTTCCTTAGCAACAGGTGGAAGAAAATAGTTTGTTTAGATTATAGTCCATTTACCTTTTGTGTGCAGATTGATCATACTTTTTTCTCTTCCTTAGCAGAAGGTGCTAGAAAATGTTTATATTCTTCTCAGTAAACTTTTGGGTCTTAGAGCGGGTGAGGGTCAAACTTAACTCATATTCATGTTCTTTGGTTTCCTTCTCTGGTTGTAGATGGATCCAACAGTACTTATAAACAACTTTCCAGAAGGCTGTGTGCAGGCCTGGATCAATCCATGTAGGGAATAAAGAGCTTGAATTTATAAGTGTGAAAAGAAGAGTCCACAAAGCCAGATGAATCTGAAAAACTGGAGAAAAGAGGTAACTGACACAATGTTGTCAGACAACTTTTAAATTTGTGTCTCCCACCTGATAGGAGAATACACAGGAGAAACAGGAAAATATGTGGCTGCAGATAGGGGTGTGAGGTGTTCACTTTTGCACCAGGATATATGCTAAATATCCCTCAATTTCCTAATTGAAGGAAACTTTTCTGTGTCCAAAGTTGAATTCAGTATGATTTTGGCAAGTGCCTCAAAAATAATATCAAAAGGAAGGCAGGAAAAGTCATGTTACAATACCCAATATATACTGAGAAACTTAAACTGAGTTATATTTTCAATAAGTACTAAATGTCACCATGAATGTATATAAGATCACATTGCTTTTCTTCACATTTAACTTATTTATTTCTTTAATTATTCAAGTTGGAAATGAACTACAGCAGAAGAATTGCTACAGATCTTCAACTACATATTCAAAATTTGGGCAGTGTGGGGTGCGGGTGTCACATTGTATAATGCCAAACCATCAGATTAAGTCAGGAGTGAATCTCATTCCAGTAAAAAAAAAAAAATATATATATATATACATATTTTTTTTTCTTCATTCTTCCATTTCATTGCAGTTTGAAGAAAAAGCTTTTGTGTCTTTGCATTTCATGACTATTCATAGCAGATATAGTGATCACAGCTTAACTTCCATTGCCTGAAAATAGCATCGCTTAGGTGGTTTAACTTAAACTCTGCTCACTCCCATGGGAAAAAATCCATGAGTAGTGAATCTGCCTTCTGGTAGTTTTTCCTTCTCTGTTGTACCCTGTTGCTATCAGTTCAATTATATGCTCTCAAGTTACTTTTCATAGCACTCTTGACCAATTTAAGAAGTCTGCTGTCAATGTGCAGACTTCCGAGTCTGTAATATCATAAAGATAAGCACTGCTGTTGCTAAGAGAAGCGTCCCTGTCTCTCGCTTAGGCTTTTTTGTAAAGTAGAAAAATTGAGATAATAATATTATGTGAAATATGATTAATATGGTAATCCTATTTGTCATCTCAGAAGCATTCTATTAGCTCTTCTTCTGGTTCAGACAAGGGAGCTCTCTTCTTATTTTCTTCCATGCTTTACCTTTTTAAAAGGGAATTTTGCTGAAGAAGGGTGTCCTTATTTAGTTTATATCTCTGTGAAAGGAATATTCTACTATCTAAACCTCAAAGGACAGAGAATGTCATGCAGGGTGTGCCAACGTGTTTTGTATCGAGTGTGTTTGTATGATCAGTGTGAGACTGGCCAAAAAAATGTTTCCATGATTAAGCTTGATTGGAGATGCATTCACAGGAAATACCATATTTCTTGTTACTCAGACTCTGGTCAGTCAACCATATATTTATGGGGCTCTTCTCCAGACTGATTTCAAGGGTCTGTTTATGGCCTTGATCCAGAAAAACACTTAGGCACGTACTTAGGATTTAATGTGCATCTAAAGTTGCACTAGATTTAAAAAGAACTGGAAGTATATAATGCCATCATCTTTGGACAGCAGCCTATATTAATGTTGATAGAAATTTCTGCATCAAAGTCTGTGATAAGTACTTACCAGTGCCACCATATAGGCTAACAGACTGCTACAATTCATGTTTGAAAAGATACAGTTGCAGAATATAATTTCTATGAGCTGCAGCATATAACGGATTTAAGATATCCCTATTGTGTCTTACATTAAGAAAGAAACTTCTTGTTTGTGTACATTTTTTGCTTTTGCTTTATATGCAGATCTAATCTCCTAGTAATTCACTTAGTTATTTAGGGAAGGGCTGGTTCTGTGTCCCTTTGTATGTACTCATATACCTGTTACAGCTCAGGGAAACTTTTTTCAAAGAAATCCTCTGACAAAATCAGGTCTTCAAACACTAAAATCTGAGGCATAGAAGTAAGAATTTGTAGTATATCTGTACTTACTGTACTGCTGCGGGGAACAGAAAAAGCGGGTAAGATGCACTAGTGAGAGCTGAAAGCTGACTGCTGTTGAAAGCATCTAAAGTAGATCAAACCAAGGCCAACCAGGTGCTCTTCAAACAGCTTCTCAGAACCAGTGTTGTACAAGGGCATAGACATTCTGGTACTTCACAGCCATGAACTTCAGAAAAGCCTTTTATAAAACAAAGGCCTACAAGGTATCTGCCTACAAATTAGACTTTTAACTTTTGAAGAAAGCTTTTAAGCAACTCTGTGCTGGCATCCACTTGCAGCAAAGGTTTAGGCTCTTCTGCTGATAACAGACAGTCCTCTGACCTTCCCAATAAAAGGTCAAATGCTGAGATTGTGCTGAGCACCTGTAATTTTCATTACAATCAACCTCTGAATGTTATGTACATTTGAGGACTTGGCTGAAAGACTTCCTACAGAAGAATGTGTTGGAGGAACTGGCTTTTGACATCCCAATCAGGACAGGTGGGTTTTTCAAGACAAAACCAAGTGATTAGAAAAAATGCTTTAGATGATTTCAAAATCTTTACCATTATCACCTACTAGAGACCAGTATGTCTTTGATTTGCCCTGTGATGGGAAAGGAATGACTTGTGTACCATAAGGAACCTGACCAGCAAATGAATGAGTGGGAACAAACTCTGAAAAGAGTTGTCCCCACTTCCTCTTGGCTGGGAAGATCTGGTCTGTGTCAGTAGCCTTGGCACTGTCAAATTAGGCAGACTGAGGAAAAAATATGCAAAACACAGGCAATGCCAACACAATATGAGACTGGAGCAAGACTGGGTCCCATTAACCTGCATGGATATGATATTCTGACTCCTCAACACTGAGGCAAAAGTGCTGTATATGTCATCAAAGAAGGAAAAATATTTAAAAGACAAGTAAAAATACAATAGAGGCTTAACATAGTAGCACAACAATTTCACCCTTCCAGGTGCATAAGAAAATACATATTGAAGTTGTAGGCATTTTGACTCCTGATGGTTTTGAGGGAAAGGAAAGGAAAGGAAAGGAAAGGAAAGGAAAGGAAAGGAAAGGAAAGGAAAGGAAAGGAAAGGAAAGGAAAGGAAAGGAAAGGAAAGGAAAGGAAAGGAAAGGAAAGGAAAGGAAAGGAAAGGAAAGGAAAGGAAAGGAAAGGAAAGGAAAGGAAAGGAAAGGAAAGGAAAGGAAAGGAAAGGAAAGGAAAGGAAAGGAAAGGAAAGGAAAGGAAAGGAGCATAGGGAGAGAGGCCATTTGGGTTTAATTTTCGCAAAACCATTTTGTAAAGGCTTTAAAAACAGTTTAAGTTGGCTTGGAAAAAAAAAAAAAAAAAAAAAAAAAAAAAAAAAAAAAAAAAGATTAAATATAAATTGTCTTTCAAAGTTCCAAGTAAGGATAGCAAGGATATAACAGATAAAGGGAAAGCCAGAGGAATAAGAGTTCAAAGACAAGACTGAGAAGGAATTTTCATTCTTTTATGTCCTACTTTATAAAAGGATATAAAAATTGCTATTTGATCAATTGGCTGCACTGTACTGCTGAATTGTGATTCAGCATGTAGTCTTCAATTAGAAACAAGCTAGAAAAGTGCAAAAAATTAAGTTTCTGGGAAAACAAAACAAAACAAAACAAAAACACAAAACAGCATTTATATATAATTCTCTTAATTGAATCATATTTTTTCTGTGGGTTTACTGAGAAGTTACACGATATAGTTTCAGCAGAGAATTATATCCATTTTTGAAACGGCACATAATTCTTGAACTGAAATCTATGGATTGGCTAAGAAAACTGAGCTCATATTAATTTCCTTATTAGAGAAAATCCATTGAAGGGAACTGCAAATGTATTAATGGTAATGTTAGGAAGAAAAAGCAAGGAAAGCTTTTGGTAGCAGCCAAAGCTTTTGTTAAATAAGATCAAATTTGCTGGTCAAATACAAGAGTTTCATCAGAAAGATAGTTGGAGATGTTCTGAATTTTCTAATAGGTGCTAAACTTTACTTACTTGCACCAACCTCACAGAAGTTTGGATACAGGTCCATATTGTCCCTCTAATGCAAACATGCCTCCTTGACATCAGTCACCTCTCAAACACCAACTTTACTTGGGAAGACAGGGTTAACGAATTTCTCCTGTTCTAAAGAGTGATGCAAAATAAGTTGCAGCATGTTAGAAATTAGAAATTATAAAAGCAGTTTTAGGGCAGTGCTTTAGCTGTGTTGCTGCCTTGACTCCCTGAGAGGAGCCATCTACAGACTGAAAGACAGAGTGTGTGGACAGAAGTTATTTGAGATTACCTATTGTCCTGGTTTCAGTTAGCACAGAATTAATTTTCTTCCTAGTAGCTGGTGGAATGCTGTGTTTTGGCTTAGGATGAGAAGAGTGCTGATAACACCCCGATGCTTTAATTGTTGCAGAGCAGTGCTTATACTAAGCCAAGGACATCTCAGCCTTTTGCTCTGTCCTGCCAACGGGCAGGCTGGGGGTGCAGTAAGAGCTGGGAGGGGACAGACCCAGGACAGGTGACCCAAACTAGCCAAAGGGGTATTCCATACCATCTGACGTCATGCTAAACAATATATAGGGGTGGCTAGCCGGGGGGAGGGGGCCGGACTGCTCGGGGTTAGGCTGGGCATCGGTCAGCGGGTGGTGAGCAATTGCATTGTGCATCACTTGTTTGTACATACTATTATTACTTTCGTATTATCACCATTGTATCATTATTGTTATTATTTTATTATTATTTTGTTATTATTATTTTCCTGTCTTATTAAACTGTCTTTATCTCAACTCACGGGCTTCACTTTCCATTTCTCTCCCCCGTCCCAGAGAGGGAGGGGGGAGGGTGAGCGAACGGCTGCGTGGTGTTTAGCTGCCGGCCGGGTCAAACCACGACACCTATAGTGATCTTTGGTGGTCTGGTTACTGCGTCCATGCTTTCCAAAGATATTATAGAACACAAAATGCAAAGATGAGTCCTTTTAAATCTGTTTCTTAGGGTCTTTGAAGAAAGGAACATCAGTGAGTGCAACGCTTTCCCTAGAAGGTACAAATTTCAGTAAGGAGTAAATCAGATATAAAGATGAATATCAATAATTTTCTTTGTTTATTATCAATTTTCCTTAGGTAAATCTGGTAGGAGAAGTGAAAAAGTCACTTGATTTTTCTTATCACAGTATTCCCTACCTTTACCCTGTAACAGGGAGCCTCTCCAAGGGCTCTGAAAAAGAAACATCTGTGCCAGTGAGGTGGCAGAATATGCAGCATCTGTTCCAGAGGCTACTTCTGAAGAAAAGCTTTATGCAGTATGAGACCTTTTAAAATAACTACATGCTTAAAATCAGTTGATGTTTATGAAATCCTGCTAGGTCAATTTGGTCATTTTGCAACTGGAAAATATGAAACTGTTCGTGTGCTCTTTTTATCCTGCTTGGAGAACATGGCCTGCAATATGACGTGTTGGATAATGGAAAAACATTAGAAATCTTTAGACTATCCATTGCTACAGTGGCCCGGTCACTTGTGTTTATTTTGCACATTTTCTTCCCAACAGAGACAGGTGCTTCAGCTACATTATCACCAAAAAATGCCAAAAGGGCTCTGACTGAATCTTTGGACGTCTTCAGGCTTTTGAAAGAGCAATGGGTTTAATGTATATATATATATATATATATATATATATATATATATATATATATTTATTTATTTATTTTTTTTTTTTTTTTTTTGAAGCATTTTCTGTGTCTTAAAATATCTAAACTGCAGCCAAAACTCCAGTGTCCTCTAACTAGACCTGAGATCATACTTTAAAATATCAGACACTGATAGAATGGCTCTACACATTGTATCTTAAAGCAGTAGGAATTCATTGGTTGTCATCACATAATGAAGCACTGTGGTTACAGTTTTAACAAAGCACCTAAGTCAGGATGCTCATTTTCCTAAAAGTAGGTGATGAGGCTATCGAAGGGCTGATGAGAATCTAATCTCTGATGAGAATCTTTCAAAGTTGCTCTTTGAAGGCAAGTGATGCACACTTCTGTACAAATAAGTTTAAAAAGCTGAGTGCTGGTGGCTGTGCTAGATACCTCAACTGGAGTGGATGAGTTGACGTTCTTTTCTTGGCTTTACAGAAAAGAAAAGCTTGGCTTTACAGAACTCTTGAAAGCAGAGTGGTTTATTTTTGTTGGTTCTGTTGGTTTTTAATGTTTTTTTTTCCTTGTTTGTTTGTTTGTTTGTTTGTTTCTTCTGCATGGCTGAGCTAGGCCCAGGCTGAGCTGGCCCAGGCTATAGGCTCTGGCACTAAGATGTGGGAAATCATATATGTTGCCGACGGAAGGAAGACACAGACGCTCAATATGAGTGAACAGTGAACTTCAACTTAATGGATAGCTCAGTCGCCTTTTATCTAGTTTGAACATAATCAACTCATACATATTGCAGAAACTAAGCTCAAGATTGGCTAACACTTCCCGGGCTTTTCAGTCTGGTCCTCCTTCTTTTAGCTACCTGTCCCGCCTTAGGGACTTTCCCGATCGCCCAAGGGCATCGTGTCCTTGAGCCTGATTGGCTCTCAGCCAGCTGCGTAGGTGCCCAGGCTCATGTGAGTTGATTACCGTACTTCACTAGCCCATTGTCTCCCAACTGCTCAACATCTACATGTCCTACTTCACTTAACCATTCCTCCACACATATAGAAAGATGCATGTTTTTCTCCAGGTCTTTTTTTTTCTTACCTTTTCTCCAGAACAGCTGCTGTGGATGTCTTTTCTGCCTAAGTTCCTTTCCTTGACACATATATTTATTGAGGTCACTGTCTCAGCCACTGCCATGTATACTGTTTTGTTATCACTACCTGACCTTTCCTTCCATGTAACTCTTTGACCTTGTATTTATCCTACTACGGTGTCACACTTACTGAACTTTTTGTGCTTCCTTCCTTCCTTCCTTCCTTCCTTGACCTTTGGAGGACTTCGATTCCTTTTCATAGCAAGTCAAAGGGATATTTTTAAGCTTTGAGCATGTTTATTCTTTTCTTAAAACTTATCTTCAGGAATGAAAAAGGCAGTTTTTCACCCTGGCCTGTTTTGTCCTTGCTTGCTGGAAGGATCCTGAGATTAGGATTCAGCGTCTGGGCTTGTTGCAGGTCCTTTTGATACCCTCTGCCATCAAATCTTCTTTATTGCTACGAAAGGCAGACAGTTAACTTCCTCTCCTTTTTTTCTTTTTTTGTTTTGTTTTGTTTGTTTTTTGTTTTTGTTTTTTTTTTTTTTTTTTTTCCGAAATGACTTGTTGCTCTGGTCAAGGAGGCTTTCCTCCATTTTGTTTGTGTAGGACCTCATACAGAATTGAATGCTGGTATATCAATACAAGTACCCTGATGAGCACAGCTGAGAATATGCTCCTAAAGCTTTTTTTGCTGTTCTATTGGTACATTTTTGCATCCTTTCCTTGCCTTTCCTTGCCTTGCCTTGCCTTCCCTTTTTTTTTTTTTTTTTTTTTTAGCTTGTGAATTTTGTTACTGCATTCTGTTTTTCACTAAAGGCAACATTTTGACAAAGAAAATGGTTGTAGAAAATTTTACATGGCTAATTTTCTAAAGAGACTTGTCTATATTACAAGATGAATTTCCACACGCATTTGAGACAGTGCCAAGAACTGCATCAGACAGACTGCATAGGATTACCTTTTGAAGCACAATATTTTTATATCAGAGATGGTGTTTTCAGTAACCCACTAGGAGCCAATTAAGTTTTTAATTTTATTTTATTTTTTTATTATGTTTCTGGCCTGTTTTAGCAGTGACAGCTCCTGAGTTCAGCTAGTCAAGTTTGCCTCAACCATACTTAGCTTCTTCTGCATGAGATTCATGCGAGTATTCACAGGCCATCACATTGACCTTTGGTAGAAAACCCCTCATAGTTTACAGACCTTTTCAAAAATGAGAGAAGTGAAGGTTGTCTGGACATCTTGACTTCTGCTGTGTTCACATTGTTCCTTTTGCAAGACTTTGTCTAGCCCTTTACTTGACCAAATCCTTTATGTCTTTTGCCAGGCACCACCATTCCTGCTCCAATTAATATCTATGCTAGTGGAGATCTGGTTCTGGTAAAAAGGCTTGAGAAGAGAGCCATGAACCAGAAAACAAAAGAGGGAGGAATGACCTAAATCTCATCAAAGAAAAAAATGAATCCATTATCCCTTGCTACCTGTTTTTTAGTACCACATCTCAAAAGGTAGAAACATCTTTACAGATCCCCTAACACAGGCCTGACTCCTCCTGTGTTTTATGTCTCCTGTCTGGCTGTTGATGTTTAAGGAGGTTGTAAGTGACTTTGAGATTTTTGTCTTCCTCCCATTAGAATTCAGTTGATGTAAGCAGTTCTATGTATAAACTTGGTGAAGAAGTAGTGTGCCATAATACATCTCTCATTTCAATTAGTGCATGTAGATTTGTGTCAGGAGGAGCATAGTTAACCTTTTTATTTGACTACCATAGAAAGGAACAGAGCTGTCCCTAAAACAGAAGAAGCACTAGGTGGAGGTGACACCATTTTTCCTTCATCTTTCACTCCTATGAGGATCAGAATTGAGAATGGGGGAACCTCCATCACTATGAACAAGCCAGAATTCCTTCATGCTCAGAAGGAGTCCAGAAACAGGCAAAAACACTGTTTCTGATGTAAACAGGGTCATCAGAAAGGCATCCTCTGTTTATAATTTGGAAAACTCTATGACATTCTTCTGAAAAGAGGAGCCAATAGGGTGAAAACATTTATTTCCCAAGGAAAGTTTTCTGGTGGGCATTGAATTCAGAAAGCAGCAGCTACTATGAATATAAGCTAAAAGTCTGACTTCCGTGCTGTTTGGATGTCCTCGGTAGCTGAAGATTTTTTTTTTCCCCTGAGTAATTACATTTTCCCATGATGTATAATACCAAAATGATGCTAGTTTGGCTGAGTCTTAGCCTAAAGAGACTGTGCTGTTTTTAAGTCCTTATACCCAGTATAGTCCTTTGAGGGTTTAATACTGAAAAGTGCAGGGTACACACAGTTCACATGACAAGCAATGAGAAGAGCAGGTGTTCAGTCCTAACCAGGACATAATGGACAACAGGGAGACATTTGGTGCAACGCCAAGCATATATGGATATTTAGGATTCCTCAAGAAAAAAAGCATACTATTGAGGCATTGTCATATCAAAGTTGACCTAAGTTTTAGTTATAATTTGAAGACTCTTAGTGCAAAAATTAAATTAAAACTCTCATTTCAATTAACTCAAAATTACTTGTTATCATGGGATGTAATGACTGGTATTTCAATTTCATAAAGAAAATACGTTTATTGAGTCAGACGTTAAAATAATTTTTTTTAAACAAACAAACGAACTTCCTCCCAGTCATATGCAAAACATTTATATAATAAAGTAATGATATTGTTATTGAGAGGAATGGTAGTACACTATAATTACTACGAATAAAAAGGGGCACTATCCATAAAATGATTTAACAAAATAATTGCTTAGCAAAATAAATTAACTCTTTCAGATTTTTCAAAAGAGATATATTTTAACTTTCCATTTATGGAATATGAAAGATTGAGATGAGTTTAGGAGTATTTACTTTGCCAGCTTTGCGTTTAATTCAAAATATTTTCAAAGAAGGAACTTCAGATACTGAAATTGAAGCTGTGGTATGAAACGTGTGGATTATTTCAGAAATAGTCCAGTAAGATATCTCTTAATATGGTAGGCTATTTTCAAAGCTATTCTATGTATGAGCTTACACAGCCAGGGATCTTGGTTAGTCATTTTGCAGCAACTTCTGCCTCACCAGTTGTTTTTCTGCTTACTCGTGACTGTGCAGTTCAGCATGTCAGGATGTAGCCTGGCAGCTTTAAAGGACTTTAATGGTTTAGGACTAGCCCGAGAGGACTAAGCCATTTTCTGTGTCAAGTGCATCTCAGGAAAAAGACTGTCAGTGGGAAGCTGTGATTTGGGGTTTACATGCACGGTGAGCTGGCCAGCATATTTTATGGAGCGATCCTATAAGTCCTAGTGCTACCTGGAACCTCTATTCCTCTATTTACAGTTATGAATCTTTTTTTTTTTTTTTTTTTTTTTTTTGTTTCCTCTCTTTCTCTCTTTTTTCTCTCTCTCTCTCTTATTTTTTCCCCCAAGTGCCCAAAGAGTTTTTCATTGTTTTGTTTGTATACAAGGGTATTTTTGTGTAGGCACATGAAATGTCAGTGAACAGTGAATTGGTAGAGATTGATTCAAGTCCTCAGCAACTTTCACTGTGATATTTTAATATTCAGAGTTTCAGAGCAACTTCACTCCAAATATTGTAAATCTGTTCATTCACAAGATGCTTGCATGGGAACTGAATAGGAGATCATTATATTTCTTCAGTCTCAGTACTGCTTGTAATTCCTCCTAATTCAGTTTCTTCTGCAGATCTTACAAATTTGCAATTTATTCCTTTTTGATGTGATTATATAAAATCAGGTACCACAACAATTTCAGAATTGTCCACTAAATATTTTGGACAGCTGAGGAACAGTGCAAATGTTGAGCAAGGAACAGGCTGAAGAAGAAAATGACAGTTATAAGGAAGAATGGATGAAGTCTCAAGGATATTATTTGATATTTTCCCTGAAAGTCTGGTATGTGTGTGCTAACAAAATATTCTGGTAACAGAAATTGAAGTTTTATCAATAGACAGAGAATCAAAATACAGTACAGAAAGAACTACTCAGCTGTGAGAATTGGCATGCTGAAAACCAAATTGCAGGTCATGCTATGAGGAATTAATCCCACAAAGAAATCAGGTACTTGTAGTTTGCAATAATAGTCACAGAAAAGACCTGCATGTGTTTTTAGATGTTATTTCAAGAACAAATAGGTACAAAGCTGCCATAAATAAAAAGAGAAGTTTCTTTCAATCTTTGTAGTGTAGTAGCAAAGTCAAAATCCCTCATTCTTTAAAACAGATTTTACATAAGGGGTTGGATGACATGTTTTCAGCTCTAACAGGGCATGTTGCAGACATTGACCCAAGAGTGCTATTAAAATAGCTTCTTATATACCTCCACCTCATCCTTCACCATTCCTAGCTAAGGTTAATGGTGTTTATACAATTATCCTGTGTTATATTGATGTGTTTTAATCTGCAGTGCCTGTGTGGTTAAAAACTCTTAATGTTATGTAAAATTGAATACTCTGGTCAAAAATAGAGTTCTGCTGGTTCTGGATTTTGTAACACTGACATAGTCATGCACTGTCTAGGCTGACAAGGTCGAACTATAACAATGGGACTGTGGATTTAAAACAAAATTATAATGGATGTAGCAAACTTAGTACATGAACTAAAGGTCACTATTTTAGGGAACCACTGTATAAATTCACATCATTACTGACTCATATGCATTCTTTAGTATGGATTACTCATGTTTCTGTTAATGTAATTGGGGGTGGTTTGCAATTGAGACTGTTTGGCTGCTGTCAGCTAGGATAGAGGTGCTTATTAATGTTCCTTTAAGGGTGAGTGGGTGTGTGCACATGTTTCAGAAACATTTCAGTCTTGGAATTGAATTCAGTGCTACACATTTAAAGAATCTTGTATTATTTGTTTCAGCTGGACTCTTTCCAGTAATTTTCTCATGCTTCTGCGAACATCCATCAAAATTATCTCAGACAGTTCTAAACAATATATTGTAATAAGCACTTGAATATTCAAGATCAACCCTCAGTATTGTTGTAGCATAGCATGTCTTTCATTCTTTTCCAAAGTGTTCACACTAACTGGTGGACATATAATCAAATCCTTAGCACATGGAAAAATAATCTATAGTGTTGTTAGTGAATAATTTTAAGATGCTTTCAAGATAATTGATCTCTTCTTTTGTTATTGCTAAAGAAGAGAGTTCAAACAAACAAAAAAAAATCACAGAATGTAACACAAAGAGATTGTCATATGAAATTTATCCGCATCTATAACAATTGCAGTAGTAAGGATTCCAAACTGAATATTTATCAACTATTACTTCCATTATTGGCTCATTAGCAAGTTGCTATGGTGTGGTGAAAATGATTCTGTGGTGGTGGTGGGATATTCATTAATTCAGTGTCTGGCCTAAGACTTTTTTATTTTGGTTTGTTATAGTTTGATTTTGTGTATGTGTGTGTGTTTGTGTCTGCTGAAGTCACTGCATGTGACAGATTCATTCTGCATGTGTGGAGAATGCAGGGTGAGCTGCAGGACTTGTCAGAGTTCCTTGTAGTACATATTTCCACTTGCATGAAAACGTAAATTGGTCAGTGATCAACAGATGTGTGAGAATTTTGTGAGTCCTGGCAGATGGTGAGCACACATAAAGGATTAAAGCTTATGATAAGGAATGTGTTGTATCCCACAGCAATCTGTATCATAATGATTCTGTTAAATCATCTAACAGCCACATATTTTGTTTGACCTAAATTTGCATTTACAGTCATCAAAATCTCAGAGGAAATGATTTTAAACTAAGATGAAGTATCCACATTCATGTTTTAACACTAAAGTTAAATTCAAAACTTTGGCATGTAGATGACTGTACTGACTTTTTTTTTTTTTCTTTACTTCATACAATAAAGCTAAAATAGTCTGTTTATACAAAGAAATATTTTTGGGTTTGGTGTTCAACCTAAATACAACAGTTATCCTGAATTTGTGTTTTTGAGAAAGATACAAACTTTAGAAATAATCAGGCAAGAAAGAGAAAGCCTGAAGTTAATAGATAATGTTTAGCTACTTACTCTCAGAGAGAATTATTAGGACAATAATCTGGTGTCCTCAGAGGGCGGGTTGAACAACCTTTCCTTGTACTTGCAATACATTCAGATCCATTAAATAAGCAAACAAACAAACAAAAAACAAGCATAAAACTAGTGTACAACAGCATCTGACTAGTGGAGAGCATACAAGCAATTACTGAACAGCAAGTTGGAATGAGATTTAGTCTGAAAATTTGTTTTGAATATTAGTATTTCAGCAATATTTCATCAGTATTTCATTATTAGTATTTCTTTTGTTTTTTGACAAAATATGTCATCAGAAAAGACTGCAAAACTATACTCACTGTGTTGTTTGTTTGTTTGTTTGTTTTTTCCTTAAAATAAATCACAGAAAAATGGTAGAAAACTATATTGTCCTTCTTGTACATTAAGGTGGCTCTAACACCATGGCCAAATCCTTTTCTAAGCATTTAACTTCAGCAGAAAATAAGAATTTGGAAAATCTTTTGCCATTTCCATCTTTAGAACTGAGACCAAGACCTGATCAATTTCTCTATTTAGTTTTGTATTAACTTTACACCTTCTGCAAACTCAATCCATTCAGCATTGTCTGAGTGACAAAGCCTTTTCAAAATCCTGTGTCAAGCTACTTTCCAATACAATATAATTTTAATTTGTTATGTATATTTTAGGCTCTGTGGAGCTGTTAGAATTTGTCTTTGTCTACCCAGTGAAGACAACCCATAATTTCTTTACTCCAAAATAGATCTTGACTTCTCATGGCATTTTGCACATGGGAACATTTCCCTACTATTACTGTCTGATATTTAAATAGTACGCGTTTTCTCACAGGAAGGGCTTGCTGGGAACGTTGAAACTTTCCAAACATGCACGACTTTCTCTTCTCAACGTTCAAGTCCACCCACTCATCGAGTGGGAGCCTCGTAACACAGGTAATTGGAGCGTCAAGCATTGAAGAACTGGGAGGAGGGAGGTTTGGGTAAAGATACTGGTGCAGACCAATGCCTTTGAATCTGACATGCTCATGAAGAGCAGGAGGTCTTACACCTTGGTCACAGTGCTCCTGAATGGTCAAATTTCTCTCATATCATTTGTATAGATTTGGGCTGTATCTGAACAGGACGTTCAAATGTTTATATTATCTTTTCTTGCTGGGGGAATGAAAGAAGTGGTTAACTGAATAGTAACATGAAAAAAAAACACAACCTACTTTCATATAATAAATCTATATAAATTATATTTCAAGTAGATAACATTTATTTGCTATAAACTGACTCAGTTTCTATGGAAGTGTGCTCATTTTTGTTTGTTTTAATTTAGTGAGAGAAGAACAATCCTCACAATCTCTGTTTCTCATCTCTCGCAATGTTTATTAACATTCATAAACAATAAACTGGAATATTTAATTTATTACTCCTAGCAGCAAAGAAGCTGTAGGACTTCACCATGATGCCAACTTCACTTAGATGCTTCTTTATCATTCAAAATATATTTGATAATCTAATATGAATAGTTGAAATACTAGACAGAGTAGTAGATCTTTGGGAGCTTGTGTTTATATCAACTCCAGATCTTGCTATGAAAGCCATGCATAAATATGTCTAAATATATTGCAAAATAATGTAATCCTTAAAGCATTCTTTTGGAAGGAAAAAAAAAAAAGAGAGAGAGAGATAGAACAAGAGGGCAAGAGGACACAAGAGTTTTAGTTTTTACAGTATCAGTTTAAATGTATTGGATTTTATCTGGAGTAAATCTTGGCTGTATTTGGTGTTAGTTTTTGATTTTACCACAGAGGCAATGATTACTGAACATACAGAAGATTCAAAATGTCTTTGTATATGTGGTGATTCAGTTCGTAGTTTTAAAGATGACAATACCCAGAATGTGCAAAGGGTCATCCTGAGGACTGCTATCTAATAATCTGAGAGGGATACCACCATAGCTGCATATACTTTTATTAAAGATGATCTCAATCTATAATGAGTTAGTGAGAACTTTTGTATATAGTATTCTTTCAGCTTTCTCTTTGCAAGATACTTATACCTCATATGTTAATAATAGGTGTACTATTTTCTAGAATAAGCTCAGACTATGGAAGTTCAACTTTCAATACAGTATTGAATGTTATATATACTTCAGTGGTTTACAACCCTTTGAGACCCCTTTGTGGACAAGAAATATCCCTATGAGACTCCAGGGCCAAAAACCTATTGCACTTTCTTAACTATCAAGGTCCCTGCAAGTTTTTGCCTCCCAAAATTTTAAGCATACCTGAAAAAGGGCAGTGAGTGAAGTCTCTCTTTACCCTGTGGCCAGTTCTGTCCTCCTTTTGAGAGCCTCCTGGTTAATGCAGTCGGTTCTCCAGCTGCAATGGCAGCTGTTTGTGCTAACATGTTTCTGAGTCATAAAACAGTGCCTGAAAAAGCAACTTTCTTATTCCTTTTCCCTTAAGAGAAATCTTAGGAAATACAGTGAAATGACAAACATGAAAGTTGCTTATGTCCCTTGAATTTATCCTGAACTGTGGATACAGTGTGATATTGGATAGAGTCGCATGATTGTGCATTTTCTCCATGTGGTGCTGATCCCATCAGATACACAAGGTAGACTAACAGAACAAAGATCACTGCAGGTTTACAAATATTTAGTCTGCAACCTGAGTGAGTCTACATTGACAGAAAGGGATTAATTTGTATATGCTTTCTACTGTCTTTGAAAGCCTGTTACCTGCCTTCATTTAAGTGAGGCAGAGACCTTATTGAGCTCAGTTACAAATCAGAAAGAATGCTAGTACTCTACTAGTCTATGTGACCAAGTCCGACTAGTTTCAATAAAGAGACTATCAACCAGGTGCTCTCTGTAGATATATAGTCAAGCAGGACATGAGGAATGAGCCCTGGTTACATCTGAAAGTGATTTTTTTACAGCTGCCTGTGCTATTAGAGATGCTGAAAGATAAAAGAATGGTCTTCAAAAGTGTGCCACATTTTCTGAATAAAAGAGTGAAAGATATGGTAGTAATTTTATCTTAACTCCTGTTTTGCTGATTTCTGGCATTTTTACTGTTATTCTCACAGTTTTTTTGTTTGTTTGTTTGTTTGTTTCGTTTGTTTTTAACTGATATTCTCTGCCTTAATTAACCTTCTGAAAGTGAAATTTAAAACATATGTAGTTTTGAGGGGTCTATACCTTCTGATGGTCCCAGCTGTAGCTACTGCTATTTACCTAAGCAACCTGAGCAGTTTTATGGTCAGAGTAGTTCCAGCCAAACGTCTCTGTTGTTGTGGGTGGAGATATTTTGCATGTGCTGCTGCACAACAGCATGCTCATTACAACCTGAATCATCCAAAGGGAGCATTTACAATGACATTCTCATGAAAGTCATTTTTCATTACTGTAAACTATATATACTACCCCATATATCAACAAGAATTAATTACACAGGCTTAGCATGGTATTATTAGGATCCAGATGGGGGAATATTTTATATTAACTTTGACAAGTTTTCTGAGAGCAGTCATATGAAAAACAAAATGTGAACATGAATGTGGTACTACATCTATCAAGTAAATATTTTTTCAATAGAAAATCATCTTTTTAACATCTTATTTACATTAATACTTCAGATGTGACTCAAGAAAATTCCTGGCATTATTGCTTGCCTCAGCAATGAAACACTGCTATGTAAACTGCTTATTATATAATTTGGGGGTTTAATTACTTACAATAATCTATGAATTTACAACTAAGTGTTTATTTAGTATGCTAATTTTAAGACTGACAAATTTATCTGACCGATTTTAATTATATATTTCTGTTATGCTTATGTGTCTTAAAAATTAAGAGATAGCATAATATCCTTAGTTGCTAAATACATAGGTAAAATTAACTAATTTATTATTTACCCAGAGACAGCCTCTCAATGTTTAATGTGAATATATCACTAGTTAGAAGTTATTTTTTATAGGCTTCTATGTTACAGCCAGCCATCACACTGTTTGAGTGATATGTTATCGCCAGAGGCAACATCAGCATGGAAAGAAAGGTGTTCTGCCTGCATGACACTCATCTGGAGTGGCATTACTCAATACCTTGCAAAAGGTGTGGGATGCCAGAGAGTTTGAAAAGATGTTCTCACAGTACCTCACAGTAATGGAGCAGGAAGGAATGAAGTGATTTTGTTGAATCCTATATTTGCAAATGTGGGTGGAATTCTCTGAATAATTTTGGCTGAAATGAAGCCTTTGCTCAATTTCCTCCCTTGCCTAGGGGAAGTGAACCTATGCCCCAAGTGGTACTTCTTTATTCAGAAGGCTACCACTTCTTCTGGGGTAGGGTTCACTTGTCCCCTCTTTTGCAGGATATAATGTCACATTGATTTGTCTGAAGAGAATTAGGATGGGAGATACTCGACAGCCCAGAGATTATGGCATTCATCTGGCAAGAAATTAGCTGACTTTTCTCTAAAACAGCCAGAAAATGGAGTTGAACCTATGGCTGCTGTTTATTCACACATCCTCAGAACCAAAGCAAATTAGGTGACATCCACTCTCATAGCTGGAGGTCACCATGAAAGGACAACAGCATAACAGCAGAAAATAGGTTGTTCATTTCATCTAAAATCATTTAATCAATTCATCAGAGGAGGATCTGACTCTGCAGTTCAATAGGAGATAGCATTGTCTGAAAAAAATCCTTAGTATCCCAGAGTTTGCTTCAAATACTTCATTATTAATAATTTGTGCACAGATCTCCAAAAAAATCATTATTTTGAACCCTGTCTCAGAGAGAACAAGTGCAACAGTGAATGTTGCAGGATTCACACAACCAATCTGAGCCATCAATTTGTAGTGAATAATATGTGAAAGAAAAAAAAAAATCATTAAAAATATGTGGACCAACATATTATGGCCCTTATGCATCCTGAAAATTTCTTGCTTTATCACACAGAACATCATAAAATTAAATTGGCTGTCCAGATGCTCAGATCATGCCTATTTGAAAAGAAATAATATTATCTAGATTTCCATACTACGTAGATTGAAACCAAATGAATTTTATGGGTTATGATACAATGTTAGATAAACATTCTGGGATGAATGCAATTAGATTGTTATTTCCCCAAAATGTAATTGAATGACCTTAATGCTTCTTGCAATATCTTACTTCAAAAAGTATTTTTATGTACTCATTCAACTGTACAATTTACCACCTAAATGCTGTAGCTATCTCTTGAGTTTTATACAGTGGCTTTCATGCTGTTGCAGACTCTGCAAGCTCAAAGATAATGAGTCATATCATACTCTTCCTTACAAAGAATAATAATTGCGCCACAGGCTTAAAAATCATGGCATGTAATTATGCATTTGCATGGGTGGAAATTACCTCCTGTTTTTTGAAGCTTTCTAGGGAAGTTACTGGACTCTAAATAATGTATGTAAGAGAAGTAAAGGATCAAAATCCAAATGCAAACATACATCTATAAAATGCCCTCCTTTTTTGCTTATGAGAGAATTTAATCTGTGCATGGCACAGAATATAGGAGACCAGCCAACTTCTGTCTGTCACTTCTGTCAATGCTGTCTGTGCTCATGTTTTCTCATATTTTTCTTCAGGTATATGTTCTTTTAAATTCTTCATCTAAAGGCAGTACCAAGAATTGATGTTAGTGATGTGAAAAGTGAGAACATTTCCAAGTACTAGTTCTCCCAGGCTGCAGTCCTGGGATCTGCGATTTACATTTTTAGCATGTCTTCTCAAGCCATCTTGCTACTGCATGTGGAACAATATATCATTTGTTAACATTTGTGAGGTATTTGTGGATGGTGTGTCTGAAATGTCCCGGAACCTCTCACAGAAATCAGAGATATTTGTTTTCCTGGCTCTGCTAGTGTTAAATTACAAGCACTTAAAACTGAACACAATTATTGCAAGACTGATGGCCTGAATATACTAGCTGTTACTGCACTGAAGCAATCAATTGGCTCTCTAGGATTCTACTCTGACTTTAGATTACAACAAGAACCTAAGCCAGTAGAAGTTCCCTCATACTGTGGTTATTTTTTCTAGGGCTAAATGGGTAAAGAATAATCTTTTGTTATATTAAAGGTTTGTAAATAGATGCAGGTCCACTGATTTAAATGGTGTTTTGTCCACTCACTGGCCCAGAGCTTGTCTTGAGATGTAATCTAGTTTGTCATAGCAGTGAGAGGCCTGGTGGAATACACATGATTATCACTGTCTGGAAGAAACAGGTAAATCTGTCAATTTCACCAGCAGATCTTTGCTCAGCCATGCCAGTTTCCAGCCTTCCCTGCTTGCTTTCTTATGCACAGGGATGGAGAGCCCTTGAACTCTAATAAAAGAGCCCTTAAAGATCAGTTCCTCTGTCCCTGAGGACTATGTCTCAGGGGAACTCATTTGCTAGGTCCTTATATGGATGGAAATTGACTCTTTTAAAGTTCAGGATCCTTACTTTGCTCTTTCCCAGGCCCATATTCCTTGAGATCACAGTACAGTGATCAACTGTAGAGCACAACTCTACAGTAGCATGGTTGCTGCAGCCCAGACTGCCTCCAGTCTTACACTCTCTAATGAGTTCATCCACATTGGTGAGAACCAGGTCCAGTAATGCTTCACTTGGGCTGAGGCTAACTGTATGAAGTTCAACAAGGCCAAGTGTTGGGTCCTGCACCTGGGGCGCACAATAACCCCAAGCAGAGCTACAGGCTGGGAGATGAGTGGTTGGAAAGCTGCCTGGCAGAGAAGGACCTGGGAGTATTGGTTGATAGTTGGCTGAATGTGAGTCAGCAGTGTGCTCAGGTGGCCAAGTCCAACAGCATCCTGGCTTGTCTAAGAAGCAGTGTGGCCAGCAGGAAGTGATTGTCCCCCTGTACTCAGCTCTGAAGAGGCTACACCTCGAGTACTGTGTTCAGTTTTGGGCCCCTCACTATAAGAAGGACATGGAGATGCTCAAGTGAGTCCAGAGAAGGGCAACGAAGCTGGTGAGTGGTCTGGAGAACAAGTCTTATGAGGAGCAGCTGAGGAAGCTGGGATTGTTCAGACTGGACAAGGAGGCTTATTCAGAGGAGGCTCAGGGGCAACCTTATTGCTCTCTATAGGTACCTTAAAGGAGGCTGTAACGATGTGGGGATTGGTTATTCTCCAACGTGCCTGGCAACAGGATGAGGGGGAATGGGCTAAAGTTGTGCTAGGGGAGATTTAGGCTGGATATTAGAAAAAACGTTTTTACCAAAAGGGTTGTTAGACATTGGAATGGGCTGTCCAGGGAAGTGGTTGAGTCACCATGCCTGAAGGTCTTTAAAAGACATTTAGATGTAGAGCTTAGTGACATGGTTTAGTGGAGGACTGGTTATTATCAGGTCAGAGGTTGGACTAGGTGATCTTGGAGGTCTCTTCCAACCTAGATGATTCTGTGATTCTGTGACTTTCACTGATATTGCAGTCAGATTTTCTGACTTATTTATATATGTATGTATGAAAGTATGTATGTATGTATCTATCTATCTATCTATCTATTTATTTATTTATTTATTTTGCTTGGGTAGTGTATCTGAAGCTGTGTGAACCTAGGGTTTTGTTACATGCTGCTGAGTAATAATATTTTAGCATTTTTGTCCCTCAAGTTTATTGTAAATATGTGTGCATGTTGGCTTAGATGTCTCCTTGGTTTCTACTTACCAACTTGATGTCTTCATCTCACTATGAAGAAGATAAAAAGCTTACCCTCTTCTCTATAACACTCCATTCTGCAGGACTTCACTGAAGGCTTCCTAAACCTCTTTTATGAAATATAAAGGATATTTGGCACTTATCACCTCCTTAATTGCCATCTTCCGAAACCAGGCTGAAAAGTCTGAGTTTTAGTTACAGACATTTTGTTTTTTCATCAGATATAGAGATCTGAAGCTTTTGATAGAGAACATGTGCTGCTGGTGGCAAAGTGATGGACTGGACTGGACTAAGATCCTGCACTAAGGATTCCTCCCTGCCATTTTCAGAAATAATTTGAAGTAATCAACACAACCTCTGCTTACTAAGCAACAGGAAGACTTCATTTTTTTTACTTCTGTGATTTCCTTCATATGTTTGTTTGTTTGTTTATTTTAATAATAAAATAATGCATACAAAATTTACAATCTTGGTACTGTCAATTGCAATGCTGAAACTGATTGATTTTACTCAACTGAAGGTTTTCAGCCCAACCTTTGAACATGTAGCACTAAGTCTGTTCACATCACTGATATGTAGTCTTCCTGGGGTTCCAAAATATCCAGCAAAATTTGTAATAGCAGTGCAGACAAGTGAATGGTTAATTTAAATCTGCAGAAAACAAATTTGCTTTTCTCAGTTGTAATTTGAAAATGTTACAGACCATATATTGAAAACTAGTTGTCAATATCTAATTGGTTTTAGTCTGCAACGGTCAAATTATGCAATTTGAAAAAGACATGCAAAAACATAACTGGAAGTTTCTCTCCTTTTCCAAGAAAAATAAATAAATAAATAAATAAATAAATAAATAAATAAATAAATAAATAAATAAAAATATCCATAAAACATTTCATACTCTTTCCTCTGATCAAATTAGAAAGGAAAGTTTATTTCCTGTTTCTTCAACTGTAATGAGATGCTAAGTATTCTCAATGAATGAAAAATAGAAAATATTAATATGAAATATTCCACTCCAACAACAGAGAAGAAAATTATATAAAGGTGATAAAAGAAATGCAAATCAAGTGCCTTCTGTTTGCTAATCGTGAAAATGAAAATCTTCATTTTCTCTAATCACAGTGATGCAGTATTATATTAATAAGTTAGTAATAAAACAGAGCTGAAATCCAGGCATTTGTATCATAAATCTTAATTATAGTCATAAGAAAATTAATTTTTTGGTAATAGTGTTTTGCTTCATGACCTTCATTAACAAAGTAGGAGGCTTGTAGTTTTCAGCCATATGTCAGGGTGAGAAGTCAATGCTAAATTCCTAAACAAGAATTTAATACAGCACATTTTTTCTGCAGGTATTATAGTGTTGGTTTTACTGACAAGAGACTACTGAATGGAAGTATAATTGTGGTATTAAAACCTCATGTTTAACAAAGTGACCAAGGTGATAAAGATGTCCATAGATTTGTTTGTAAAGTTGGTGTAGATAACTCAATGCTGACAAAGTGAGAAATAAAAAGAAGCATTCAACAATTTGGATCAAAAACAGAGGTAAGTAATAATAGAAAGATTTAAATGTAGAAGGTCTGGAAAGGTGAAAAATCAACCTCCAAATTTACTAATGTACAGGGAAAACTACATATCTAAAGCAACTGAAACAGCTAGTTAGCACTGCTCTAGACCCATCATAGAAATGCATGATTATATTAGAGCTTCTTTGCTCCTTCCTCTGCACATTTCTTTTATCTTGTGTGAAATTACTGAGATGTGGACTGGCTTTGGTGTGTGCATTGTCCAGATGACTTTGCACTGGAACAAAATTCCTACTTATGCCATTTGATGCTTTTATAGTATAATTAATAATTTCAGAAGACCAAAAGGAAAAATGTTTTGTGTGCAAAATACCCTCAAGCAAAAAAAAAAAAAAAAAAAAAAAAAAAAAAGCCACTTTGCAAATTCTGATTAGTTAAGCCTCACACCCCCATAAGAAGCAGGCAAATATCACAGACACTGTTTTCCAACTGAATTAACTAAGGAACAGAGCAATTATTACAGGCTTCTGCCTTTACAGCTGCTAATAGCCCTATTTATCCTGCCACACTTTAGTATTACAGCAAATCCTCTGATCCTCTCAGTGTGTACAGAATTTGGTACATCAGAAATCATACAGGAAATTTGTGAATGCAGGAGTCCCAGCTCACCAAAATGCATTCAAGTGTTGAGCCTGCTTAGCCCTAGTGTTACACCGAGTTGCTTTCAGTTTTAGACACTTTTAGTGCTTGCATTAGTAGGAAAACAAATAAATTTCATGTTGTAAATGCAGACCCTGCTGCATAATCTTCAATTTACTTTATCATAAACTTGAAACTAGAAGAGCTATGAAAAACAAATATCTTGAATATTTATATCAGTTGCTCAATCAAGTTTATTATAAAGAGAAGGATGTGTTTGCTTTAGTAGATGGGTTGATATGTTGCACCAAGGTAACAGTACAGGATCTGTGTTTGTATTCCCCTCTGAAGTGTGTGGGAAATGTTCCATGCATCAGCAATGCATAGAAATGAAAGCACCCCTCTATTTAAGCACATGAGTTGAGCCTTGATTCAGTGAAGCTAATGGTAGCTTTCACATTGACTGCAGAAAGAAGATGCTCAGGCTTCATAGACTGGAACCTGGTACAGAGAGGCAGGAGTTTGTCTTCATTTGTGTTATGTTGCAAAGGCCACTGGAATGGATCAATTTGCAAGTGTGTGCCCTTGTCAGTAGGTAAAAGATGAATTTTCACGTTCAATGCACTCTTCTATCTGGAGCTAATTCTAAGCTAATACTATCTGCTAGAAGTAGGTAGTACTAAGATATAAACATTAATTAGATATTCAAGATCTGGGCAGAGAAATCCTATCTGAAAGAATACATAGTAGAAATCTGATATCAACAAGATTTCACCTGGAGAGGAATAGGTTCAAAAGTAGTCAGTACTATTTCTGTCTAGCCCTGGGATTGATCAGTTTGCTTTTGCTGGTGGTATATCAATGAATGCAGACAGTAGTGAGACAGCTGGTCAAAAATGAGACAATTTTGATGAACATTTTCTTAAATTGCTTTTTTGATTGTTGAAACTTTTTTGGGAGGTTAGTGGAGGGTGTTTTTTGTCTCACATTGTTTTGTTCCATCAAAGACTAAATGAGTATCATTTTCTGGATTTGTGGATCCCCTGATGTCTTATGGCTTCAGATGTTCCGTTTTCCTCTAAAAGAGAGATGGTACTTGATTGCCTGATTTCCTTGGGACTATTTAGAATATTACTGACTATGTGTACAGTATAATGATATGCAAGTGTAAAGCAAAATGTCTCATAAAGTACATGTGCTTTACATACATATACATAAGAAATTTGGTGATATCAGAAATGCTCAACTGTAAAAGAAAAAGGTGGCTGGAAGACCAAATTTTATGCAATGTGGTAGTTTATAGCTTCACAGCAAAAAGGCTGTTGGAACACAGATCAACGTGGAAGAGTACCTCACTCCCAGCACTAGAGTTAACAGCAAATCCGTTTATAACACCTGCCATCCAGTTCAGTGCGTCACAGAAATTTCTCTCTCTTTTACTGTCTTCAGCAGATTTAATTCAAATTTTCACCACTCTTAAAGGGAAAGATCACCACATAAGCATCCGTGTTTTAGCAGTTCAGTGCACTTAGCCAGTGGGATTGTTCCCTTTGATAGTCTCTCTGTTTGTCTGTCTACCTCTCCCCCCTTCTCTCACCCCTTCCAATATACAAAGACTGTAAGGAATATAGCAAACTTTTTTAACTCTTAGCTTCCATGCAGAATACTAGGGATGGGAAAGCATAATACAAAAGGAATAGCAGGAATCACAAAAACATGTCCCCGAACCAGAAACCCTAAATTAAATTTGTCTACTTACCTAAGGAATAAAAGCTATCTTTGAATGCTGCCCTGCAACTTAAAAATTGAATTAACCACTTCCATCATGATGTTTTTGTAGTACTAAATCCATTCCAACTTCACAAAAAGAAAGTCACAATCAATACAAAAGTGCAATTCTTAGAGTTTGGATAAGTATGTTACCAAGTTGGTGGAAATAATCACAAATTACAGTCTAAATTCTTTGAAAGCGAGGCCAGCATCCTTCAGTGAGGTCTGAAAGCTTCACTTGATTTCATTAGGACAAAAACATAAGCAGTATTATCCTTCCTAAGGGTGCTTTCAGGGCCTTTTAATGTTTGAGCATAAAGAGAAGTGCTGTTTAAGCTAAGGTGCCCTTAATATCTTCTATCTCTTGAAGTCAAATAATACAACTGTATCATCTTACCCACCACTTAGGTTTTAAGGGTGACATTAAAAATGACTAGAACCACAGGAGACAAAATGCTTGATATCTTCCAGACTTCCCCCAAAAGACCAAATATTTTGAATTACTTGAAGATTTCAGGTAGGATCTGAGCCAAACCATCTCACTGTTACTCATTGCTAGAGCTATGGGATGATAGGAATGAGACAGTAAAGGAAATCCATTATTTGATAGAAAGAAAAGTCTAGCTTGGCTTTCCTAAGAGTTTGGTCTTTCAGAAATGTTAAAAGCATCACACAGTACACATACCTAGTATGTTTAAACACTGAGAGGACCTCATTAATCATCCCGGGTGGTTTAAACACTTAATCTCTTGCTGACCCAATCCCATCTCTTTTCCCTTATCATTCACAAAAACCTATCATTTGGTATCTGACTTCAGGCTTTTTTTTTTTTTTTTTCTGAAGGTGACTGATACATTTTCAGCCTTGTGGTGTAAAGCCTGTCAGTTTCAATTTCAAATGTGCTTAAGACCATGTGAATAATTTTCCAAGCCTTGGTATCAGAATGAATTTCTTTGAGTGAGAGTAGTATAGATGAGATTCTGCTTTAATGGTCTAATGCCTATCATTAGAGACCTAAACCTTAGCTATACACAGCAGTGAGAGAAGCTTGACCATGCAGAAAGACATAATCAGGCTAAGACCTAAAATAGAAATCATATAGTAGTAGATGAGAGAATTATAGAGAGGGTGAAAGAATGATAAGAAAACATATGAAAGAATATTCACTAGGTACCTTGTGATCAAACCACTGCTTCCTTTCATCTCTGAAATTTCATCATTTCCAGCAGCACTCACTTGTAAGGGTTGAAGTAATCTCATTTTGTTTCTTTGTGGCAGTTTCTGAGACAAAGGTGCTCTTTACACATTATTTCTTTCTTCCTTTCTTTCCACTACATCCGTGCTACACAAGTTTGGATTTCTCCTTCTTGCACATGCTTGCATTCTTACGTCCTTAATGGAAAGCATTTAGTGCCATCTTGTCATACAGAAGCCACTGCTTGTTTGTCTGACTCTCTTCAAACTGTCATCTTAGTTAACAACTGTGAAGGCTTAAGTGATACTAGCTCTTAGCAGTGTCCTGCCATTGTATGTTTGACATAAAAGGTCACAAGAATGACAAGTAAAAGCATTTATATTTTTGTTTCCAAAATACATTGATTTCTAACCTTTTTTTTCTAAGCAATGGGCATAAATCACCTTTACATACATAGTTCAAAGCAGTCATATTCTCCTTATCAGAAAGACTAGACATCTCTCTTCTTTGGAAAGCTTTAAAAATACTTAATACAAACTTATCCCAAAACTAGATGTATTTCTCAAGCTGCCTTTCCAGAAGGCTCTCTACTCAGCTTCAACACTGATCCCAGGTATCCTCCCCTTGGCCATGAAGGTTTCCACTTTAGTAGTTAGCTTCAAATTGAGAGCTAGTAGGTTTCAGAGACTGGAGAAAAATAATAAATATATAGGTTTATTCTCATGAAAGCTTGAAAGTTATTAAACTGAGCCCTTTTGCATTGGGGCACCCTCATTCATCTGCACCTCAAAATCTAAGTTATGTCTTTTTCCCCATTTCAGAGTATTTATATCTATGAGATGTTCAATAGAAGGTAAACTTATAATTTTCCTATCTAATAGAGAGGACAGAGAAATTAGAATCTGAATTTTAGAAATTACATCATCAAGTGGCTGTGGGGTCAACCATTACAAATCTCCACAGAAGATCAAAAAAAAAATCTTCACAATATTTCCTTACCTTTACCTTCTTTATGTGTATGTGCCTTTACCTTGGCTTCACTGTTATTTAATGTAAATTTCTTGTATTTAGTATTGGAATCATTATTTGGTTTGTCTGTTATTAACAACCCAGAAGAAATAGTCTGCTGCAAAGACCATCTATGTTAGGAAAAACAAACAATTTCTTACAATTTTTGAATGTTTTTGTAGCCTTAGTGGTAGAATCTCCCTTAATAAGAGCATTTAGATAGGGTTTTTAATCACAAATTGTTCATGGTGATTCTTTTTGGGGGGCTGAGAAATGGACAAGGTGTGTTCTTTAAGATCCCTTTCTAACCTTAGATGACTCAAAAGATTGCTCCTCATACTGAAACCTCCCTGAAGGCAGCCTGTTTAATTTTTGTGCACTCAGCACTTAAAACAACTAGTTTAAAGTTTCAATTTTTATGTTTTTAACTTTTCTCATGAAATGTCCCAAGACTTCTATGAAGAGGAGATTCTTGACTGCTTTTATTTTTATATTTATTTATTCCACGAAGAACACCATTCTCACTGCTCACATACAACGTAAGGGAGAATGCGGAGGCAAGATTCTGATTGAAAGGCTCTAAAGGAGATGTTATGCCACTAACATCTGCCCTTATCCAGGATTAAATGATATATGCATACGTTTCTACAGACAGTAAAGGCTGTTATGACAGTCTAGTCTGACTCCACTGCATAATACAGACGAAAGACCTTCACCAATCATTTCTGCATCAAGACTGTAACATTATGCTATAATCACTCTATTAAAAAAGCACTCTAAGTTGATTGGAAGATCTGTCTCATTACTTAATAGGCTGCTCCAACTATTAGCTATCCTCACTTAAAAGTTTTCTGTGCAGATTCTATTTGAATGTAGATTCTATTTGAACATATCTAGCTTCATTCTCTAAATTTTGAAACACTCTGTTCTGCATTAAACAGCCATAATCCTTCCACAATTAGATTGATCACTTGATTTTGATCTTCATCTATTAACCTTTTGAATTGACTAAAAAGACTGTTTTCCATTATGTCTTATGATAAAGACAATTTTTCAGAACTCATATCATTCTCGTAACACTTCTATGGCTCTTTTCAGATTGTCTTC
This sequence comes from Anas acuta, assembly GCF_963932015.1. Classification (NCBI taxonomy): domain Eukaryota; kingdom Metazoa; phylum Chordata; class Aves; order Anseriformes; family Anatidae; genus Anas; species Anas acuta. The sequence continues at coordinate 10,217,509 of NC_088982.1, read as the reverse complement.
TCTTCGAACTCCTGACCCTAGAAAAGATAATGGTCTCATTTGATGTCACCATTCCAAGAAAATGTCAATCACTACATTCACCACAGAGAACCAGCTGGTAAAAGCACCAGTATACTTAAATAATCAAACATAATGGCATGGACAAACATTGCACTAAATATTTAAGCCAAGAAGGCAATTACCAGAACTTAGAGAAGCCTTTCTTCATTACTGCACCCTTATGGTAATGTCTGACAGCCTATAAATAGCCATACACTAAGCAAATTGGGTATGGTTAAATGTTAGAAACAGCTGATGTGATTAAACCCATACATCCATTCTATTGACTTTATCCTTCATTCATCTAGTACTCCCCATACCCAGGAAAATGAATAAATAATGAGTGTGGTGCTCTGTAGTTGTGCATTGGCCATACTAGAACACATATCATATCACATGCATGATTATTTGACCTTTAAGGTAGAGTTCTTAAAACAGAGCCTGGATTCTTACATTAACTGGCAAAATATGTAATTTAGCTTATCCATGAAGGTCCTATGTTTCAAGCTGTGATGAGATATTCTCCTGTGCTTACAGAAGGATGTGTAATGCTAACAATGACTAAGATTTCTTTAGATGTTCCATCTGTGTTCCACATCCTCATGTAGGTTATGAAGTCTGAAACTAACCAGAGATCTCATCCAAGCAAAGTCCTGTTATCATTTTTTTTCAACCTTTTATAATAAACATTATAAATATAGAATATATATATATAAATAACATTATAATTTTTCCCTATCTACAAATGTGCAATATAAAATGTCAAATCTGATAGTTCTGGGTGCAGTGTCATGATGAGAGATGGAAAAAGATCCCCACTGTATCAGATCCTGTAGTGTTACAAGGAAAGAAGATAGATATTAATACTAGTGACAACTACCGCTTCATGCCACCTTCATGGATTTTGTGATATAGCTCTGAAAAACACCAGTGCACATCCTTTCATATTACTCTCTTTGTCTATCCAGACATATAATACTGTCATTTTTACAGAATTGTTACAGATGCAAAAACGTTCTTTTTTTCCTGTTTCTTCATGGAGATTAAACCTGCTTAGGAAAGTATGTAAATCCTTAAAGCACCAAGATTTGTTGCCTAATTTTAAAGGTCTCGATAGATATTCCAGATTATATTTTTATGACAACATCAAAAGTACTCAATTTTAAGGCACAGCCCTAGTAGAATAAGCATTCCACAAACACGCAGATGGCATTTCAGCCCTGATACATATGTAATTGTCAGGTCAGATAAAAAATGGGGAGAAGGAAATAGCTGTTTTAAAATAAATGTAGGGAATAGAGATACAGTAATCATTTAAAAAGATAATTGTTCTGATGCAGCGCCAATAAATGAACAGAGCTCCTGGTTTCCACTCAATCATAAGAAAATATTACTTCCTCTAGAAGTTAGATATGAGGCTAGGGAATGAATGTGTATCCTGATAAAACAAAGAGCAGAGGTAGTGCCAAAGCAGGGCTGGCAGGACCTGTCTGTGATACTTAGCACACCTTTTTAAGGACTCTTGTTTCTGAATGATTTCATTTTTGTGATGGACAAAATAACATTTTTCCATTACTTCATTTTCTGAAATGGTAGAAATACTGTGGTTTATATTTTCTAAAAATATACATACACCACAGAAATCATGTATCTCAAAAGCAGAAATGTATCAATGTTATAAGCAACTGAAGCCAGGAATATTTAATTCAAGTTGTTGTGAACCCTCAAATAAGTGGTGTTACTAAGCCTACCTGTAATATGATCAAAGGATAACAATGTACAGAGATCAGGAGAGTGATGTCCCAGTCACGTATAAAATACCTTGAAATTCAGAAACTTTTAGAAGTCATGGTAAGTAAAAAAAAAAATTAAGTGATAGCATGCACAAATGCTGGTATTCCAATCCTGAGTTTATAATGATTCATTCTAGCTTCAAAAATACTGATACGTATTATTTTACAAACACTGCATGCAATGATTCTGTGGTGGTTTTAACCTGGCTGGCTGCCAGACACCCACCCAGCCGCTCTTTCACTCTCCCTAATCAACAGGGAGAGGGGATAACGTAAGAAAAGAAAGTTTATGGGTCAAGATAAAAACAGGGAGATCACTTACCAATTACTGTAGTGGAAAAAACAGACTTAAGTTGGGGAAAACTAATTTAATTTAATGCAAGTTTGATTGTTTTGGGTAGTGAGAAATTAAAGCAAAATTAAAACACCACTTTCCCCTCATCACCATTTTTTCCCAGGGTCAACTTTGTACCAGTGTGGGGGTTCTCCATGGGCTGCAGTGTGGATATCTGCTCTGGCATGGTCCTCTCCATGGACTCAAGGGGAGCAGCTTTAAGTCTTACCATGGTATTACCCTGGGCTGTAGGCAAATCTCTGCTCCAGCACCTGAAGCACCTCCTCCCACTCCTTCTTTCCTGACTTTCACATTTGCAGGATTATTTCATACACTTTTTTCCTCATTCTTCTCTATGTTATATAGCATCTTGCACTTTCTTAAATACATTTTTCCAGTGGAGCCTCCGGTTTGTTTGATGAGCTTAGCTGTGTCCTTTGATGTGTCCATTGCAAAACTGTCTGGAACTGTCTGTGTCTGGCATAGCACACCATCTAGTCTTTTCTCATAGAGGTGATTCCACAGACAACACTTCCCATGGACACCCAAACAAGATTCATTCCAGGTGTGCACCTGTTTTGCAAACAAATCAATAAGTCCTACTCAAGAAATGAGAGATTATTACTATCTATACAGTGATTAGATAAAAAAAAAAAAAAAAAAAAAGAGTTACTCTCTGATCTTGAGTCATTGTGTCTCCTGTTGCACCTTAAATGGGACACAAGTACTCTCCCTTGGCACAGTTCTCTACCTTACTGTCTTCCATCACCAGTAGAACCGGATGGGTACAGAAGGAGCCATCTTCATGGGATTTGTAGTCTTGTCAGAAAGAGCAGACTTACGTTAGTGTAGTGATTTGCATAAAAGCCTATAGATACCTTAGTCATATTGTCATTAGGCCCTGTATGACCTGATGTATAAGGTTGAACATAGGAAAAGACTTGATAATTTCAGAACCTAGCCACTAAATATGAAATACTCAATTATCTGAAATGGAAGGTTGCATTATGAGAATTATAGTGCAATGTATAGCAGAATCTCCTTGTGGTTGTTGGCATTTTCTAATCAAATCAAATCAGTATAAATCACTTTTACTCCCAGATCATCTGCTTCAGTGCACATATTTAAAGGCACAACAAAAGGAATAAGAAACTCTATCAGATGCCTCCAACCAATTGTTCTATCCTCCCAGTGTGGTGGCTTGAACAAACCATGGCATCCCAGCTGTTTTGATTTCACGTGGTGGCATTGACCTTTATAAACAAGATGCCCTCTCCTCCAGGGGTTAAAGATATGTAGGAGATGCTGGTAGAGGAAGTAATGTTGCATTGTACAGGCTTTGCACAGCATGGAGCATATTCTGAAGTGTCCTAGCTTCAGCTGGGATAGAGTTAATTTGCTTCCTATTAGCTGGTATTGTGCTGTGTTTTGGATTTATAATGAGAATAATGCTGGTAACACAGTTGTGTTTTAGTTCTTGCTGAGCAGTGCTTACACTAAGTCAAGGGTGTTTCAGCTTATGCTGTCCTGCCATTGAGGAGACTGGGGGTGCACAGGGAACTGAGAGGGGATAGAACCATGACAGCTGGCCCAGGCTGACCAAAAGGATGTCCCATACCATAGGACATCACGTTCAACAATAGAACCAGGGGGACTTGGCCATTGGGTGCTACCATTGTTCAGTTGGCTGATGGTGAACAATTGTGTTGTGCATCACTTGTTTTGTGCAATATTTTTCCCCTTTTCTTTCCTATTGAACTGTCCTTATCTCAACCTACAAGTTTTACTTTTTTTTTCCTTCTGATTCTCTCCCCCATCCCTCTGCAGGGGGAGTGAATGAATGGCTATGTGGTGCTTAGCTGCCTGCTGGACTAATACCACACCATGGGGTGAAATAGCTGCACTGCAGTATGACTTTGTTTCATTATTTATGTAATTGAAAGCTATGTTTCAAGGAAGCAGAAGGGAAGGTGCCTGATGTGTGATACCTCAGTTGCATTTAGTTTTTGTTTGTTTGTTTCTGAAATTTGAAATCTTATTTACAAATTAGAGTAGATTGCAACTCTTGTAAGATCTCAAAATCACCAGTCACAGCAGTCCAGCTTCCCATTCAAAAGAGAAACAATGAATCAGAGTGGTTTCTCAGATGAATGTGCATGTTTATGTGAAATGTTTTCCAGTCTTACTTGTTTGAACAGAAAGAGGATAGAGATCAATTGTCTTGCATGCCTGCTGGGAGGAACGAAGTGAAATAGGTTTAATTTGGAACAGAGAAGATTCTGGCTGGAAACTGGGGAAAACTTTGTAACTGGTAGGGAGGAAAGAGTCCAAATCAGGACAATGTGCCATTGACTGCTTTCAAGAAGAGGTTAGGCAAGCACCTGTGAGAGCTGATGCAGGAGCTATTATGCTGCACCAGTTAAGGGATGTGGTCTAAACAATCTTTTGAAGTCTTTTTTTCCTTGGTTTTATGGTTTTCTCTGTGCAAACCATAAATAGCTAGTGTTTAATGTACACAAAAAGAGTGTTTTTTCCTGGTATGAATTCAATTATATATTTGGGGAAAAAAAAAAACAACCAAACAAAAAAAAAAAAAAAAAAAAAAAAAAAAAAAAAAAAAAAAAAAAAACAGAATTAACCCTCCAAACCAAATTGTGTTAAATCAGAAAACAGCTCTGATTTTGACAAACCATTTGAACCTGAGCACTCATATCTCCTCAATGGGCTACGTGACTTCTGAGCTGAGAAAGGATATTCTCTATGTGAATATAAAGCAGAAAACACTCTACCATCAGTCAAGCTTCAAAGACTCCTTGTAAGACAGAAGTACTTGTGATGATACCAAGTTGCACGTGAAGCTGTGAGTTTCTCCTTTTCCTTTCTCAACAATATTACCATTTTATTGTCCCCCTTGCAGCACTTATGTGCATAGCTCAGGGATTTGAATTTCAGTGTTACAAGTCCCAGAAAACATAACAATACAATTGTCAAATCAGTACATTTACTGTGGCAATACCACATGTGCCCAAATCCCCTACAGCAAGATTTTCTTTCAGATGACTGCAGAACATTATTAACCATCCTTAACAACCAATTGATAAAACAAGGTGACTCAGTGGTAAAGCCAACAGATGTGTGAAGTCAAGGAAGGCTGAGAACTTTTGCTTCTGAGTAGAACTGGCAATTTTCAATTTCATTAATTGAGATTTAAATTTTAATATTTTTAATCAAACAAAAACAAGTGTGAGAGCTAAAAATAAAGCTGTATCATTAAATGTATTGTGATCTGACAAAAATTTTGTTCTGATAAAAGTGGCCATCTGCTCTAGTCTCACTTTTCTTTCTTCTGGAAGAATTTTAGGTACATATTAAATAAGCTGAATTAGAGAATTGTAAGTTTCTACCCAAAGCAAATTGTGAAATAGAAATTTCCTGTGTAACAAGGAATATTCTCATCAGTTTTACAATTAGTAGAAATAAATAAATAAAATAAAATAAAATAAAATAAAATAAAATAAAATAAAATAAAAAATAAACCATTCACTGAGAAAACCATTTAAAACTGCATTAAGATAGCAAAAAAATGTTTATTCAAGTAACTTATTTTAGAGCTGGGTGAACTAGTCATAGAAAAGACTATTTTATTGCTATTTATGTTTAATGTGAAAGAAACAAGAGGCTTCCATATAATTGGGACTTCATTGTTAGGCAAGATAAATATAGAAAATAATTCTTTGCTAAGGAAAAGAGGATAAAAAGAGATTTAATAGTATATATCCATGTGCATAAGGATAGTATAAGGTAATTAAAGGAACTGCTTGAAAGACTTTGGCACAAAGAGCCTTTTGGAATATATTACTAAAAAAATTCAAAATTATCAGGAATGACTCCGAGTGTGTCCTTCTATGTGGAGCTCTCTATAAATGTACAGTGTCTAAAAAATACAATTATAGACTGACACGGGGAAGACTGCTCTCTCTCTGCTAGCAAGTAACTGGAGAACCTGACTTGTATAACTGGAGAACCAGACTTGTGCCACTCTTAACCTGGGGCAACTCATCAGGCTTCAGTAGAGTGATGCTGTGTGAAAAGTGCAGCAGTGAACAAAAAGGTCCTTGGCTTGTAACACCCAAGTTCATTAGTTTAACACCACTGGCCCTCAAATACTGCCACTAAACCAGAAACTCACTCTGAGAAGTCTCATTTTTCTAGCGGAATGTGGTTGCTCTGATATATTAGAGAAAGTTAAGTACAAATATCACTGGTGACTGAATCTGTATTTATGCTATCATATTTTACTTCACAAATTTAAGTTATGAACAACAACAACAAAAAAATATTTTGCAGTATTTGCTTTTGTATGGTACAGCACAAATGCAACAGTTTTGCCTTTTTCCTGAGTGCTTGCACAGATTCACACACAGGATAAGGTTTTACTTCTCAAATGGAAATGGTTACAAGAGGAGGAGGCAAACATAAGGCTTAGAACAATAAGCATGATAATGAGCAATCTGGATGCTGACCACACTCACTGCCAACTCCTTTTATGAGCATTATCAAGTCAAAGGGAAAATGTGCTAAGGGGAATAAGGATGAATCAATGCGTGGAAATCTGAGGGCAGTGTAACACATACTTTGATCCTATGGCAACTGAATTATTTAGATTTAAGATGGGAAAATGATCTGTCTGCATAATTCACTAGCAATCTCAAAACCAAAGAATGTTTCATTTCCTTACTTCATTACCTCATTCAATAGATAGAAACAGTAGCAGTAACATGATCACCATAAGTGATCATATATATATATATACTTAATAAAGTTTCTTTTAATATACACAAACAATCCCATTTGCAAGGTGAACAATACAGAGAGATGGAACTGGCAGTACAGCTTGATATTCTCAATAATATTATTTATATTGAGAATAATAATTATTTGGCTTATTTTATAATTATATTGGCTTATTTATAAAAGCAACAGTGGGACAAATCATTCAGAAAGGGTCTCTTGGATGTGCCATCGGACTGCTGGTGAAATCCTGTGTGCAGTCTGTTCGGTCAAACAAGCTTTGCACTTTTCATGGTAAATTCAATCCAGTCAGATCTGGGGCCACAGTCATTTTTCACAAAATGTATGGGAATATATTAATATCTCCCTCCTCCCACCCTCTCTTCAGGGCTGTGGATGATCACTCTTCTACCCTTGGAGTCTACCTGCTGCAGGACTGACAGCCTTGCTAAAAGCTCTGCGTGTGTGTGTTCCTGCCTGCCTCTTATTTGTTTTTGTCAAAACTGTTCCCTGCTGAATAAAATTACATGCTTGTTGGGCCACAGAAAGTGTGGCTTTCTTCCTGCTTCAGCCTAAGTATTAAAGAGAGCAGGACTGAAGGTCAGGTTTCCCCTTTCTGTTTGTGAATGCTGTAACGCTGGAGGTTCCGGGTTGCACTCACTCTTTTCTCTGGACAAATTGATATTTAAATTATTCCCCATATGGGGGGAGTTGGAATAAAAGAGTTACCACCTGTGAATGACAGAGACACTGTCCTGTCAGATTGCCCTACAGAACCGTTGTCAGAGCAAAGTCATGAGAAATAAGGGTCAAACTACTGCAGTGACCTTGAGCAACCAGAAAAGAAAGCACAGTTTCTACCCCCAATTTATTTCATCACAGGAAATTGACCTTTCCTGTAAATACCAAGGAAAGAGAGGTGCTCTCCCAAAGCCCAATTAGCTGCTCAATAACCTGAGAAAATGTCTTTCCACTCCCTGCTAAGGATTTTTCCAACAGCTTTGCAGACTCCCATTTTCATTACATGTGCTCTTTGCTCTCATGGAATATGTAAGGGAGATGATGACTTGATGTGAGGGTTTATGAGTTACACTGGAGTTCAGCACAGTACAGATTGGAGTACTGCGATGCCAAGCCACTTCACAGAGCTGTCTGTCAATGAATGATGCCCCCGACTATATCCATGAGTGTTACTACTGCATCAGCATAAAAGTTTCCTGTTTTAAAATTTAAATCCTTAAGTTTATTTGTCTGTAGGATAATTTTGCTTACAGCTTTATATTTAGAGCATGATTGAGGGGTTTACTAGGATTACATATATGTCAGCATAAAAATAAATATTACTTAAGGACCATTTAAATGCACCAGAAGTGTATCCTTGATTGAATCTCACTTCATGGCCTGGGAGTGCATCTTCTCTGGGATTGATTATGCACTCTTGAGCTAGCAGGAAACATGCACGCAAGAGCACATGACATAAATAAAACTCAGATGCAAAAAAGGTTCAGAACAGAGCTCTTGTTGGGGATATTTCCTACAGACAGCTCTTTGCATTGCCTTTGCTTAGAAAAGACTCATGATCTTACAGAAAAAGAATTTAGTTTCTAAGCACATTGTGTGCTTGGAAATGCAGAGAACTTTGTCTCTGGCATCTTTGATGGCTTGTCAAATATAAGTTGCTGTAAGTGTGTGAAATAATATTCAAAGAAATAACCTAAGTCTGCACCTTCTTTTCCTTTTATTAATGTGATAATCCCAAATTATCCCTCCTGCTCAAGTTTCCATTTCCTTTCGAGTCAAGATCAATTATCCCTGCAGCTTTTCAGCTGAATGCAACAATATTTCAGTGTACTACTCACCTATTTACACACTGTACTGCTCTGAAGCTCAAATGCACACACCTCTTGTCTGTCAATCAACAGTTCTTTAATAATTATGGTACACAAAGAAATGCTGCTGTCATATTCTACAGGACACGTCTAAACCTACGTTGAAGCCTCTTCACACCCTCTTGACCCTCAGAAAGCTAAAGCCGATTTTGATCCACTAATTGGGAAAGAAGTAAATTTGTCTTCAGCATGTTAGCATGTTCTTTATACTATTTGTCAAATATTAAAAAAAAAGTTTCCAAAACCTGTCTGGCTAGGAAAGGAGGTAGGATTACAAACTGTCTCTTCTTTCATTGCCACCAGCTACTCAAACAACGTTTTTTACAATGGCATAGTTGACACCACACACCTGTTCCTACCAGCATAAGTACAATGCATCCCAACAGAAGGAGCAATGTCCCCGAAGCAGTTCAGTCTGTACATTATGACTGAGGACACATTTACCCCATGCTGGGAACGTGGTATGGAGATTCCTGATGTGCTTGCAGGTTTGCATCGATGTGGCAGGAGACAAACAGGCTCATGTCCTGCCACCATGGCTAGAACCAGGCTTCCTTCCTCAATCCAGCATGAGTGTGGACAGAGACAGTCCTCCACAGATATCATGTAGGCATACTTTGAAAGCCCCTTTTCTTTTTCTGCTCCCTTTTCAAAGATCAACTTACCTCCCCAAGCAACTATCTCTGAAGATGCCAGAAAGCTGAAGGCTGCCCCAGGGTCCCATCCAGTGCTTGCCCTTTTTCCATGGGAAGTGGTGACACGAGGAGGTGCAATGACCTCTTCAGTCATGGAAACTGCTTCCTTTGAAAGCCTTCACTTTCATTGCCAGGCCACAAGCCCCTTTCCAGTAGCTCTCCACAGTGGCCCAGGGGAAAAGTAGGTGTTGCTGCAGCAATGTGCAATTTGCTGCTTACCTGCAATGTGCTGCTTGTTTGTAAAATCTTTATAAAATGAGCCACCAGAAAAGGTATGGAGAAATGTAAGATGCTGCAGTTAGAGTGGAATTTACTAGGTGAAATTTGTTACTAGTATTGCTCCAAAGAAATATCCCAGCAGGCCAACAGCTTTTTTTTTTTTTTTTTTTTTCTTTTTTTTTTATACAAGACTTTCAGAAGCTTCTGGTGACAGAGAAAGGCAGTTAAAGGGAACAATTAAATAACAGTTGTCCTAAAGCCAACTGGAAATTGCCTTTGATATCAGAATCCATCTGTGCCAATAAGCAAAGCCTACTGGGGAGAAGATGAAACAGAAAGAAATAAAAGTGTCATGACTACTGGCGAACAAGTAGATGAAATTCAATTAGCTTAGCTTGAAACATTCATTCACTATTGTAAACGAAGTTTAACTTTCCTCCCCTTAATACAAGAAGGAAAACTGTTCTATACATCCTGCCCTGAGAACAAAATTTCTGCAGATTTTTATTTTTGGGGAGGGAGGACGACCTTTCCCCCTAAAACAAATATTTTATTACTATAGCTTGAAATCTCATAATGGATTTCAATATAAATCTATTTTCAGTAATAAATGTTTCCATACCGACCAAGGCAAGGTGAAAGTATTTTGCATCATGTAGTAAATGTACGTACTAAATGTATATACTTTATTCAAGCAAAAGTACTCGTTAATGTCTATACAGAACACAAGAAATCTGGAAATGTCAATTCTGTACAAGTTTCTAAACCAAATTTCTGAATATGTGTCCTCGTGAATGCTTTATCCTCCACATCTAGCTCTGAATTTTGTGACCTGTAATGGTTGCTTTAATATTATGTAACAGGCATTCCCTCTTGAAGCTAATAAAAATGCCTCACTAGCTGTTACTGCTCCAAATCCTTCTGAAAAATAACATTCTCTTCTTAATAATGATCTTCTCAGCTGCTTTTTAGAAGATAAAAATATAAAACAATCTCTGCTTCAGTAATAATGATCTACTTATTTTCCATATCTCCTTTTTTAGTAAAATACTTTCACCCATGCATGTGATTAAAAAATCAGCTCCCTGATCAGTTGGTTTTAGAGCTGTCACAAATTTTTCATCAAGAAATGTACAGTAAATGAGCCTGAACAGAGTTTACACTGATTGAATGATAATAAATGCTTTATTTTATTGATAGAACATATTATGAAAGCAAAAAGTGTTGATGGCAGAGACTGAATAATAAAAAAAAAAAAGTATTATTTTATGACAACAAAAGATTCCACAAAGTGATTTAACGGCTACAAAACCACAATAATAGAAATTGGTTATAATCCTAGCATGAAGATTTAATGTAGTGCTTTTTACTTGGAATCAGATGCAAGGGACCAAGATTTTAAAAAGTTGTCAAGAGTTATTCTCTTTACTCTAGATTGGAGACACCTGAATTCCAAACTTGAGTTTTCTGCCATGATAATGGAGTGGCTCTTTCTAAAAATATCCAGTGCTCATAGTATGAACAAGCAACTGCTAAATTGTAGTCATGTTTGGGCAATCTTCCCCTTGGAACACTGCAGTTTATTTAGTTAACATTTATGAAATCTAGTTTCTGACAGAAGCATTACAAAATTTACTCTTAGAAAAGAATAAAACCAGAGGCAGAAATATGGCTATTGTCTACCCACATCATCTCCTACAAGCTCAAATGGGAAACACAGTAGCTTGGAAAGTAATGATACACTGGGAAAAAAAAATAAAAAAAAATACCTCTGCAACAAGTGATTTATTACTCAGTAACTCATCTGAATTTTTCTCTGTTTCTCTTGTTTGGATTTTAAGAACTTATTCAAGAAAAAAATAGTCTGAAATTCTTTTTTTTTTTTTTTTTTTTTTTTTTACATTTCTCCATCAAAAAATTCAAAAGTAAAATAAAATACAGAAGAATGAACACAGGTATAAAGGAATAAAAATTGAGGGGAAAAAAAGGGCTTTAAATCACATGATTTGGAAGAGTTTTTCCCAACCTCAGTGTTACCCATTTGAAAAATCTGAAAATGTTATAACACCAAAAAAAAAAAAACATTGAAAGAAAGGCAAAATTATATTGAAAGCTAGCTCTAGTTCTGCTAGGTAGCTAGTGATATAAAAAGGGGTTCATATTCGCTAATTAGGTGCTTGGGCTTTTTTTAATTATTCAAATGTCTTTGAATACTTAATATAGCCTGTGGGGTGGCTTAGAGGAAAGTCTAACCCATTTGCTAGCATACAGATATACATAACCAAGTCAGTCCTAGGAGAGTAAATGTTTCATAGCCCAGGGAAATATAGAAAAAGAACCCATACGCAAAGCAAAGAACCTCATCCTTGACCACTTCAGGAGTAGCTGGTTTCTTTCCTTCCTATCTACTGACCAGTCTAACACCTCCCCCATCTCTCAAGTCTGCTCAAGATCCAGGTGTTGCAGTAGAAGCCTGTCTCTTATCTCAGGGGATGTCTTGCTTGGTCATGCCAGACAGCATCATTAGCTAATTTGTCTCAGCTGTGTTTTTTATTCAGCTGGGCAATACCTCAATGCAACCCACCCAGTTCTGTTCCTGTCCTTTGCAACAGCTTTCTGCATCTTTGAAATCTGCTACTACCTATCATGAAAGTCTGTGCATTCCCTTCCAGCAAAAGCCCCCAACAGCTTTGGTGTACAGCTCTCATGCAGAGGAGGCATCAGCTGTTAAGGCAGCTGAAGACATTACTGAGTGTGTTAAAATAAACTCTGTGTTACCATACGGAGAAGAGCTCCTTCCCTTTTCTCCCTCTGAGCCTCAGAATCCAAGTTCAAATATAATGATGGATTATTTCTAGAGGAATTATGAGTAGTTGGCCCTTTCAAAATGATTGCTCAGTGTCAGCTTACTTCCATTTCATGAATGAATGATACTTTCTCCTCCACAGTTCACAGGATTTACTAATCAATACTGTGAGGCTACTCTGTGGTAAAAGAAGGCTGGAGATATGAATTCTTCAGTATTTATCTATTTGATTTTGGAAGAACCGGTAATATAAGAATTGTATATTGTGACCATGTATTATGAATATATTTGTTTCTACTGGACAACATATACTGCAGTGATAATTCCAGCAACACCATAGCTATGATTCTAATAGCCCAGTAGACCTAGACACTAATTTTGTCATTTGTTCTGGGAGTTGAAATGTCACATACTGGTTTCCAGCACAGAACTAAAACTTCTCTAAAACACTAGAGGAAAACCCAAATCATCTGCAATGGAGCAATTCGCTTCGCTACTGATGCAATGATGCTTATTTAATGGGTTGGTTTCTCCTAGACACCATTCAGAAGATGAGGTCCATGGACTAGTAACCACCTGTTGGACACTGCAGAATAGGTACCCCCTCTGCTCTTTCTAAAATGTTACTGAAAATTATTCCCAACTATACTTAAAAATAAAAAAAAAAAAATAAAAAAAATACAACAACAACAACAAAATCACTATTTTTCAATATTATAGGTCTCTGGACCTAAAAGATTACAAGACAGCAGAATCTTTTTTACCTCAGGGAGGTGTCGTTGTGAAAGATAGGAGAGAGCTTGCTTGATTTTCTGAGCTCTACCATCATTTAAAGCAATTGCACTGCAGGACCTTCTATTTGAAAATAGGAGTCTGTAAATGGCAGCTTACAGTCATTTTGTTGCTTTATTTTCTTGTATTCACTGCACTTTTGCAGCGGGGATGTGAAAAAGGGAAGAAACATAAGAAACATGTAGGAAGAAAAAGAGAAAAGGACATTAAAAAGGTAAAAAAATAACTAATGGGTATTAAGGGGGAGCAGTCAGGGGCCTATAAAACCAATATCTCATTATTAAGGAAGGCAATTCAGTTACAGTCAGTGCATAGACAATTACATTCTTGCCAAGAAACCCTGAGGCTATTCATGGAACTATTTACCTGCGTATGTGTGCGTGTCATTGCTCCTTAAAAAAGGAATAAAAATTGAACTTTAAGACAAAAGCTTTAAAAACATATGGTAAATTTAGTTATACATTAAGTCAACCTAAGGGATCAACTTACATTTTTAAAATGCTAAATATATATAACATGTAGTATTTCTCCAAAATCCAATTATTTATTTTATTATTTGAGTTGCATTTTTAGCTAGCATATAAAGAAAGTGCTCACCATTTGTTTAGAGCTTTCATAGTTTAAAAATGGCTTATTTCTGATATTTTAATCTTGGGGCATATGTAGTTCTCATTGTAGGATGTGCAAATGCTTGGGAAATAGTTATAAAAATAACTTCAAAGAACACAAACAGAGCACACTGATTTAGAAACCTCACGAGTGCAGCTTTCTGGATATATGTAGACAAAACGTTGACATTTATCATTCCAGAGTTTTTTCCACATTCAGACAATTTGTCATTATTTGTATCCTGAGCAGGAATCATGCTTCCAGGCACCGAGCTTGCACATAAGAAACTCCAGAGCAAGAGCTGCCTTAGAAACATCAAAGTCTCAATGTATACGTTGATCCCAGAATCACAGCTCCCCACGAGATTAATGCCTTCATCCCAGTGCTGTACCCCAGCCAGCAAGAGGATTTGCGCTGAGTATTTATGAATAATATTAACTAAAGCTAAGCAGGAAAATATAAGGCAAGGTTTCCTTTAAAAATCTTTTTTGTTTGTTTGTTTGTTTTTGTTTGTTTGTTTTTGTCCATTAGCTACATTAATCAGTTTTGTAATACCTTCTGTAGATATGTAAAAGAACAACAAACTCAAAGTTCTTACAGTTACTTCAGTGTACGAGTTTGGGGAAGCTATGAAAGTTAGATATAAAAGTAGACACTAACTATGCATATTACAACATTTAATTTTCAAGCATTTAAAAGAGAAGCAGAGGACCAGTGAATTCCTTAACAAATAATACCTCAGTGACTACTCTCAAGTTTTTTATTACAGGTATTTCTAATAGTAATGGTCTAGGGCTTCTATAGCACATTTTTTGTCCATAACTTTCGGAGTTATTTATGAACTAAGTAAAATTGTTCATATCCTATAACAAAACAGAGAATATGACAGGTTCAAAGAGCATAGCATACTAGGCTGGAGACCAGGAATGAAACTAAACATGAGTCCTTGTTCAGGCCTGAATAGTGCCTCTGCTGGTAACTTTTTATAAAACAGAATTTTAAATTTTGGGTCTAAAACTGGCATTATTATTCTATCTGAATAGTATCAAGACCTAAATAAAACGGTTGGCTTTTTAAAGCTTTTCTGAGTCCTTGCTTGGACAGAGGAGGACCTTCAATAGTTTTCTGAAGTTTCTGAACCTAGGCGGGGCCATGACTATTTCCAAGCACCCCTGAAACTATATAAATAATAGTAGAGGTGGGCAGAAAGAAGTGTTTGGGTTTGATAACTAAAAAGAACAGTAACATTGAACAACAGTAGCAATGGGACCTCTACCCTGTTGATCCCATAAAAGGGTCTAGTGAGGAACAGACGTAGTTCATGGATCATGTTTTTGTTGATTTCCCATTCCCTCACTCTGGTGGGCTTCATCTGAAGGGGAGTCCATCGACTAGGACTTCAGCAAGGCTCTCCTCTCCTCCTGCTGCAGATCTGACCCTGGGAATCCTATTATCCTACTTCTTTCTGGATTGGACACAGAGCAGATAGATACTCTATGTTGCATTCCTGTAAACTAAATCAAGGATTATAAACATTTATTAAGAACCTTTTTTAGCTTTGCAATATATTTAGTATCAGTCTCATAACTTACATGTAATACACAACTATGCTGCCATAACCTACAAAAGCATCTGCATTGTAACTGCAGGGAAACATTACTTATATTTTGAAAGGAATAAAAGGATTTACAATTCTGGATGTGAAAACATATCCATGACTTCAGCAGCTAGCACCTGATCCTCTGAAATGCCACTTACATCTGCAGTATGGTCAGTTACCTTCCATGAAGAAATGAATGAGAAATGAAGCAACAAATGCCATGATCAGAGATTCCCATTAATCAGCATTTAAGTCTTCAGTTGAGTATGGAAACATGGTTATCTCCTTGTTATTTTTCCCACTCATGACAGAAATTATATAAATCCTGACTTGGTGCTTTATGATTTATATTCTACATCAGTTCAGACTAGAACTGTAGATCACAAAGACTTATTTGACTTTCTGGACATAAACATAGTGTCTCATATTTAGG
This sequence comes from Anas acuta, assembly GCF_963932015.1. Lineage (NCBI taxonomy): Eukaryota > Metazoa > Chordata > Aves > Anseriformes > Anatidae > Anas > Anas acuta. The sequence continues at coordinate 10,201,509 of NC_088982.1, read as the reverse complement.
GAAAAAAAAAAAATTTTTTTTGGTCTTGAGTTCTAATGAAAATACCTGTAAAATAGTTTTATATGTGTGTGCACTTCTACTCTGTTAAGGAGTGATGCAGAGGTGGAAAAGGAAACATGCTGTAAGTGTCAATAGTTATTAAATTAATTCTAAATAAATAAGAAAAGGTTTTGCCCTGGACCCACAAAAAAAAAAAAAAAAAAGAAAAAAAAAGTGTTAGATTTGCACAAAGTGTTAATTTGCACATGGCAGATACAAAGTTTTAGAGTCCTAAAGATCCAAGCAGCCTAAGGAAAAGATGAGCAAAGTTTGCCCACTTATAGCAACGCATGTGTGCCTTTCTATATATAGGCTATTATTTTGATGCTATCCAGTTATAAGTACTTCCCTGTTGTTTATTAGTGGGAGCACATATTTCTTACAATCCTAGCTTTCCTACAATCCTAGTTCAGTTTGCAAGGGACCTCAGGGTGTCTCTAATCCAGTCTCCTGATATGCAGCCAAGCCAGGTTATGCAGGGCATTATCCAGTCAGGTCTTGAAAGCCTCTATGGACACAGGCAGCACAGGCTCTCTGGGCAACTGAGATTTTTTATTGTGACATATATAATAAGTGATAAGCAAGTGCATTGAATTAATTGATTTGTGCTTGATTAGTCACAGAATGAAATAGTTAATGTACGTTCACAAGTGCTAATGACGATGTTTACTATTTTTATTCCTAATGTTTATTTTCACATTGCCAAAATAGAAAGGGAACAGTTATTCTTGTCCTGTCTTTTTGTCTGTTTGTTTCTCCTCTGAAAAAAAGGGAGAGGAAGAAGAAAAAGAAAAAAAAAATGTTGTTTCCATCAATAATAGTAACTGTTACCACAACAAAAATCTAGTTAATACACACAAAAGTTGTGACAATTTTTGAAAACATGGTAACCCAAGGGCAGCCTTGACTTATGTGACTATCAGCTATCCCAAGCTGGAGATGGCAGAATTATGTAAGAATGAGCAGCAGCTGAACTCTTTCTTCAGGAACAGACAGGTTTCTCCTCCTTCAGCATTTACCATGCATGACTACTTTTTAAAATTGCTTCTACCTACTTTGCTACTTTAATACCATATGTAGGGAAAACCCCTTCCCTTAGTTACAAAAAGTCTCCCACTGAGTTTGATGGAAATGGACTGGCTTTTCTGAGGGTGGTAAATACTGTCAGGAAGCCTTCTCAGTACAAAATGTTCAACTGGCATTCAAGGTCTCATGATTTCCCACTTTGGTGATCATTTTACCTGAAAAATATATGCAGAGCTTCTCAGTAGCCCAAAATATTAGTTCCCAAAAGGTATGTTGCCTGTTAGGGGGTCCATCCTGCCTAATGTTATAGTAATGTATGTTATTTCTTGACTCTATAATATTTATATTTCATTGGGCTTTAAGTAATTTTTGGCTTTCTGAAGACATAGGTTCAGTAATGTCAAGGGAATTGACTTTCAAAGTATGAGAAAAGAATGATTCAGTGATCCATATTATATCCCAACACACCTGGCAGATCCCAAAACAAATGAGAGAGATGTAAGATGCCTGTCTCTCTCTCTGATTCACTGCCTCGGTTTGAGCCTTGACCCATAAATGAGTTTGGTTATTTCAGTGCCTAGCTTTTTGCCATTGTGGGTCAGATTTTTTCTTTTTCTTTCTTTCTTTCTTTCTTTCTTTCTTTCTTTCTTTCTTTCTTTCTTTCCTTCCTTCCTTCCTTCCTTCCTTCCTTCCTTCCTTCCTTCCTTCCTTCCTTCCTTCCTTCCTTCCTTCTTTCCTTCTTTCCTTCCTTCTTTCTTTCCTTCCTTCTTTCTTTTCTTTTCTTTTCTTTTCTTTTCTTTTCTTTTCTTTTCTTTTCTTTTCTTTTCTTTTCTTTTCTTTTCTTTTCTTTTCTTTTCTTTTCTTTTCTTTTCTTTTCTTTTCTTTTCTTTTCTTTTCTTTTCTTTTCTTTTCTTTTCAGTAGTACTTCTGGAATACAGAAAAGGTCCACCCCTTTTCAGTATAAATCATAGGTTGGAGTTATGCCCTGAGGGTGCCTGTTCAATACACAGGAAAAATAGGCATCTCAAAGTGTGAGTATGAATCCAACATTTGTGACTTAAAAAAAAAAAAAAGTCGTTAGAAAAGAGTGATGCCAGTGTCTCCTCACAAATTATTTTTTTTTTCTTATTCTGTAAAAGCCAAATGGAATGGTCTGCCCCCAGATGGAGGCAAGCAAAGAGAGAAATACTTGGTTTGTGTATCCTAGCAGGATTCATGTGCAAGTTCTGTGGGCATGCAACATTCACAGAGCCAGAAGCAGATCTCTAAAGCACAGGCAGAACTTCATAAACGGAGTTTTGCAGGGATCTGAGTCAATAGTGGATTCACAATGAAAGGTCCACATAAAGTAGAAGCTTGTTGAGATTTACCTACCTCGATGCCATTAATCTTTTGGTTTCTCATCAGCAAAAAGGGCATGGTAGTCCCTCTATTATGCATAAAGGCATTGACAGACTGAGCATAACAAAGGTTATGAAGTATTTAGATACAGTGATAATGGAGCTCAGCGCTGAGTGCCCAGCCTCCAGGAGCCTGGAAGTCTCGGCTTTCTGGCTCCTTCCCCAGCAGCCTGCCCAGGAGCTGGCCAGACAAGCCACCTAGCAGTCAGACCAGCAGGAGCTGATTCAAGATTCCTGGTTCCCATTTTATATGGGGCAAAACAGATACATTCTTTAAGGAAAGATCTGATTTCATCAGCCTGGTATTTTTCTGAAAGAAAAAAAAAAAAAAAAAAAAAAGCCATTCAAGAATCTTTAATCTTTAATCTGTTGTTAACTGTGTTTTTAAAACAGCACATCATGCACCGCTGACATACCATGTGGCAACTCAAAACCAGCAGTCTGATGGACTGACTTAAAGTCTCCCTTTAATCACTGAAAGAGATTGCAGCTAACATTAAAATAATAATAATAATATTAAAATATCAATACCTATCTTAGGGAATGCACATTTATGGACATGTCAGAACTCTGCACGCACACATTTATCAGGGATAAAACTCTCCAAGAATAATACAGTATGGCTTGGAGTCAAGGACTTTTACCATCACCCCTTGCATGCTTCCACTTGAAGTACTTCCATACAGTGTAACACAGCATGGAAGCACCTCGCAGGTAGTCTGCTGGGGAATCCTCCCAGAAGACCTGGGAGGACGGTAAGCACTAACTACCCTTTGTAGATCAGACACTGAGGCATACAAAGCAAAGGCTCGGCAAGTCTTCTGTGTATTGCACTCAGATTGCACACAGGGACTGCTTTAAAGGCTACAAACAGGGAACAGAAAGACAAAGTGAGACATCTCTCCTGCTATGTGTGGAGTGACTCAAGAGGCTCACATTCTACTATTCTAACCTTTGTTGGACACCTGAAATTGTGCCTCTCTGTACCTTCAAGAGCTCCAGCTGAACAGCTCCACACCCTGCTTGCACCAAAATCCAGTGAGAGGCTCACCTGAGAAGCTCTCAGACAGGACATCCCCAACACAGACAAGATTAAGCCTTTTCCTTAATTCAGCTTTTGCCTTTTCTTTCATAATTTAGCTGGAGTGATGGGTTTCTTTTCAGGATTTCTCATATTCTTCCCAATGTTTGACATGTATTTGCTTTCCAGACAGAGAATGTCCTTGTGGAACGAGAGTGTTAGTCTACTGAGAAAATAAGAGCTGGATTAAATAAAACATTTATGTGCCTAAGGGAAAAGCATTTCAGCTGCATCACCTTTATAAATAGTCTATTGGTGAAAGCACTTGGTGAGGAAGTGGGAGACCTCAGTATTAATTTCTTTCTCCAGTGGACTGAGTTGAAAGGGATGCTGTGCTGAAACTGTTCCCCCCTAGAGGAAATCATCTTAGATTTTGGGTCAATGGCACCAAGAACAAAAAAAAAAAAAAAAAAGGAAGCATGTCCCTACAACCTCAGGTTTGCCTCTGTATGAGTGTGCCATACATTCCAGAACCAGGCAGGTTTTTATTTCTCTGGCCCATGCCATTTGCTAGACATCACACCAGAAAAACTACTTCTTGTGGCCTGCTTTTTAATTTATTAGAAATAATGTAACAGAGGTAATGGAGGGAAATACAAATCCTCATTTTTACCTGTTGCCAATAGTGTACAGCTTTCTCTGTCAGCAGAGAGCTATCAAGAAAGAGTATCACAGAAAATGAATGACTGCTGTTCTCAAAAATGCTGAAACACTTAAAACTAATTGATTTTGATGAAGCAGGCAGCTACATTTGATTTGTGTACTTTACATTCAGGACCTTTCATAAAACATTTTTGTTAGAAGAGGTACATATAGACAAATTGAATTAAGTGCTGCTTTACTTTTCATTAGATTTTTCAGAGAAGTATAGTAAATTGCTTTATAGTAGAATGCCATTTATTGACAGAACAGCTCTTTTTTACTAGTGAAAACAGTACCATTAATGCAGTCAGTTAAAAACAAACTGCAGTTTTGCTTGAATTTGTTTTCCAGGAAAGAAAAAAAAAAAGAAAAAAAAAAAAGGATCAGGAGGGAAAAAAAAAAAAACTAGGACTAGGAGACTAGGTTTCAGTTCCTTGTATCTTGCATAACTACACTTTTTTTTCTTTTCTATTTCTTTCTTTTTCTTTCTTTTTTTTTTTCTTTTCTTTTTTTTTCTTTTTTTTTCTGTAATATACTGGAAATCTTTCTTTACATTATTAACTGTTGTGCAGTTGAATTAAAAATCATTTAAACATTTGGGATTGTGTGGTGAAGGACATGACAGAGAAACTACTTATATTGTCGCCAGTCATATTCTTAAGGACGTAACTTAAAAAAAGGCAGTGCACCAACTACAGGTTTCACTTAAATTCAGACCAAGCAAGACAGTCACTGTGAGCCCAAGATACCCCAGCCTTTCCTATTAAAAACAGTAACAGAGTTATCACCCTACGGGGGGATCTGGTAAATTCTCTGAGAGACCTGAACACTTTCTGCTTCCTTGAGAAGCAGTATTTCTGCTACTTCCATATCATGTACCTCCTTAAGTCTTTCCTCAGAGTTCAAAGTGATTGGCAAGCTACAAAATTAAAGCCAGAATGTGACCTGGAGAAATTTCACAATGCACTCTTCAAACTGCTAATTACCCCTTTCTCACATGCCTTAAATGACAGACTCTCCGTTTGTGTCCCAAAGCAGAGGTATATAGTAAAAAACAATACTTTCTGTGAAAAGTAGACTGAATTCAGTACAGCATTATTATGATACATGGCCCTTGGGGTCCACATGCCAAGTTGTATTTTGACTTAGTTTCAAGGACAGAGGACAAACTTAAGCTAGGTTTTGAACTCTAAAGTGAACAATCTCCTCCTCCTACAGCATCTTTTGTATGGCCTAGTTGACCCACAGATCTGGAAGGTAAATGAGCACTGGCTAATGTGCAAAGAAAAAGCCTCCAGTGTGTTTGCCTAAGGTACAAAGAGGGTAAGCAAATACTAATTCCTCTGGTGCTCTGGGTATTTAATTCCTCTAATACATTGCACTCCAAAGTCTAGAGCCTCTAGCTGCCTTCTGCTCAACAAGATCACAATGAGTGAGCGTGAAAACAAACTCACAGATAGTATCTGCCTTCACTTTGCACAAATTGTAGGCAATCCTTCCTTGTCTGTAGTTATACATTAAAGTTAGAATATTCTCCTGGAGTACATGATTTTACTGACATGTCCTAAAAATCCTTCTACTTATTAGATGCTGGTCTAATACCAACTTCCACAGACCATCGGTTTTCTTCTCTGAAAAATAGATGCAATCAGATAAATACTTTCCATACAACTCATCCTGAACATACAGTATGGTTTGTTGCTCTGTTATAATGAAAAATCCCTACCCACGCCATCAAAGGATTTGAACAGTATGTGAAGCAGAGAGGACTGCTTTCCATCAGCTGTACATTTACAAACATATGTTTACTTATATTCCTCAGGCACATTTACTGGAAAAAAAGAGCAACGTCTAAGGAAGGAAGCTCCTAACATCGTTGCCCACACTGAGTAGTTCCCTCATTCACAAGTAAACTCTACTGAAGTTTCTGGGATTACTCACAAAGGGTGATAAAGCTCAGTGTGTGCAAAGCTGTTAGCATTGCAGTCTTTCGTCTCAGTTTTACCTCACAGAAACTGTCAATGTTCTTGGAGCAACATGACTCTTCTGAAGAGAGATCACACAGAACAACAAGGGCCTGATTCTTATTTTAAACAATAATTTAAAGCTGTGATCCTGTAATATCTCCTATATATAAGGAATCTTCCATCTGCCCCAAGCCTTGAACAGATTCTGCAGGTCTTACTCATCCAAAACTCCCACAGAAGAGAGTTGAAAGACAGCAGCATTGAGATCTTACCCAAGCTAAGTTGTATTGTTCGATATTTCAATAACCAACCAATAGTGGTACTGTTCAGAAAATTGGTTTTGAAAATGAAACATTAGCTTCTCACTTGAGACTGACAGAAAATATTCTTCTTGCAGAAATACGCAAATGAACAGTTAAAGATCAGGTGCTTGTTAAAATCAATATGGCTTTATAGTAACATTTCGTTCTTCCACAATAGTAGAGAAAAAAGACTGAGTGTTTCAACCAGCTTATCAGATATGATCAGAGATACAATTGGACACATTCAGAACATAAAATATCTTCTCCTCTTTTCTTAGTAAATCCTTCATTGACTGTACTTTTCCTGGAAATGCTATTAGCCAACTTACAGTGGAAGCACAACCACAGTGTGAATTGCAGAGCTGATAACTTTTTATGAAATGTTAACAACACACGACATGTTACAAACAAATTCCAGTCTTCAGCTATTACAAGTAATAATAGAACACTAATTAAAAAAATAAATCAGACCCATTTTACTTCCTTGAAGCATATTCAGTAGTTACATTAAAAACAATATTTATAGAAATCCTCTGTATTCACTAATTTTGAGGGAAATGCACTTAAAAGGGGTGTATACTGCACATCTTTATTGATGAATATTACTTTTTAACTAGCTCAGAAGAAATAAGATCCTCTGGAGGCATTGAATCAGATGAGTAACTGTGACGAGAAACAAATTAAAACCACTGAAAATGCCCTGTTTTTAAGTACGCTGCTGTACATAGATGTTCAGTATCTGCATCAATCCCTTTTTAGGCATTTTGAAAGGCAAAAGAAAAATAGAAGCATTATTTCCTTTATGTTTATGATAATTACAGAATAATTTTATAGCAAAGAAATTACTTTTAAGGCACATCAGCCATTCCTTACACACTTCACCTCCTCTTAAATCTGTCGATTAAATTTCATTTCCATAGACTCCTTGATTTTTCTGAGGAAAAACAAAGGGGAAGGATTGTTCTTACAGGCAACAAATCGTATTTCTAAAGCAGTGCAACAGTGAAACTGTTGTGTGTCTGCAGACCGGGAAACCACTCTGAATGAGCATTAAGTGACAAAAACAGACCCTTATCTCGGTAGGAATGGGTATCTCTAATGAAGCCGTCAAGTAGCTCAGAGGTAGTAGCTATGTACCATATGTTGCTTTGGTTGCTCTGGCAATTATATAGTTTATTCAGATTAGACAAACCTGAACTTTTTAGCTACGTCATTACTTACAAACAATCTGAGCTTGTCTCAGCTCTTCTTGATGTCAGATTAAAAAGAATTCTCCATTTTACAAAAGAGAAAATGGCTTATAGTTTCCTCTTCTCGGTCAGTCACTATTTTTTCTCATTTTTGCCTGTCTCAGCTACATGCTTGTACCAAAACATTTGCAATTTACAAAGGGACACTGCTGAAAATAAGTTTTAATATGCCTTCTTTAAGTGCATATGTCTAAGCAAAGCTCAACTCCTTTTACAGCTCCAAGCCTTATTTCCAAGAAAGTATCCAGTAAGTTACGGGATTAAGACTCTGAAAGTGTCTGTTGTTTCTTTAGTGAAACCAAGCTAACTTCAGATGCATTTGGTGCATTCATCCTTACTTAGGCAGAACTCCCACTTGAGTTGGCCCTGAAGTTAAACTGTTTATTCAATTAACACCAGAATAGTAACCACCGACAACTTGCTTTTCCAGGTTTAAGTGAAATGAATGAAAAACTGATGAAACAAGCAAAGTGATTGCTCTATCATTTCCACTTCTGCCATAGAGATTTCAAGAGAAAAGAGGCTACAGACACTTTTCAGACAGAAGAGAGGGATTAAAGAAGGGTGTATCTAATGATTCCCAGGTATAAATTTGATGTAGCTGTTTCAAGCAGCCTGCTGTATTAGATTAGATTTTGTTCTATTTTTCAAAGAGCTGTTTACCATGGAAAGGTTCTTTTGAGGCAGATGCCAAATTGTACTGCCTATGGAAGGAGTGATACACATAACAAAATGAAGCGGTATTTACCCCTGCAAACAGAATACACACCTTGCAGCAACACAGCTGGAGAAGGGATGTAAATGTTCAGCTGAGTTTTACACACTCAGTATGCATTCAGTGAGGAATGTACAGACACCAGCCCCTGTCTCTCATTCTCTTCATTACAGTTTATGACATTTAATAAATCCCTGGGAAATGCAGTTTGCTTTAATAATAACTATTCAAACATTTTTCCACCCCTCATGCCCCAAAAAATGCAAACCGAAAAAGGGAGAAAAGGCAGAATTAATTTTAAAGGTTCGGAACAGCTGCACCTTCATTTTGAGATGTGTTCACACAAATCATTGACAATCTGCAATGTATGCTCCTCATTTATATATATATATATATCTGTGTGTGTGTGTGTAAAGGATTTAGTTGCTATAAGACCATAAATATGACGGGTTTAAAGACCTTTAAAGTGGTGTGGTGATTGCTCTTCCTCTGAAAATCTGCATAGCAGAGTGCCTCTGACTGCCTGTCTGAGAATGAGAGCAGCACCCATCCAGCCCCTGAGATCAGGCTTTTGAGGGCAGAAAGCTCCCCAGAGAACATGCAAGTTGAGCTAACTGGAAATTTGTCATTTTTCTTTTACCTCAGAAAATGTTAGTTCGGTTCACCAAAATGATTTTGTTTTAATGTAAGTTGGTTTAGGACAGAATCCTTGTCTTAAACAAGCTACCTGCTGCAGGATAGTAAGGTGCTTAGTCCACTGATCTGAGACTGATGGAGTACAAATTTACTGCCTGGCAATCCGACAGGGGGAAATAAGGTCATGGGATGCATGTGCTCTTTTTCTTATTTCATGAAAATATACAAGACTCCCAGGTTTGTCCCAGTGACACATCAAAAATTAAAGGAAGATAGGAAAAACATTTCCCATCCCCAACTCTATAGGAAAAGACCCCTTAAAAAAAAAAAAAAAAAAAAAAAAAAAAACATGCTTGACTTAAGCCCTGTGTAAAATCATCATTCAGAAGGTTTTAACAGTACAAAGGTTTATTTAGAAAAGAGTTTGGATTGTTCTTTAGGGTTTTTTGGCAAACATTTAAATCCTTTCATAACTGAAAAGACTGCCAGTGCCTGGTACCTAGCACTTTTCCCCAAATAAGCAGCAAAAGCCAATTTCTTAGTGGGACAAGCCCACCACAGGCCTCAGCTGCTCTGTTTATAAATACTCTGATCTGCTATTCCACCACTTAATCTTTTCCTCTTGATGCCTCTGCTTGTTTTCCCATAAAAATCCAGAGCCCCTATAAGCTCAATGCCTGCCAAACTCAGTGTCTTAACCCATTTTCCTCTGTGGATTCCCTGTGCCTTCTGTCAGGGCTCAAAGACAATCCCTCCCCGCTCTGCTTACCTATCTGCACCCCAGCACAGCTGCTCCAGCACCATGTCGCCGTTCCGCACCACCGTGAATGCACTCAGCCTCCCCAACACCATCCCCATACCCCACACCACCACTCTGCACCACCAAGGGGACGAGCCCTCATCCTACTCAATCTGCCCCATCCCCATGTCCTCTTCCCTCCCTTCTTTTTCAGCACAGAGCCATTTCTTTCTCTTTTAACTCCACTTCTGCTCAAGGCAAATCCATCCCTCCAGCTCAATGCCGGAAGTTCTTCTTCTTCTTCTTAAAGAGAATGTGTTTAAAGGACCTGCGGAAGTCCTGGTTGAAGATGGTGTAGATGACTGGGTTGAGGGAGCTATTGCAATACCCAATCCAGAAGAAGAACTTGAAGAGAGTCTCAGGGACCTCACATGCCTCCCGGCAAATACCATAGAGGCTGTAGCTGAAGAAGAAAGGGAACCAGCAAACTACAAAGACCCCCATGACCACGGCCAGCACAAAAGTGAAACGTTTCTCCCGGGCCTGGGTGACCTTCTTACGGCAGATGCTGCTACGCTTCCGGCGACGGCGGTATGAGAAGAATTCCATGGAGCGGTTGCTAGAGCGGGACAGACGGCTACTAGAGTGCTTGGAGGAATATGAGTAGGAGAAGGACTGGCTCTTGCTGCTTTTGCGGGGATGCTCCTCCCGGCTCCGCCTCCGCCTGCTCTCTGAGGTGCTGCTCTCCTCCAGCTCAATGTCCTCCAGCTCAGAGGCTTTACGCCAGTGGTGCACTGAATAATGTCCATTCTCTCCCAGCTGCATCCTCAGGGATGTGCAGCCCCCAGCAGCACGGCTCAAGCCATTCTCAGTCTGGGAGGACCCCTCTGGCATTGTACGCTTCTCAGAGAGGGTCCTGGTCCTTAGCTTGGCCACGCGGTAGATGCGGATATAGACCAACACCATGATGAGGCAGGGGGCAAAGAAAGAGCCAATGCAAGAAGAAAGGATGTACCACGTCTCATCATTGAGCTTGCACTGGGGAAAGACATCTCCTTCGGGGTCCCGGTACATGGAGATCAAAGGCGGGAAGGAGATGACAGCTGAAATGAGCCAGACAGTGAGGATGATGGCCTTGATCCGCCGGGGGGTCCGTTTGAGGTTGTACTCCACCGCCTGCGTGACCGACCAATACCTGTCGAGACTGATGGCGCACAGGTGGACGATGGAGGAGGTGCAGAACAGCACGTCCAGCGCCAGGTAAATGTTACACCAAGCCTTGCCGAAGTACCAGTAATTCATAAGCTCGTTGGCTAAGGAGAAAGGCATGACCAGAGTAGCCACCAGGATGTCCGCGCTGGCCAGGGACACCAAGAAGAGGTTCTGGGGGGCTCTCAGCGCCCGGCTGGTGAGCACGGCTATCACCACCAGCACGTTGCCCACGATGGTGAAGACGATGAGGAAGCCCACCACGGCCGCCAGGCTGGCCACGGCGGCGGGCGAGTAGGGGGACGGAGGCTTCAGGAGGGGCGAGGAGGGGGCCGGCGCCAGGCTCTCGTTGGGGGAGCCCAGGCTCGTGTTCCCCACCGGCAGCAGATCCATGGTGGGTGTGCGGGGCGCCGGCGTCCTACAGAGCCCCGCCGAGCCCCCGCCCCGCCCCGCCGCCCCGCCGCCGCCGCCCCGCCGCCCTCCTCATCGCCCCCCAGCCGCGCGGCTCCCCCCGGCTGCGCCTCCCCCGGACCCCTCAGGGCAGAGCCGGGCGGCGCCGCCCCGCCGAGGAGCGGAGCGCGGCCGCGCTGCCCCCGCCCGGTCCCCGCTGAGGGGACAGCGGGGCACGGCTCGGCCCCGCCGCCGCCCGCCCGCTCATGCCCGGCTCCGCGCAGCCCCCGGCTCCGCGGAAGGCGCCGCCCGGCCGAGGGGAGCCGCGGGCGGGCGCTGGATCCTGACGGGGAGCGGCGTCCGGAGCGGCGGCGGCGGCGGCATCAAGCCCGGCGAAGTCGCGGCTGCCCGGCGGCTCCGTCCTAGTCTTGCATCGCGCTCCCAATCGCGCATGCTCAGTCCCGACAGGTGAAGCCGCCTCGCCCGCGACACCACCCCGGCGAGGAGGGGAGGGGGGGGGGGGGGAAATAAAACGCGATAAAACCGCCCCGAGCGCCCGGCCCCGCCGCGCTGCCGAGCCCCCCGCCGAGAAAAAAGTTGGCGGTGCCGTGAGGGGCGGCGGCGAGGCCGGGCTGGCGGCGGAGCGCCGCCTGCGGGGGGTGCCGCGGCCGCGAGGGGGCGGCCTCCGCCCGCCCGCTGCCGTTGGCGCCGCGCTGAGGGGAGCGCCCGGGGCGGGGGGTGCCCGGGGCAGGCGGGGGTAGGCGGCGGTCGGTGTGCTCGGGGTGTGCGGTGACACACCTAGCGAGGGGGTGTCGGGGTGTGGTTGTGGAGGTAGAGGAGTCTAGGCGGGGTGGGAAAGAGGTTTGAGGTGGTAGTCCCTCAGTTCGGGCTTTGTGACGGTGGCGGAGCGGCCGCAGAGTTTTGCTTAGACCGTCTCTGGAAGAGACAGGTGAGTGTTTTCAGTAGTCCGAGTGCACGAGGAGTGTGGATGTGTCGCTCTGCTTCTTCACGACAAAGGTGGGAAGGTGGGGAGTGGAGCCATGAACTTGCCTCACCCCACTCTGCCCGTGGCGAGTTGCAAGTGCGATACATCCTCAGACCTCTGCAGGCAGCCCTGTGACTACATTACCTTCATTTAGAAAGAAAATTTGAGGAATGACAACAAAAACTAAGTCAGTGCCACTTTAATGCTGCCTTCTCTAGCTGAACCTGCCCAAAAGAGGGTAGAAGTAGGTAGTTCAGCATAGCCTGTCTGTGATTTGTGCTGTGTGATCCTGAGAAAATTCTGCCTTGATCTGGAAAATACATACTCTCTTCCCACCCTCTTTTCCTCCATCCACTCTCCCTACATCCCTCATCCCCTAAAACCTGCTTTTGAGATTGCCTTTGTGAAGCTATTTGGACATGGTCCTGGTCAACCTCTGTAAGTGGCTGTGCTTCAGAAGTGGGGTTGGATGAGATAACCTGCAGAGGTCCCTTGCAATTTATAGCATTCCATAATCTGTGGTTCTTTGCAACACTATGAGATTAGGGTAACGTTAATGTAAAGATAACAGCAATATATTTGGTGTTCCTCTTCTGGGAGCCCTCCTTGGTGCCTGGATTTTTGGATCACAACTCTTCAAAGCAAGGGCTGTCCCACTGGTCTCTTTGCTTCTGTGCTTGCCTTTTTTAGTGCCACGCTGCAGAGAGCTTGTACTTATATAAATCTGATAACAGTAGCATAACCCTACCCACAGGATTAGCTGTGCTCATTTAAGGTGAGACAGCATATGAATTCATCCACAGCTAGTTACTTCAGTAGTTGCTTTTAATCCATAATAATATATGCCTTTTATGTTGTGTGGCAACGTTACCAGCTTGCACAAGATGGCCACATTTTCCTCTGTAAAAATGTGGTAAACGAGGTGGATATGTATAACAGGTCTTGCAAGGTCTTGTGGTACTGAAAACCACAACCTTAGTGGATTCCGTGGCTACTACCTAATTTTGGAGTTGCCTAAAATCCTTCATCATCACCCTGCTGACTTCTAAGGAGAGGAATTTGATGTTGTGCCTATGGGTATTCCCAGTCTGAGCAGCTGTCTTATGCCTCCCTTCTGTGCCCCATCTGGACCCAGAAATGCAGTGTCCCTAGGACTTGGGAAGGTCACAGTATGGTGGAAACATTCTGCTTACTACTGCCGTGATCATATTCTTTATAATGCAAAAAGGTGAGTTTTAAGGGAACATAAACCTAAGAGAACTTATCCTTCATTGTATAACTCGGTGTTATAATTGTTCTCAAGTTGAAATAGAACAGCCTTTGTCTTTGGGGAACGATAAGGGATTTTCTGATTCCCATTAACTTTTTGGTGCAACAAGCACTGACTCCTTTTTTTCTTTCTCTTTGTTATTTTAGTTACGTGGACTGGATTATGAAGGGCTGGAACTGAATATGCTTGGCTCTGATGGGAAAGAAAAATCCTCTGAAGATTATGATCTAACAATCTATTTTATAAGCAATTTACTCTGAAGTTTTTTTGTTGTTTGAAAACTAACCAACAAACACCTTGTGACTGCATCTAAAAGAGAAAAGACATCATGTTGAAGCTAAACTTTCTAATGCAACTGAAATGCAGGAGCAGTAATTACCTAAACAACTAAAGCGTAACAAGCAGAACAAAATGAAATAGAAATCCGATGCCCCCTCAAGTCCTCCTAAACAGACAAGCAATTTGATAAGGAGGGCCCTTTAAAAACATTTGCCAAGCCTCAGGAAGAATAAATGAATGGAATTTGAAGTTAGTGAAGTTCAAACGGGAAGTAAATAACACATTTTTAACGTGACAGCTGAATAACCACTGAAGCAAATTCCTAATATTTGTGGTCAGTTCTTCATATTTGAAAGCTTCATAATGGTGTTTATGAACTTAGAGGACAAGGTGCAGGAATTTAAAGTCTAACCTCTAATGTGACTGACATTAGGCAGGATGACATTAGCGAGAATGTTTATCAAACTGCTTCCATCTGGGTTTAAAATATCATAAATATAAACTGCAAAATCACATGAACACTTGGAATTCAAAAACTAACTGTTAGAAAAGGGATATATAAGCCCCATGATATTCAATTCCCTTAGGGTAATTAGGAAAGCAGACCGAGCTACATATCCTACTGAGTTTTATGAGCAAGTATATCTTGGAGTTGTATGAGCTTGAACTTGAAATAAACTTTCAGCTAATAACTCGGGGCTTCAGATTAAAAGAGCTTTTCAATAGAGATTTATCTTTGCTGAAATAATACTGAAGTTTCTTAACAAAAGGAATGAGACAAGTGAATGTCTGAGCAATTATTTGGCATTTCTAATGAGGAGATGCCAATTGTAAAAGATATAGGAAAATTAAAAATAAATTGGGAGCAATAATATCCATTTTATGTTGTGATTTCTTTAACACCAGAGTTGTACTGTAACTGAAATAATTCAGTCACTAGTATGTGCTGACAGAGTGAGCCCTAGGCACACATTTATCATTTCAGTATAACTCCACTGGAGCCAGTGAAGTAACGTTTGGATTTTCATATATGTAAATGAGATCCAGTTTGGGTCCTCTGTGCCTAAATAGCAGTATATCACCATACAGAGAGGAATTAAAAATGTGCATAGATAAGAGAAATCTGCCCTCATGAAAATCTGCTTAGTCTACTGAGAGACAAAGATAGGAGCAGAGTGAAAAACAGTGGATAAATCAAATGTAGTCATGTTTTTGAAAATCAGTTATTTGATATAAAACATAAAGGATAAGGTTTCTAGAAACCTGGCAAGGTAGGTGGGCACATTTCTACTCTTTATCCTTTCCTGCCCTTACACTGATTCAAATGCATCTCTCCTTACAGTATTTTGTTCATTCTCAAAACTGGCTTTCCAATACTTAATAACTCCTAACTATTGGCCTGCATTGGAGCTCACAGTCCATAGGTGATAATATATTCCCATGGAAAAAAAAAAAAAAAAAAAAAGAAAGGTGGGGAGGGAGGATTAGAGACTGGGTGAGGCTCCTTTAGGCAGTGGATTGGACCTGGCTTAAGTTGATCCAAGCCCAGTTCTTCCTGAAGTAATCCAGTAGATATTGTGCCATACCCATCCACCCGCTGTATGGTGTGCAGCTTTGGTTCCATCATCCAGCATCCCACAACAAACTTTCTATCACAGAAGGCTGAGAAGATCCCACGGGAGCAGAACTACTTCTTACAGCTTTTTGTCTCTAATTCTTGTTTTTCTTTACTTGGACTCTCCAGTTGGACTGACCTTTAATTCAGTTTAACTGACAAGAAGTCTGTATTGGTCAAAAAGACCCACCACCTGCACCTGGGTTTAAGTCTTGGGAAATCACAAAACCTGTCATTGGTTAATCTGTGGCAGTGCTGACCAAAAGAAATCAAATCCTCATTTGGGGTCAGTTATCAAACTGATATCCACCCAACCACTGAAGTCAATGGAAATAGTGCTACTGACACACTTTAGGCTTCTGTTAGGTTGTGTTTGGTTTGAATACAACATCATCTGCCAGAAGTGCACACTGTGCTTCCATGTACATAGAATTAGGAGATAAAGCTTTTGCCAGTTGGAGATAAAGCTCTTCCAAACTTTGCCATGTTTTAAGACCTCAAGAGAGACTTGTATGCTTGAAAGTGTCTTTTTCCTCCCACCTGTATCAGCTGAATTAAAGGCAAATACTACTTCCCCCTACAAACCTACCTCTTTATATACCTTTAAGTCATCATAATTGTAATCGTTCTGTTAAAGAAATGCTGTTCAATGCCATTTTCTGCTTAAAAAACAACAAATTAATCCCTCCCTCTAGAAAAGAACAAAGTTTTCTTTCTTAATAGAGAAGGTGATTCCTGATTTTCAGTGAGAACTTTGTTCTTTATTCCACCTTGTAACTTTGAAAATGTGTATTAGATAAACAAAAAGGTTTACAGGACAGCCTTATGTACTAAACATCTGGAAGTGCTTTTTAGCTTCTCAAACTAAGCTTTACATCAATCAAGAAAATTATACATTCTTATCAACTGTACAAGAAACTGCTAACAAAATATTCTGTACATCTGTTTACTTTTAAAGACACATTTGCATTATAACTCTGCTCAGGATGTAACGATCAAGTAGAATGAGTTAGCTGGAATCTCTGTAAATAGTTAAAGAGAGAAGCTACAATAAATCCATGTAATAGCAAAATGGGATAAGAGGTAAATAGTAAGTAGTCTGTCCTGAATTTTGAAAGAAAGAAACTAAATGTAAGAAAAAAGGGAGTTTTTCTTTAATAAATAAATAAATAAATAAAGATAAAAAAAGCAGTACAATGTCCAGAGAAAGACAAAATTTTGATTAAATTAATTCATCTTTTTGAAACCTATTCTTTATATGAAAGAATATTTCATTAACAATTTAGGGATCAAGACCAAATCAAAACCAATTTCTTTTTTTTTTTTATTTTTTTTTCCTTTTTTTTTAATTTCCGTTGGTGAGGAACTAAATCACCATGTTGAAGTCAGTATTATGTTTGAGCTGAAAGTGACAGAGAAATTTATCAGTTCGGCTCCATAATGCAATTTTTCCTCTGACATTCTGTCATATATTTGTGACCTTTTTCATGCTGTTGTCACGTATCAGTATCATTGCTGTTGGTTGTAAGAACATACAACAGAAGTCAGATAATGTTAGTTAGCCATATCTTGGCTGGCTGGTTTCTGTAGTTTTTTTGTTTGTTTGTTTGTGGGTTTGTTTTTGTTTTTGGTTTTTGTTTTGCTTTTGCAACAAGATTGCTTCAGCCATAACTGTTGCCAAGAGTGCCATTGCTTCAACCCTTTGGAACCAAACCTCGGGCTACCACTGAAATATTTGTTAGATTCTCTCTATTACTGGAGAGTCATGAAAAATAGATCTATGTCCCCTATTCCTTTCTACTATTTGTACTGTTGCTGTTATCTGTACTCATTGTGAGGCTTCTTCATTTCTTATTTATTTAGTCAGACTTTAAATAGCCTTCCCAGACACCTGTACTGATAGCTGTGCCATTTGCACAGGATGAGTGTATTATTTTTTCTAGGACTCCGCACTGTATTTGAAGACTCTTTCACTTGATTTCAATGTGTTTTATAATCATACAAGACAGTAATATGTATATTATAGTAAGCATAGTTTTTTTAGTTTTTTTAATTTATTTTTCTGAACTTATATAAAGAATGCATTTATTTGCATTTTGAATAAGGTTATGTAAATTTGTAAAAGCTTCAGCTTCTCAATAGAGAAAATTGTGTATAGATAGCTTATCTGTGGGATTGCCTATCTCTATTAATTGTACAGCCTGTTTGTTTGGCATCAGGGTAACACAGCCATTTTTATCACGTACTTTCAACTGATTTATTTATGAGATGGATTTTGACTACAAGACCTTACTTCTCTACTCAGTTCATTTATATTTGAAGCCCTATTTCCACAGTAATGATCACATAGCAGAATCCATTCCAATGGATTTCAGTGAAGGTGAGGTAGAAGATACAATTTTTGTTACCAAGGTTCATCACCTTCTAGCTGCATCCAATTCACAGCATGTTTATGCTTAATGTGTTGAATTGCCACATGAAAGACTTCCAGGGTTGGTACTACCTGCTATGACTATCCATTAGCAAATCAAGCTACATCCAATTCAGGACAAGAGGCATCATCTTACATTGTTGTGTGATGCTATTCAAGAGAAAGCTCTTGTATATACCAGATCAATTAGAGCAAATATTACTGTGTTTCCTAAGCCTGCAATGAATGGCAACTCTGAAGCTACTGCTTTGTAGTAATGTAATTGGCTTCAGTGTGGTTAGCTAGACTGAAGACTTTCCAAGAGAACAGGAGAAGATTCTATATTCCTGCTTTCATATCAAACCTTGGGGACATACACTAATATTGTGATGTCCTTTTCATTTCCTTATATCTGTTCTATAGTAATTTGAATTGTATTTGATAATTTATCTTTCTTCTGTCTCTCAGAGGCTACTTTAAGCTCATGCATATTAGAATTCTTCAAGATAGATATCAAATTTTGCCATTCCTTACTAGCAAATTGAAGCATTTTCTTGCAAAGTTTTTGAGATGTTCTGCCTTTCTGTTCCTTTGTTCCTCTAAAAGATTTTTTTTCCTATTTTTTTTTCTCCCTAGTCATTACTCCTTATTTCAATTTCCTCATTGTGGCTTAAAATCTCCATAAAGTCTTTAAACAGCTTGATGAATGTTCTCATGTCTCCCTTCAGTGCTGCTGTTTCTGCTTTCCGTGTCTGTCTATATGCACAGCGCCTTTTATCCTGTTTTGGCCGATCTTTTTACTGCTTTATCTTTATCCCTATATTCCTTTTGTCTTTGTTTACTTTTCTGGCCTTAATGTATTGAGTAGATTTAACTTATCCTGCCTTTTTTCTGTAATAGCATCCCATGTGGCATTACTAATCCAGTCTTCTTTTCTAGTTTTAATAAAGAACAATCTCTGCTGAATTAATACAAAATTTACAAATGGTTTCCCATACTTTTTGTATAATGTCAAACAAAGTTTCTGCCATATCTGAAAGCTTTCTTGAATGTGTCAATTAAAAATCATTCCTTATGTATTCATTCTTCATTAAAGCTATTAATTTTTGTTGCAAACTTAATTCTCTTGTTTTGTTTTGTTTTGTTTTGTTTTCATTTTAATGGTGTGTATGTATAATTGATGTTCATATGACCTTAGTGTCTGAATTTCATCATACACATTAAAAATCTACCTGATTTCTAGTAATGCTACCAGAAGAGATCCAGCATATTTTGTGTATTTTATTGTGAGGGAATAATATCCCTCTGCCAGAAAGGACAATTCAATCAGGAAGACACTTTTCACTATTGTCAAGTGGGTCTTGACTGTGTGTACACTGTCAAGTCAACACATCACTGATGTCACCCTGGTCTTTAGTAGTAAGGACTAGTAAAAACCCTATAAAGAATATTACTCTTTTATGACACTCATTTGTTCCAGCCTGGCAGTCAGATGGTAGTCATTTTCACACTTGCACTTAAATTATTGTCAATAATTCTAGTATTCACTCTGTGCTATAATATTTCACTTCTTTGATAACTTGAGACTACTTCAAGCCTATATTACAAGTAATATAGTTGAGAAAGGAGCCCAAAATTGGGGATAATTTTGGAGTAGTGACTTGTCGTGGGCCTTCCCTGCTACAGCAGTATCTCTTGGTACATTTTATGCAATCCACTGGAGAATCACCCACGGGTCAAAGATACTCCTTTGACATTTTACTGTCTATTTTGGATTTGGTCTTAAGCATGTAAATCAAATTATGCATGTCTTTCTGTGTTTTGATGAATGAAGCCTTATATTTATAAATGACAAATCAGTAAATATCAGTAAACAGGTCATTTAAAGTGAAAACGTCTCATTGGAGGCATGTTACAAAGCAGAAAAGATGTAATAAAATTTATTCTCAATTCATGTTACACATTCTTACTCATGTTTGGAAGTAAGGATGAATCAAGGAAAAGAAAGAGAGAGAGAGCAAGCAAGAGAGAAAGGAAAGGAGGGAGAGAAGAAGCTGTTATTTTCATCTCCACAGAGCATCAAAAAAGTATGGACTCAAGTGCTGTGTTTTTTCTGATCTTATCCATTTACTTTGAACATCTGCAGTGTGCAGTAAATTATACTTTACACTTGTAGCTAGGTTAATGGCAATCTTTAAGAATATCGGGCAAAACATGTCAAAAATTGCAGTATACCTTTAGGAACAAATTATCTACTAAATGTGGTGAACACAGACTTTTCCAAATAAGAATAGTTTAACTCTCAAGAGATGCACAGCAGGAGTAGGAGCAAGTACCGTAGCCTGCTATTATCTGTCATGCAACGGAACTGTTGATTTCAAGTTCATAGAAAGTTCAGATCAAAAAGAGATAACTCAGTGAAATCATTGATTAGGAGTAGGAAGACCATAACGAATCAAAAACCTATGTTATCTATTACCAGTCCTTGATTATTTAAGTTACTGCAGCTATTGGAAATCAGAGCCAGCTTAGCACTAGACAACATTCTCTTATTTGTATTCTACTTGCTTGTCATAGTTTTATAAGATTCAGCTAACTCTGGCAATCTTTAGTCTTGAAAATGAAAATGCAGAAGACATACAAATTAACTCTAGGTCATACAAAGAAAAAATCGTAGTGAAGAAGTTTTATTAATTTCATGCAGAATCAAAAATGTAACTCAAACTGTTGTTTCAACAACAGTGCTTAAGAGTCATGAATGTCTGATTCAGCCTTCAGCACAGAAAATGTCCCTACCTAAATGTGAGAGTTTATGTAAACATAATGTACCACCATAAACATTCAATACCAGTGTACCTTCACTGTTATTATAAATGGACTAATATCTGTAACATCTATCAACTGTTCTTTTTCAACAGATTCGTAGAGAATTCCTGTTCAAATGCATTTTGGTGTCTGTTGTAGAGGGATATAAGACATGTCTGTTGCTTAATGTTGCCTTTCTTATGTTAGCCTTCCTGTAGGAGTACTCATAAGTTCCCAGGGAAATACAGAGCCGTAAGTAACGAAGCAGTGTACCAGGGTCAAGTGAAAGGATTTGGAGTGTAGATGTGGATCAGACAGGTACACATTTTTATCACATCTATTTAAGATCCATTATTATTTAATAGTTAAATTATTTGAGTAAATACTTTGCATAGTAAAGTAGGCAAATATGCTTAACAGTGCTGGGAGTATCCTGCAAGGAAATACCAATGCATCATAGATGATGCATTGATCTTTGATCATGAGCACCTCCTGTCAGATGTTCTGGTTCATGCTACTTATACTTGAGCAATTCCAGCAGGTGCAAATCTTGGATCCTATCCACCTCAATTAGAGCTAGGTTACAAGGAAGGAATTTACAAGTAAGGCCTTTCTGAAACACCTGTGAAAACACATTTAATCATTTATAAAGCATTTGTTGCTTACCATTACAAATTTAGTTATTTGCCTGTATTATCTTTCTCCATCAAGAAAGCTATTGACAGATTAGCAATCTTGTTCCTTCTGGTACTTTGATCACTTTGCATTAATGACTTTGGCTGGGTAAAGGCATTGGCTTTTAAAAATGGAGTGATATGCTTAACAGCTATCTTATTAGTGTTAATTTTCAGTATTCCATTAGAATGTGTGTTAAAAGGACAGGTAAAAGGTTCTAAGCTTCCCCTACCAGTGAATATCCCCTAATGCAGCATCAAAGAAACGTGTAGTGAATGACTGGTTGGGACAGACAGGGTTCCCTCCTTAACAGTAGCAGTAACTTGTCCTTCAGGTGGCCTTAGCATTAGCCAGTCAAGCTTAATGAGTAAAAATGCTAAGCAATAAATTTAAGGATATAGAAACATAGAATGGTTTGTGTTGGAAAGGACCTTAAAGATCACCAATCCCCCTGCCATGGGAAGAGACACATTCCATTAGACCAGGTTGTCCAATGTCCCATCCAACCTGGCCTAACAAAGGGCTGAGTTTCTAAAAGAGTAAAGGGGGTAGTTTCTCATGTGGAGTCATCCAGGATTACTCTGTAGATCCATAATAAAGACAGCTTTGTTTAACTCATTTAAAATTTTTAATATTCCAGTGGCTACTTTTTTTTCAAAAATTTTACACATATGCTATTGCAGGATGTTATTTTCAGCATCTCTTAGGAAGGCGTTTGCAGCAAATTCAGCAGTCTGACAGAGCTGCCTCCAGATGAATGGTCATTCACAATAACTAATAGTTTGGCTTTCATTTCAATCAAATGATTTTGGGGTAGAAGGCCTGAGCAGTCTGCCTTCCCTCCTGCAGAGAATTCTCTGCTGTTCACTCCAGAGTTGTCCTCAATAACAGGACCACACTGATGCACTGTGCTAAACTCATAGCTTATGCAGCTCCACACAGAAAACAAGCCTGTAATTAAATTGTTCAAAATTTGAAGATCAGTGTGTTTTGCCATCCCTTCAGACCTAATTACTTGCCAAAACACACTGTGCACAGGGTGGGAATTAATATTAATTAGGAATCGTCTTGAACTGCAGATTACAGCCATTATAGGCAGAGGAAATGATTATGAGATTTATGCAACTCACATCTTTAAAAAAATATAATTACAACAACAAAGCCCTGTTTCTCAGTATACATAAAGAGGCTAGATAAAGACATTTGTTCCAGGTTAATGTCAGACTGAATTGACTACATTCCACAGGATTCATCCTGGTTTATACCACAGCAAGTGACAGGAGAGGGAAGCCCTTTGTGTGCTTCTGTGTAGTAATGGACTGGCTGGTAATGTTTCTGATGGTGATTTTCATCAGCCAGAGTTTTTCTGAAAACAGCCTGGGCCATTCTGCTATGATGTCCCATTTGCTATCACCCAGCTCCTCCTTCTCAAGGCATGTGTAGACATTCCACATGTCCCTCACAAGACAAGAGGCAGAGCTGGGCCATAGCACACTGCTTTTTATCAGCTGAAGAACATGTTTAGGGCAGTTTCATGGTCCCTAAGCAAGAGCAAGAGTCCCTCGTATACTGCTGCTTGTTGGGGAGCTCCGCCTGGGGGTTGGTGGCCAGAAGCTAGTGCCTCATTTTCTTGTTTGGAGGCTGCAACTCCAAGCTTTTGCTCCATACACAGAAAACATTCCTGAACATGTGCCATTCCTCCTTAGTATAATGCTAGAGATCAGTAATCTAGGCTGTATTCAGAAGATCTAAATACTTCCTGTTGACTAAATAAGAAGGAGGTCTTCAGAAACACCTTGTAATGAGGAAACACCAGGCTCTTGAAATAGAATGAATTTTGATAGAATGGATAGAACACAAGGAGAACCCTGAAAACTGGAAGACAGAAGTGCTTATGTCAGTTGGCTGTACTTTGTTTTTTAACTTCCAGAAAAGAACAGGATGATGGGGTGTGCAATGACTTGTCCATTATCAGAGGCTCTCCCTTAACAATTGTTGCCATCAACAGAAGATATTTTTAATTCAGGCTTTCCAATAACAGTATCAGTGACTGCCAAGAATATTTAATGAGCCATATGTATATGAAAAAGAAGTGGCCTCTTTTGTGGTTTCTTGATTAAAAAGAACTTGTAAACCATCAGCAACTGACAAAATATATACTGGGATGCTATATTCTTTTTTACCTTTGAGACTTAAAGGAACAGAATTTCAAGAACAAACTAAAAGGTCAGATTGGGTGATTGGGAGTATGGAAAAACTTTTGAAGGACAGTATTGATAGTATTGCAGTCCTAATTTATTTTGGAAGCAAATAGAGTAGAAATCTCAAAAACATACTGAAATGGAATATGAAAATCATCAGTTGCTGTGCTTGAGGTGTTCAACTCTTGGAAAAGAAGCAATGTTTGTTTCCAAATGCTAATGATCCATGTCTGTATATTTATGAATTGATTACTACTGAAATGAACAACACTTAATACATATTTTACATTTTCTGTTCAAAGCAAGAGTCATATTTTGTTGTCATATCTCTTTTTGTTTCTCATATAGCATTCTTATTATAGGTAGTGCTGCTTTAATTTTGGTGTGCTGTCTTGAAGTAGTGTCAGTGTCTTAAAGTAGTCTCAAAGTAGTCTCAAGTAGTCTTAAAGTAGTCTCCAGTGCTTCTAATTGGTGACCAGTATGCAAAGATCTATATCCAATGTTAACAGGAATAAGACAAAATCTTTCTGCAATAGCCTTGATAAGCCATTTAAGCATATAGGTGTGCATGTTTCAAGAAAGTGCCTGTGAATTTTAGTTAAATGCATCCCCCTGTCTTATTTTGAAAGTCAAAAGGAGAGCACTGAATGAACAAAACAATAAAAAAAAAAGAGCAGGCTGTCCTTTACCTGCTGATTCCAATGCCTTGATGAAAATAGAATGATATTCAAATATCTTCAGTATTTGATCCTGATAAAAGTTGAAGCAAACATTTGTTTTGTGAGTTTGCAGTACTCCTAGATTTGAAAATTCTGTCATGTTTGTAGAATTCATCAAATAATAAAATCTGAAGATTCAGGAGAACGAATATTGACCAGTGAAGAGAGTAATGTATTTCTAACCTGAATAAATTTAATCAATGCTATGGAGGAATCCTATAATCATCAGCATCCTTTACAGGGAGTTGTGAGTTATCTCAAAATAAAGCACCTCAAAACTGACAAGAGATACAAATAAGCACTGATAAGCTATTCCAGGAACTTTGGTGTTTCTTGGGGTAAAAAGTGAATCCTTTTTATGGATATTCTGCATTCATTTAAAAAATGAATATGAAATGAAAAACTATGTGAATTTATTGGGAATTAATTTTAAAACACTTTGAAGATAGAAAACAGCAAACCGTCTTCATTCAAAATTTCAATTCCTACAGTGTTTAATTACTGTCCCCTGCAAACTGCTGTGCACCCCTTTACGGCTGCAATTACTGGAAAAGATATTTTAAAAATGGAGTTGTTAGAAGAAAGATTTCTTTAAAATAATGTAGCTTTTTTACTTCTTCAAGAAAAATAGATCTGGTTACAATCATGTAATGTAGAACAATTAATAATAAGAGACATTTTCCTGCTGTGAACATACATATTTAATCTGGTCCTTACCATCGAAGCATCTTACTCAAAGAATATTATTTTTATTAATCTGTATCAGATACAGCGTTTTGGATCTCAGCTGAATTTGGTAAAAATAAGCAAGCAAACAAACAAAAAACACAATTACCTTACTAATGGCAAGTAATTTTATACAGGTGAGGTAAATATTTGAATGTTGATTTCCTATGATGTTTTGAGATTTCTTAACTGTTGGTTTCATCCTTAAATGGATCAAGACAAAAAGGCCTAGTTCAGTGGTCTAAACCTAGATGTCCAGTATCAGTGCCATAGCACGTCTTGCTTAACCTCCAGATTTCAACACTACCTTTAGTCTTATGTTGACAAAATGTAGGCAAATGAATCAAGCTTCAGATGAGGTTTTAGGCATCTCCTTTACAATATTCAAATGTGTTTGTTTTAATCATATGGAGATGTTTTTTGTAGGAGAACGTAGGGTAGTCAAACTTCCAAGACTGCAGACACATCCAAGTGAGGCGCTGCACGGGGCAGTCTGCCATTGTTTTAATTTTTATTTACGCCCAGGGAAGTGGTGCAGTCACCATCCCTGGAAGTCTTTAAAAGACGTTTAGATGTAGAGCTTAGGGATATGGTTTAGTGGGGACTGTTAGCGTTAGGTCAGAGGTTGGACTCGATGATCTTGAGGTCTCTTCCAACCTAGAAATTCTGTGATTCTGTGTGATTCTGTGATTCTGTTTTATTTTAATGTTTTTCCTCAGAAAATGCTATAGAAATCAATATTTTCCTGCAAAATACTCTGATATTTTTGATTTTCTATCAGAAATACTTTAACTCTCTGCCTATCTATGAATGATGGTGGAATAACACCAGGAGTTGCAAATAATGATTGTTCTATTAGTTTATTTCTAGCTTGTTCTTCAAGGTTTGAGTTATCTGGTTGATATTGTGTCAGAGGCTTCTTATTTATTATTTATTTTTTATTTATTTATTTAGTATTTTCCTTAAGTAGATATTTTTATATCAGACTCTTAACCATTGTGTTTCCTGTCACTCGAAGAATAAATGCTATTTTGTGTTCTCTGCCTCAAAGATGTTTATGTTTTTAGACATTTTTAATGGAAGAAATAACATCCAGAATTCTTCTTCCTCTATGGCCTCATCAGATATGAGTTCCTTAATTGTCTTTAGTCAAAATACTTTCTCCTCTCAAACAGAAAACTTTTGGAGGAGCTGAAAATCCCATTCCTTCCCTCTGCTCCTGTTCTGTCAGGTAGTGGTCTGTCTGGGGGGGAGGAGGGGTGGACTGGAACCTTCTCCAGACAGATGAGGAAATAGGTTTTAACAGCAATGAAACAACCATTTCCAATGAAGCAACCTTTCCTTTCTGAAGAGGAAAAATAAAAATAAATAAATAAATAAATAAATAAATAAATAAATAAATAAATCAGACACAAGTCTGTGATCAATGTGTCAGTGTAATGTGTGAAAGCACATGCACTCAGGAAGAAGGTGGGTTGGTGTCATCAGGGAAGAACATATAGAAATAAAATGCATTAGTTTCTTAATTCTAACTGAAGCTGAAAACAGAAGAGGGAGGTGGTTTCTTCTTTATGTAGTTTACCAAAACCTATCCAAAAAGGTTTTAGAAGTGATAGAAGATTTTGAACATTTTAGAAGTTGGCAGTTAAAATGAGATCACACATGTTCACTATCTCAGAAATTATAGCTATTTCAGCAGGCATTCCACTACACAATAGTATGATTTTGACTGTGCACTTGAAATTGAGGGAAATTCATTAAATCAAGATCTTAAATGTGGTTAATTTGTAGTATTTTTTTTTAAATAGTTATCTTCCAGTAATGCATACTTAAGCCAACCTTTTAATCTACAGAAGCCATCAGAAATTACAGAATCACAGAATAACAGAATTTCTAGGTTGGAAGAGACCTCAAGATCATCGAGTCCAACCTCTGACCTAACGCTAACAGTCCCCACTAAACCATACCCCTAAGCTCTACATCTAAACGTCTTTTAAAGACTTCCAGGGATGGTGACTCCACCACTTCCCTGGGCAGCCTGTTCCAATGTCTAACAACCCTTTCAGTAAAGAAGTTCTTCCTAAGATCCAACCTAAAACTCCCCTGGCGCAACTTAAGCCCATTCCCTCTCGTCCTGTCACCAGGCACGTGGGAGAATAGACCAACCCCCACCTCACTACAGCCTCCTTTAAGGTATCTGTAAAGAGCAATAAGGTCACCCCTGAGCCTCCTCTTCTCCAGGCTGAACAAGCCCAGCTCCCTCAGCCGTTCCTCGTAGGACTTGTTCTCCAGACCCCTCACCAGCTTCGTTGCCCTTCTCTGGACCCACTCAAGCACCTCGATGTCCTTCTTGTAGCGAGGGGCCCAAAACTGAACACAGTACTCGAGGTGCGGCCTCACCAGAGCCGAGTACAGGGGGACAATCACTTCCCTAGCCCTGCTGGCCACACTGCTTCTTATGCAAGCCAGGATGCCGTTGGCCTTCTTGGCCACCTGAGCACACTGCTGGCTCATATTCAGCCGACTATCAACCATCACTCCCAGGTCCTTCTCTGCCAGGCAGCTTTCCAACCACTCATCTCCCAGCATTGTTTTGACTTCCTCAGTACATTGTCCTTTTAAAGCTGTATATAAAAACTGTTTTTTCCATACACTGAATAAATTAAAGAGAATAATTCTAGCAAATAGTTCCAGTAAAATAAAAGATTTTTAGATTTGATTGATAGGAGTACCAAAACAATTGCTGAAAAAAAATATATTCAATGTGGCTTGATGATGAAGGGAATAACCAATCCCTCCCACATTAATGAACTGTTTTTATTCTTCTTGCAGCCTTTCACCCTCCGTCTGAACCACTGCACATTTTTACCCCAATGATTTATCGCCAGTCGTTGCTGCAGCTCCTATCAGGGACGAACTTCACCCATGAAGAGGCCAACCCCACTGCTGAATAATGCCAGTTGTGGCAGCCATAGGTGTAGGATACACCTGTATCATGGAACATGTGCAACCATGTCCATCTTTCTTCCCACAGGGATGCGGGGCTGACCTCTGCTCCTGGAGGACCTGACTAGCACTTCCCTGAGAGGAAAATTAATGTATTGCTTGACAAAAGCCTTCAGTGGGCTTCCATTGGTCTGTGTTGCTATAGCTACTACTAAAGTCAACAATAAACTTTTCCATTTCAGTACTTTTAGAACAGGTCTTTGCAATCATGACATACCCTAGAAACCTTACCTTTCTTTTACTCTAAAACATTTTCAGGTGAACTAGAAAGAACTGAATATGAACTGACTCAGGTACATCCCTTAATTTTAGGAAAAGAGAATCCATAAAAGGGATGTGGTGTCCCAGGTGAAAACCAGAGATATGTAACTCAAGCCTTCATTCCTGACAACTACAATTCTCCACTCTATTCATCAGACACAGACTTTTACATGTATGTAGAGGGAATATGAATTGTCAGGCCAGAGATGAACAGTTCACGGGCTGAGAAAAATGTCACTTTCCACATCTGAGAAAAACCTATGTAAGGTGTTATAAATGATAAAGAATGTCATGATGTTGCAAGACTAATGAAAAAAAAAAAAAAAAGCAGTTAGAAATGTAAACGGGTTATTTGCTAGCTTGTAGTCAATAGTACCTAATTTTTCAACTAATGAAAGGAATCTTGATATGTTACAGAAAGATGCTTTAGCTATTTTGACATGGGGAAAATAAAAAACTAATACTAAAAAAAAAAAAAGATATAATGAAAACAGACCAGATGATCAAACAGATCAAATGCAGTGGAAGATCCTGCTATCAGAGGGGACCACTGTCCATGACTTGCATACTGACATGGTGCTGTCACTGGAGCACTGCTGAAGAGGACAGGAAATGAGGATAGGCAGTGAGATTTGTAAGACTTTATTGCAATCACAGTGTGTTTGATTGGGATGTCAAATTAGTTCTTTCTTTCTTTAGTTATAAAGGATTCTAAAATAACATTATTTATAAAACAGTTTATTTATCAATGGATTAGAAAAGAGAACTCAAAGTGGCAAAGAAATAACTGCATAAAAGTCCAACAATGATAAATATCCTCCTTTTCTTGTGAT
Source organism: Anas acuta (assembly GCF_963932015.1). Classification (NCBI taxonomy): domain Eukaryota; kingdom Metazoa; phylum Chordata; class Aves; order Anseriformes; family Anatidae; genus Anas; species Anas acuta. The sequence continues at coordinate 10,172,328 of NC_088982.1, read as the reverse complement.
ATGGAAGTTGATTGGGGAAGATCAATAGTTGTTTTGCCAGCATTAAAGACCTTCCAGTCATTTGATGAGCATGAGAGATTTACTTGGTAATTACTGCTTTTCTCTGATATCAGCTGGAACTCATAAAACTATGGGATTCAGCTTTTACACAGACATTTTCATTCTCTTTCAATCTTCCTCTTTTCAATTCTTTTTCTTATTTGTTTACTAAAATGATTTAGTTAAGATGTCAATTGGGAGTCAGATGGAAGGTTTTCCGGATGGTGCATTTTTCAGTTCATTCAATTTGGCCATTTAAAATGTTATTTCATTTCAGCTTTAGAACTTAGATCTGTTAAAATTAAGATTAGCATTTTCTGCAGCAACATAAAATGTCTTTTTGTTCTCTTAATCATTTTACCAGTCAGGCTCAGGAAGTTCTAACCAAATGTTAATCTCTGGCTTAGCATTTAGCTTTGATAAATGAGTTCAGATGCAAAAACAACAACAACAAAAAGGCAAGAAAACAAATGTTTCTGCAAGATCCAAGGAGTCTGTGGTATGTTGTTGTATGTCCAGCACAGGCAGCCCACAAGGCAGCCAAGAATTAAAATGAGCTATGTAAACAGCAGGAAAGATCTTCTAAAAAGTTTAAATAACTTTTTCAGGTTATTGTATTCCATTCACATCTATCACATAAAGGACAGAGCATTGAAAGTGGGAAAAGATGATGAAAAGATAAAATGAATATTTGGGTTTTCAGAAGTGAACTAGGGGTAGTCTGATGGATTGGGAGACTAGAAGAAAAAGTCATAGCAAAAGAAGTTGAGGGAAGGAGAAATAGATGATGAAGGGAAAACAATGGTCTGAAGTGAAGGAAATACATCTGAGAATGTACATCTACAACTCCCTCTATCACAAAGAATCCTATACAGATAAACAACAATACACTGCAAGCCATATACCCAACACTTTGGGAAGTTAAAACCAAATAACTTCAATTTAAAAGTGATGGGAGCAAATAAAAAATAAAATAATAATAATAAAGTAAAAAATAAATCATCAGCAGCCACTGTATGGTCACTGCTAGAGCAGAATCCTGCTGCTCTTTTCTTTTGCTGTGTGCATTCCTCTGGGTTCGTTCTGAGGGCAAACACTTTAATTCTGCTCCAAATAGATGCGCTGAAAAATGCTGAAATAAATGTGAACAGGAGATAAGCACAGCAAGCAGCTGCACTGCTTGAACCACACGGCTTGGGCTACCTTACTCCCCCAAACAGGTAAATGAAGAGGAAGATTCTTTATTTTACAGAAACAGATGTACTTTAATGTCCATGAACAAAGTCCTGTTCAAATATCTATTGCTTAGTTTGCAGTGATCTTAAATGAAGTTTTATAAAATGTTCACAAAAATTAATGGAATTCTTTTCTTTTACTGAATTTCTGTTTCTGTTCTAAGTACTGTTGCTCCCAACCCATTCACTGTCAAGTGAGTAATGTGTTTTTATAAGTGTGGCTTCGTGTGCTTGGACTTTTCTGAAAGTGTGCATAATATTTTTGTCCTCTGACACTTTAGTATGTGTGCTTCCTATGGACTTTACCTTCTCTAATAGTCATGAAATACAGTTTTGTGTCACTAGTGTAGAATTTTTAATTGGTCAGAATAATGTCTATACAAAGTAAATGAGACTAATATACTGCTTTCACAATAACAGTGGTAAAGATGCACAGGTGTATTCTAACATAGCAAAAAGTTTAGATACCCAAATAAAACATAAGATAGAGGCACTTCTCAAGTTTTATTTAAAATCCGAAGATTTCTTAATGGGCTCTAATAATCTTATCTTCTCTGTTGAGTATGGCTTCTGAAGTATGCAGTTCCCAAATAAAAACAAATCCATGAAAGTTTTTATGACCATGACAAATGATGCATTAACCATACACGTGTAGTATTAGTCTGGTCATTTTGCAAAAGCATCATGGCATTTATGTTTAGTGGTCAAGAAGAAGGCCTGTGGAAACAGGTTTGCTCAGACATTATTAAGTGTGCTGTGAATGAAAAGAATACATTGGGCAGGTTCTTTTCTGTTGTTTAAGAATGGAATCCATCATGTTTCCTGTTTAGTCTCTGAGCTTATATATGTAATTTTAAAAGTTACAATAAGATGCATTTTCGAAGTCCTTTAATATAAACCTACCAGATAAAGATAAAATAGAGCTTTCTCATCATCATGTTTGTACAGGAAAAAAAAAAAAAAAAAAAAGGCTGGAGGGGTAGGGGGGAGAAAATTAGCATGTGAAACTGCAAACCTCCAGCACAGACTGTTAGGTCTAGGCAGCAGGTGAGGATTTATCAGTAACATCTACATGGTCTGAGGCAGACAGCCTCGTACTAATTCTGTCCAGTGTCTTGAGTCTATCTCCTGTTCAGAGCCATTTAGATAAACTTCTGATTGACTCAGCCAATAAGTCTCAACAGACTGGTGCAGGTTCATGCCTTCTATCTCAGAGCTCATACATCAACACCCCATGAGATTCAACATGTGGTTCAATATAGAATACAGACTGCTAGAGGCACCTTAGCAAAATGGTCATTACTGATAATCTCAAAATTCTTTATATCCTCACCAGATGGCTTACCCCCCAGTAAATCCTACTGCTGTTTATGGACAAAATTATGAGATTGATTCTCTTTAGTAGATCATATTATAAATGATTGTAAACATTGATGTAAATGTTTTTGTAGGTTTTTTCACCTGAACAGGGTGTCAGGAAGCACATTTTATCCAATCAATTCTAGGCCAAATTGATTTGTGCTACAAGAAAATGTGAGCCAAGATCTGTAAATATCTAACATTGGATTTTTTAATATATATATATATGTATATATATATATTTTTTTTTCACAAGGCATTTGGAGTTTGAGCTGGTGAGTTTTTCTTGGCTCCATAAGGTCCTGGATTGGGTTGGCAATGTTGAAACTGCTCTTGAATTTCAGTCTGTTAATTTAATTTAAATCAAAGCCATAAGTACCAATTAATCTTGATTAACAAAAAAATATATATATATAAAAAAATCATCCATCAATTCCCCCATCTTATTTTCCATATTTGATAGAGACATAAAGTTTGGTTTTCTTTCTGCAAACTAAAATATGGATTCATATTGATGTCGAGTGGATAAAGATTTACAATAAGAACAATATGGATGCAGCAGAATATCCTGAACACTAGAATATGTCTGTATATATCTTCAATTTAAAAACAGTACTTCCTCTAAGGATTTATATATGATTGAATATTTCTTTGCAACTTAGCATAAAGACTGTTTTGCATAAAGTTAGTCACATGTGTATTTGCCGGATCAAGGCCATAGAGAGTAACCCAAATCAGTGCATCATTTTTAATTATACTGTACTACATAAATGAACCCTCACTAGTCATCATTAATTTTCAGTGAAGTAAAATATTATTTAAAATAAAAACCTCAACTACACTTGTTGCTCTGGAGTTGTTTTTCAATTAAGGAAATATTTGAACCATTAAAATGAATGGTATTTATGATATGGATATTATAAATGCACAGTATTATGTTCCAAAATACTTGCAGAAAATGAAAGCTTTCTTTCAAATCCAACAGTGTAACAAATGCTGTATTACCAATTTACTTGATACTGATTATAAATTTCCTTCAAATGTAAAGTATGTTTGTTTTCTACAGTGGAAATTCGACTATGTATTTCTGCTGAAGATACTGTATGTGCTCTTCTGTAAAAATAAATCCATGCTCCAATCCTCTGATAAAATTCTTTCTCTCCTTACATCCACTGCCCTAAGGACATACGCACATAATAAGGCTGTGACAAATTGCCACACACCCTTTCATACCCAGATCTCTTTCTAGCGTGAAGGAGAGGCATTATTTCACATCACTGAGATACTTCTTTAAGCTATGCTGGATATCGTACAGTGTACACACATGCATTTCGCATATATACTCTTCACTAAATGTATCTAGTACCTTGCACTTCTCTGTTGAACTGTTCTTTTCAATGAGGACAAAATGCAAAATGGGCAGACCTGCAGAAAACCATCTTCAGTTCTTATATGAGAAGCCAAAGCAGTTAAAAGGAACCTTGTGGTATCCTTTACAATTTCACTTGTGTTCCTTCATATTTTCTCATAGTTTTCTGGGAATCTGTCTTTATGAACTGATCAAGCTACTATCAGAATTAAAGTATTTGATCATATTCCTCATAACCAAGACCTCAAAAGAGTAAATTTGAGATCTACCTGGTGTACTTGGTCTGGCTGGGACGTTAACATTCCTTGCAGCAGCCCATACAGGGCTGTGCTCTGCACTTATAGCTAGAACAGCAGTGGTATCACACCAGTGTTGTGTCTGCTGCTGAGCAGTGCTGGCACAGCATCAGGACTCTCTCTAACACCTCCTAGGTGGGCAAAAAATGTGAGAAAAGAAACATCATCAGGGCAGCTGACCTAAACCAGCCAAAGGGATATTCCATACCATATGATGTCACACTCAGCAATAAAAGGTGGAAAAAGGAAGAGGACGGGTTCTTGTGAAAACATTGGGCCTCCTCCCGAACACTGGCTATGTGCACTGAGGCTCTGCTTCAAGGACGTGGTCAAGCATCGCTCATTTGTGGGAAGTAGAGAGTAATTATTTCTTTCCTCTGCACTTCCGCATAGCCTTTATTTGTCTTGTTTTGTTTTTTCCCTCTCCCCCTCCCTTTTCCCCTTTCCTTTCCTTTTTTTTTTTTTTTTTTTTTTTTGCCTTTAGTTAAATTGTTTAGTTAATAATAATCTTTCCTTAATAATTATTTCTTCTTTTTTTCTTTAATTAAATTATCCTTATCTCAACCTGTGAGTTGTTCTTTCCTTTACTTCTTCCCCTCCTCATCTAAGGAGGGGGAGTGAGAGAGCGGTTGTGGTGTTTAGCTGCCTAGCACGGTAAAACCACCAGACCTAGTTTAAGCCTTATAAAACCATAGACTGATATAATTTGGAAGGAACTTATGCATATGCATATCATGTAGTTCAAACCCCTGCTCAAAGCAAAGCCATCTTCAGACATGGAAAGGGTTGCTCTGGGCCTTTTTCAGCTAAGTTTTAAAAGTCTCCAAGGATGGAGAGTCCACCTGGCCATTAAGGTCTGTGAATAAAAATAACACAACTTTCTAGAGACAAATAATATCTTTTATAAGACCAGCAGATAGAGGCCTCTTTTATAAGACCAGCTGAAATAAACAGGAAAACTCTATAAGTCTCTTCAGAACTTTGTGGATAAATCAGCATTTAGAGTTGATCCAGCATTGATAATGACATCAAAGGCATCATTAGCAACATTAAAGCAGACTGTTGCCTTCAAATGAAAATTAACATTTCAAGGATCAAAGCATGATGCTGCAGGAAGCAATACTGTTCTTCATGCTTAGACCTCAAGGAGCTGGCATGCAACCAAAAGGAGGTTCATGAAAGACTTTAGAGACCAATGAAGGCTAGAGTTTCAGTATTGGACTATTTACAAGCAGATTCCATCCAAGGGCGGTAAGTCTTCGTTTCCCCTCCTGGGCACCGTCTTCCGTTAGTGAAGACCATCATCTTAGTTGCCATCACATGGAGTGTTGTAAATCAAAGGAAACCAATTTGTAAAACTAACTGGACAATGGTCTACTCTGCATGAGCAACCTCTGCACATTCAAACAGGATTTACATTCTCTGCAATGCTCTCAATAGCCTTGATCATTCATATCCAAGTGGCTATCCCTTAATTTTCACAGAATTAATTACAGAATCACAGAATTGTCAAGGTTGGAAGAGACCTCAAGATCATCGAGTCCAACCTCTGACCTAACACTAACAAGTCCTCCACTAAACCATACCCCTAAGTTCAACATCTAAACGTCTTTGAAAGACCTCCAGGGATAGTGCCTCCACCACTTCCCTGGGCAGCCTCACAACCCCCTCAGTAAAGAAGTTCTTCCTAATATCCAACCTAAAACACCCCTGGCACAACTTTAGCCCATTCCCCCTTGTCCTGTCACCAGGCACGTGGGAGAATAGATCAACCCCCACCTCTCTACAGCCTCCTTTAAGGTATCTGTAAAGAGTGATAAGGTCACCGCTGAGCCTCCTCTTCTCCAGGTTGAACAAGCCCAGCTCCCTCAGCCGCTCGTTGTAAGACTTGTTCTCCAGACCCCTCACCAGCTTTGTTGCCCTTCTCTGGACTCTTTTGAGCACCTCCATATCCTTCTTGTAGCGAGGGGCGCAAAACTGAACACGGTACTCAAGGTGCGACCCCACCAGAGCTGAGTACAGGGGGACAATCACTTCCCTAGCCCTGCTGGCCACACTGCTTCTTATGCAAGCCAGGATGGCATTGGCCTTCTTGGCCACCTGAGCACACTGCTGGCTCATATTCAGCCGACTATCAACCATCACTCCCCAGTCCTTCTCTGCCAGGCACCTTTCCAACCACTCATCTCCCAGCCTGTAGCTCTGCTTGGGGTTATTGCACCCGAGGTGCAGGACCCGGCACTTGGCCTTGTTGAACTTCATGCAGTTGACCTCAGCCCATCAGTCCAGCCTATCCAGATCCTTCTGCAGAGCCTTCCTATCCTCGAGCAGATCGACACACGCACCTAACTTGGTGTCATCTGCAAACTTACTGAGGGTGCACTCGGTCCCCTCGTCCAGATCATTGATAAAGATATTAAAGAAGACTGGCCTCAGTACCGAGCCCCGGGGAATGCCACTAGTGACTGGCCTCCAAATTTTACCATTTTAATACACTATTATGCAGCATCATCGTAATATTATAATGAGACATGCTAGGAACACACAGAATTTTGACTGTAGTAAGTAGTACAGAGCCTGGCAGACTTTCTGAACATGTCTGAACTCTATTGTCAGTCTTACTAAATTATTTCTCACGGGGAGTGCTTAAAAGCTAAATTGTAATCATAAATACCCCTCAAATGTTCTGATTTCTGAATCTGTTTTCTGGAAAAAGAATTTGCTGGTTTACAGAAGAACAATTAGGAAAAAATAATCACTCAAAATTAAACATGCTCCCAAGAACATATCAATATATGTCCAAGGCAGTTTAATTAAGAATGAAACAATTTGAAGGTGTTCTTTAATATAACATAAATGCTGGCAAAATGGTTTGGGTAGTTAGTCAGACAAGACGGAGACTCTCAGTCTGGTTTAAGTTTTTTAGCTGTTTTGCAAAGACAGTGGGATGGCTGATGTGCAACTCTGTGACTATTCAGGGTTGCAGAGGGTGTTGTATTGAGAGACCTCAAGCTAAAAGACCCATGGTCAGGCCAGAGTATCAGTATAATATTAAAATATTTGGGGCATGTAGTAATAACACTAGCTTTATCCCATGCTTTATTTTAACTTTTTGATTTATCTATCAGATTGCTTGTGTACAGGACTCAGCTAGATCAGGGACCCAAGCTGTGAACACACTGGGGCTTGCTTTCATTATATACTTCCATATGCCCAGATAAGGGCTTAGTCTCAGCCATTGCCTTTAAAAGTTAGTTTAATCTGATTAAGTGTAGATGTCTGCAGACTTCCCAGCAGTCCTAGGCACTTCTTTCAGTTGGTGTGCAGTATCAGTTGCTCTTAGAATATGATTCATCTCATCCTAAAATAGGCACATATATTTGGTACAATAAATTTCCCTCCATTGGCTAGCAGTTGGACTTTAGGATGACTCAGGCACAGATGTCTATGTCACAGATGTCTTAAGTTAAGAGAACTGAATCCCCTCAAGTGTTTATGTTATGTAAGTGTTTATGTTTTATACTAATGCAAATGATAGCTGATTTGGGTAGTGATTGAACAGTCTAAGTCAAGACTAGAAGTCAGTTTTACTGTCCCAGTGCCAAAGTGTTATAAGATCAAATTCAGGCTGATAATGTTCAACCTGGGCTAAGACACTTAAGAAAGTATGAAAAGAAGAACCCAACTTCTATTAAAAATCAAGGTTAAAGCTACTATCTGCAAAATAACATAAAATAATAATAATAAAAGGCAAACTGATATATGGCTTTTAAAATATATTCTAAGCCATATCTCAAGTAGAAGAAAGATGGCTTTGATGCTGGTCTGATGGATGAAGCAATATTTCCCCAGTGGAGATCAAACAGAATGAATTGATTCCTCCACATTTAATAACTTTGATTCAAGCTATCAGTGTTAAAAATGCTCAATAACACTGTCTTCTGACAGGAAAAAAAAATAAAATCCCTCAGCAGGAACTCTGAATAGAGACCTGAATCTAGAACTTCCAGGCAAATGCCCTGATCCCAGGGCTTTGGTTATTTTGTGACAAACCTTTCTCATTTGATCAGGAGAAGCTCCAAAGCATGTCATATTTCTTCCTCTGAGAAAAAAATGAAAAGTTTTTGACACCTGAATATTTCTGGTAAAACAATGTATTTTTCCCAGCTAGCTTCAGTTTAAATTTCTTATATCTATTATTATTATCAATTATTCATAGCCCAACCTCAAAGCCTGATGCCACTGCAAGCTGACTTTCTGTCACAGAGATCCTAGAATCACATCCTAGACAGATCTATTTAGGTCAAGGTATTACTGCCAAACAGAGGATGTCTTCCAGATAGGAAATTCTTTCAGTTCCTGCATGGAGATCCAAATTTCTAACCCATTTAAATGATACTGGTCTAATTTCAGGCAGCGCCTGTATAGCACTTGTGAAAATAAGCACTGCTTTGATCATTTCTTTCTGTTCCCTTTCCAATTCCATTTACATGTCTTGATATTTGAAATTCTTTTATTTATCTTCTCTACCAGGTATCAGTCCCATGGGCAAACAATAGTTGGGGAATGATTATGAACCAATGTATTATGAACTTTCCTGGAGGTTTATTAGAGAAATTGTTTCCCAAGGAATTCCCCCTCAAATAATCTAATTTTACCATTTTACTGTTTTGTTACACTCTGATGACTCCCTCTGACCCCTATAGAAGTCTGTTGGCCACACAGATGTCGGGAGGACAGTGGTTACTGGATTATTACACATTACACTATGTTGCATAATACTATGCAATAGTTAAGCAGCCTACCCCAGAGTTTTACTAACTTTATAAATGGACAGTTTTTCCTGAGATCCAATCTGAACTTTAATTGCCAGAATTTCAGCCTGCTACATCCTATTAACCACAGAGGTGAAGATCAAATTCTTCCATTATCCCTGGCAGCAACTTTTTGCAAATCTGAAAATCATTGTCTTGTCTCCCCTCGATATTCTCCAAGTGGTACAAGGCTCTGAAATCTTCTCATAAATTGCATTTTTTCTGAGTTCATTTGTTCCTTTTGTTCTCCTATGAACTCTTCCATATCTCAACATTACGTATTGAATTACAGAACATAAAAATGCATGTTCTGATCCTTATTGAAGAGGAAGGACTGCCTTCTCTATCTTGCAGGTTGTGTTCTGAGTTTCCAGTTTAGCCTTATGCAATGTGGTATCTCTTCTTCTTGTCCTGAAGAACTGCCAAGTAGATCTCAACCTGTATTTCCACAGCTAATTAATTCCCAATTCTAAAAATCTAATCTAGATCAAGAACAACACATTACAAAATCCCAGTCAGTATGTCCATTTCTTCTGAAAATGGGACGTTGATAATTATTCCTACTGAATACATAAATTTGGACTAGATGATCTTAGAGATCCTTTCCAGTCTAGATGATTCTATTACTCTATGATAACCAGTGTTACATCCATCATACAGGAGGGTAACCTCTCTGCCTTATTGTGTGAGACAGTTCCAGAAATGAGTTAAGATGTGATTCAGTACTACTACTATTGCCTCATGATGCCAACCATGTTATTACAAAGGGAAATTCTAGCATTTTGACATGATTTTGCCATTTTTAAGTTATCCTATGGCTTCTTACAGATTAATTTTGGTTTTGTTCCAGAACTTTTTGAAAAGCCTGAGCTATATTTGTCTTAGAGTACCTTACCCTCCCATCTGAAAGTTCTCTGAGAAAATCCCAAATGGCATTGAGATTTCTGCAGTCATTTCTTTAACTATCTTGAATGAAATCCATCAGAACCAGCCATTATGAAAAGATTCAACTTGTCAAAGAGCAATGATACGTATTCTTTTTCTCTTCTGTGCTGGTGTTTTATTTCTCTTTGTGATACTGAATGTTCTAACCACCTAACTGAATTTGATCTGTATAGAAGAGATTGATGCAGAAAAATACTAAATACCTCTGCCTTTTTTTTTGTCTTTTTTTTCAATGAGGTTGCATTTCACACTCACAAAAGAAGCAATAAAAATGATTTCAGCTTTAATGAAGGTACATCATATAGACCATTAGTATCTCAGCAAAGAAAATCAAGAGTTTAGTTGCAAGCACCTTGTATTTACAATAGCTTGCGGCCTGAATGCAATAACCTTATGTGAGCTAAGGCAGCAGAATTCTGACCCAATTATCCAGTTGTAATAATAGAAATTACAACAATAGTTTTTAAATTCTAAGGATGTTGTGCATTCTTTATTCAGAAATTGCTAAAATAGCTTCCTTTTGAGTCAGTGAAAGTATTTGTATGGGCTACTGATCAAGAGAAATAATTAAAGCAGGTTTTAAATCAGTTTAATGCAGACACTCTATACAGCAAAAACGTACAAATATACTGTTATTTTGTGCATTTGCATTAATTAATACTTTTAAATGAACTAAAATGAATGGAAAAGATTGCACTTAGCACACAGCTGCTAGTTCTAAGTTTATGAAGTTTATTTCTTTAATATGTTGAATATATTAATATTTTAGGAGGTACTTCAGTTGAAATGCATTCATTTAGCAATAACCAAGAACTCCATATTTATTGGTTAGCTACCTCAATAAAATTAAAATGTATTACTTCACTTATCTACTTTTTTTTCCAAAACTGCTGAAAGGTCCAGAGTTCTATCCAGAAAGAACTGATTTCATTCTACAAACAGACTACATGTGTGGGAATTTCCAGATGAATTTGAAGAAACACAAGTTTTTAAGACAGAAACATATATGTTGGTTTTGGCAATCTAGAAATCTGTTGCATGAGATTATCTCTCTAGATTAGCATGGAAGTCTCCCTCTAAAATAAAAATAAAAAATAATGCCACAATACTAATACGCAAAATCCAGACAGGGCAGTCACAGCCTGCCCATATGCAAAAGATGGCAATAGAAATAAAGCCCTGGAACATGGTGGCATTTTCAGTTTTAGTAGTTTAGTCTCTTGTTACATTCTTTGGTTGATTGGATGACTTGGATTACTTTAGTTTCATTTCTTTTTTATTATTCTGTATGTTTGGTAATGTTCAGATGCATTTAGAGAAAGGAAAATTTTGCAGTGCACACAGAAGGAAGTCAGGCCTTGGTTCAGCTTTCTATGTATGGCCACTTCTTTTCTATCTTATGGCCACTCTATGCCCTGCTGAGGACACTCTTGCTGTCATGAGCTTCCTCCAGCTATGCATTCTCTTATGTGTGCATAACACATTCTGAAATGACAACAAGTAAAAAAATAAAATTCCATGAAGATATAGAATCAAAATCAGGAATGCACCTGAAAACCTGCCAACACCTGTCTTTCACTTCTTTGACTACTATGAAAATCAAAGTCTGAGTCCCGAGCATTGAATTAGTGTTAGAAATTACTGGGGAAATCACAGTTCATGAATTTAATGTTTAACTGTTCAGTGGTGTCAGGCGTTCCCTGTAAAGTAAGTTTGATTTAAACATTTCTAAGGATCAAGAACATACCTCAGCAACAAAGAGAACCAATGGCTTTAATGCATCTTTTTCATCTCATCTGATTTACGTAACCTTAGCTTCCAGCCAGTGTATCTTATTATGTCTCGGTCTGCTGTACTGAAGGACACTATTATGAGACTTCTGTTCATGTAGGTGCTTACAAGCCTACATGAATTCATCCCCTTAATCTTCTCTGCATAAATCTAAGCCAGCTGAGATTCTCTTTGATTCTATCATTATCAAGAATTTTTTTAAATCTTTTCATCCTTTTTCTATGCATGTTTGGTACTGTCTGCTGTTTAACAAAACCCTTCTTGAAAGAACCTTCTTGTTTTCTCATGCATGGTGCCACACTAGTGCACTGTTCAGTGTATAATTCACCCTAAGTTGTTAATACTTCAGGTCTTTGCTGATGAGACAAAATGCCACAGAAAAGTAATAGAACGAACTCATCTTCATGTCTCTACCTGCCATGACCCCCAGGTCCTCTTCAGCCATGGTGCATATGGCAAACATTATACTTCCTGGAATCTTTTTGCCAGACTTCCTGTGGGACATGCTATCTTTATGGGTTATTACCTTTATATGATCTGTCAATCCTTTCAGTAGATTGTAAATAAAAATGTCAAATAATATCATGTTCATTTGCTGATTGTATTTAGAAATTCATGCACTGAGCTTCAGATTCAGGTTTGAAACATACCCAATTAATGTGCATTTTGTTTATTTTGTAATATTTTAATTTCTATGAACATATGGTCTGAAATAGTGGAGAAAGCTCTGTGCTTGTATCAACACTATTACTTTTTCAAGAATATGTATGACCTCATTGAGAGGATATGTCTAGTTAACTAGCACTACCTAATGTTATTGAGTCTTTGACAATAAGAAACAATCAAGTCCACCCTTGCTTTGGCCATTCTTTGGAACTGTCAGGCCCAGTAAGCTGAACAGGTTCCTCACTTTACCTTTTTTTCAGATATTCCTACAGAATTGGGATTCTTTTCATTTTTTTTTCTTTTTCTGAAACTAGCTTCTGTTTCAGGTTTTATTGGAAAACAATGTTTTCATTAATGTTTTTCATTTTATTGAAAAATGTTTTCATAAGAATCCAGAGATTCTTAACAGGTATTTTTACACAAACAGCATTTTAAAACTCTCAGATGCAAGCTATCCAAACATGCTGCTTAAAAAAATATCCAACTTCTATAGTTACTTTTTAACCTTTCTTTGAGTTGCTGTCAGAACAGAAAGCACACCATCATCATCATCAGTAAATGATGTGCTGCTATAACAGCATATTGACTATTCTTCAAAGCCCAAAAGAGAAATATGTAAAGAATTATTCTTTTCTACCATATTGTAGACAAATCCATAGATGTCATATACTGCTTCAAAAAGCAACACACCTTTATATATTCTTTTGTTCCAAATTTGCTTTCAGAGACTCCTTTTTATCCACAGTTTTGCTGACCATGTTGTTTTCATTGTGCCTATACTATCTCTTATAGGTTTATGTCCTAATTTATATTCTTCAATATCCATACCTTCTCTCTTTTCTTTATGATTTATGTAATACAAGTGGTACATTAATTAACATCATTATTATTACCATCATCTGATTTTAACTCTTGGGTCTGGCCTTTTGGCTGCAGTGATTTTCATATTCAGCTTCAAGTTCAGGTTTTTTTAGCATTATTTTTATTTGTGCTTTTTTATTGCAATTTCTACTTCTGGCTGATGTGGTCAAAGCTGTTCTCAGCTCTGTGACACTGTGAAACTGTTCATACAAAGGATAGAGCCCCAAGAAGCAGAGCACACATGATAGAATCATGAACAACGCAGTGCCATTCCGTTATGAGTTTACTCTGAACAAGCCAGTAACATAAGACTGATAGTGTGGCGATTTGGAATAGTATTTCCTATGTTCCTATCTCAATAATGGACATTAACTTTTTAAGCATCGCCCATGGTATGAACAGCTAGAGCCGCAAGACTTCTTCAGGAGTCAATGTCAAATATTTTGGCAAGATGCAAAATGATCTGGCTCAGGTGCAATTGCTTTACATAGAGGCAAACACTAAAGAGTGAGGGGGTAACACTGAAAATACTTTTATTATTCTGCCATCATTTACCAACTGCAGAGGCTCAAGAGTAAGATTGGGTGCACAGCTTGCAAGTACCCAAACATTTTACTTATTGTTTATCTAAATCAATGGGCTGGAACTAGCCATTATAAGCCTGATCGTTAACATGCTCACATCTCACTGCTGGACACTGAATGAGTCTGTGCTGGCCGTCAATATATTGCTCTCTGAAATGGGAAGATCCTTGATACTGCTGTCTCTTAAACCTTCTGTCAAGGTTTATTCCTTCTATCAGCATTTATATAGCTTGTCATGTAAGTACCTTTTTTTCCTCTGAATATTGGTTGATTTCTTTTCTGTGTTTGAACTATTACTAATGAATATCAGCCCTACAATATCACCTCAGTGTTCTCCCCTTGTTTCTACTCCTTCATTTTGCATGGTTCAGTAACCTACATGCTTTGTTGCTCACAGACAAAGGTGAGAGCTCATTGTTAACTTTCTCCAGTCAAGGAAGGAAGCTGGGTTCTGGATCAGATGGCAGCTTGCTCTTCTGTGCCTGCAGGAGCGGAGACAATCTTCCTCAATACAGAAACAATAGTGTACTCTCACACTTCCCTACCTGAAGAAACTCAGTAACTCTGAGAATCCTGCCTCACAAACAAAAGATACTTCCGATCTGCTGATCAGCAGTGCCTGACCATGGTGAAAGACAGTAGATCACAGTTTTCTTACACCCTCAACTCTGTGAAAAGGAAAATAGCGTGACTCAGAGATAAGAGGAGCTGGGGCTTGAAACTCTATGAAAGCATGGTCCTCCCACCTCCCACACCCACTCACACCAAGTACTGCATTACAGCTGTGTTAGTAGAGCCCAACTATACCGAGAAGCAAGTCATATCAGCCCAATGATTTTCAGCCCCCAAAGCCAGTTATTTCCTGGGCTGCATCAAAAAAAGTGTAGGTAGCATGCTGAGGACGGTTATTCTGCCCCTCTGCTCTGTTCTTGTGAGAACCCACCTGGAGCCCTGGGTTCAGCTCTTGGGCCTCAAGCACAAGAAGGACATCGATGTATTAGAATGAGAGCCATCAAGGAGGATCAAAGGGCTGGAACACATCTTTTATGAAGACAGGCTGAGGGAGTTGGGATTATTCAGACTGGAGAAGAGAAGGCTCTGGGAAGACCTTACAGTGGCCTTCCAGAATCTGAAGGGGGCCTACAGGAAAGCTGGGGTGGGACTCTTTGTCAGGGGGTGCAGTGATAGAACAAGGGTTAATGGCTTTAAACAAAAGGAAAATAGATTTAGATAAGGAAGAAATAGAAAATTAGATAAGGAAGGAAGATCCCTTCCAACCCAAACCATTCTGTGATGTACCACAGAGGTAATATGATCACTCTGCCTCTCTGGGCAGAGCCCAAACTCAAATCCACAGAGCTGTGGTCACAATTCCTATGACTTCTGAGCTGTGTGATCAATTCCAGTCAAGCTGTCAAAATGGCATCTGATGTTAAATTCTATTGTGAAAGAGACAATATTTTTGAGTTAAGGATTATCTTCTACAGAGTTTAGACATTTTGAGGATATTTAACAGAGTTAAACTGTTGAAGTATATCACTCAGACTGAAGTTGTCCATGATAACAGACCTTTTCTCTTGAACTTTATAAGTAAATATTTATAGAGCCCATCAGCTTGTCCCCAGGTTTGTGGTCTATGGCACTATGTCCTATCTGTTAGGATATTTTCTTGTAAGATCCATGAAATATTTGCTTCTGAGCTGGCAGTAATTCAGACAAATATAATTTCTGACATAGAATTCCACTTTACCTCCCATTTAGTCTATTTACCCCTTCCTAAACAGGTAATAGGAAAATACTTTCATATTCCAGTCATGCAGATCTCACCAGGCTTCCTTCTTTCCCACAAGGCTGAATTTATGCTCATAAATACATTCCAATTCCTGTTATTACACAGGTCACTAACTTTGGTGTGTAGGAAATTAGCAAATTTCTCTCCTCTTATCCCTGTGTGCCTTGATTAATTTTGTTCTTGACATCTTGATTTTATGTTAAATTAGTACTTATTTATTCGCTTCTCTTTTATTAATTGAGTACCTTCCTAATTATCTTCCTTGTCTGTCCCCATTGAGCAGTGAGCTGCTCAATGGTTACCAAAAAAGTTTCTAAGGGGAGACTGGTCTTCTACAAAATCTTGCTTTCACAACAACCCCCTATTTAACCCACTTTTGTTCTCAGCAGTTCACTTCCCCAGTTTCCACACTGCTTCTTTCAGAGGATAGCAAAAGTTGGTCTTTGCATTTACTTGCACGCTCTTCTCATTCATTATCTTTCTGGGTTCTTTGTAAATCATATGTAGTCTCTAAAGCCACCCATGATCTTAGAGTGCTACATGCATTGTCACGTATGCCTGATGCATAATAGGGGATCTCTGAAAGTTTTCCTTAAGGGCAGTGTCAAACAACACTTCACAGGTGCAGCATGAGGTATGTAGCTGCTTTCAGCCATGTTGTATTTTCTTTTTTCTGTATTTTCTTTGAATACCTGGTAATGGTGAGGTGTGGTGGAGAATTTCTCATGTCCTCTTCACATTGTTAGTCACAGTCCAGCCATTTTCATGTTGTTCCTCTCCTTGTCAGATGCTATCCTACCCTCATGTCTCTCAGTATTACTGAATACCAAGCTTCCTCTTGTACGGATCCCTTTTTCCATTCCTGACCAGTCTGTTTTCTGCTAACGTAATAAGATTTCCAAAATCTTAGCATCAGTTTTTATCATCTCCACAGACCGTGCTTGTCCCTGTTTTATTCAGTTTTCATATCCCTTAAGTCCTTCAGAGTTCAAGAAAAAACAAAACGTGACCTGTCCACTCACAGCTGCTGATCATCTCTGGCTACAACTTATAAGATGTAGAAAATATCAGAAAAGAAAACATCTTACTCCGCTTCGCAAGTTATTTTGTGAAATACTTGGCACCTTACTCTTTTCTGCCATCCTTTTGCTTGTGAAACGGAAACTTCAGCACCGAGTTGGCTGAGGATTTAAAGGTTACATCCTGCCAATATCAACCTTCCTCCTGCTGCTAACTCAGGGCACACCGTCCCATTCCACAAACCAGAGAGAAAATATGCAGCATCTATAGGAGGGAATAAAATCTACCATTCAGCAATTTTCTCTTCCAAGCACTAGCTGCTGCACTTATCTAAACACCCTTGTTTGCTCCAACTGCACTTTCTATTTAAGAAGTGAAATGGTTCTGAATTCCTTCTTTGGATTAATTTAATAAGAAAATAAACAAACAACAACACCAAAGATGCACCTCAACAACCACAGGGGAGAAAAAAAGGAAAAAAGGAAAAAAAAAAAAAAAAGGGATTCATTGAAGTTTATAGAGATACATGTTGTTTCCTTGGAAACAACCACCACTGCTCTTCAATTTAATCTTCATTAAACACCTTTCTCTTGCAGAAAATAACTTGTTTCTAATCACTCTCATGGGATTTCATTTCCTCTTAAATTTTGTTGTCCAAAATTTCTAAAGGTGGATGGAGAAAGACTGTAAAAATATTGAGGGAGCTACCTGTCAGCATTTTCATTTTAACATTTATGCATCACAGATTCAATGAATGAAGAATTTCTATTTCTAGTTATAAAAATTGAATAAGGAAGCCACTGCTTATTAAAAAAAAAAAAAAAAAAAAAAAAAAAGCAAATGCCAAGTAATCTTAACATGCTGATTGCTGATAAGGGTGAATGTGAAGTACCTAAATCAAAGACACTGCTTTACAACAAGTGAACCTACTAGACTCTCATATTGTTTATAGAACATTCAGTCCAGACTTGCTGGAAGCTTTTCTGTAGCCTTACAGTTGAGTTATTCCAGCAGGTCAACAGGGACGGAGTGAAGTAATAGTACACTTTTATTTTATACATCGGTATTTGGGAAAGTGCCACTTCTGCACTCTCCCGTTACAACTACCACTAGTTATTTATTAGGCAGGTGAAAGAAGAGGTGAGCAGTCTTTGCTCAGGTAAGTAGTTTTGTTGACTTGGCTGAGAAAAGCTTACTTACTTTTAATAGAAAATTACTTATTCAGTTGAGACCAGCATTTTCTGTTTGGTATGCATGGAGAGCGCAGCAGGTCTCAGTTCAGACGTGAGCATTGCTAGCTATATATCATACAAGAGTAGTGGCTGACCGTGGTGGAGACAAGGATTGTGACAGAGATTACCCTATGTAGCAGCTGGAGACAATACACCAGCTAACCTTCTGGAGAGAGGTTAAGAAGCTGTTCCTAACAGCAATCCTCTTTATGTGAAGAATGCAACCAGTCACTGCCATTATATAAACAATCACACAGGGATGCTGACTGCAAAATAACCCTCTGAATAACCTCTTAATACCCTCTTAATAACCTTTTTCTTGGTTTGGTGGAATTAAATTAAATAGTTCTGTGTTAACAATTCTAACAGTTGAGAAGCTCCTTCTTTTGACATGAGTACACTCATTTGGGACACAAAAAAAGAATTCACACAGAAAGCAGCTCCTGCCACTGGAAAAGATGAGAAATGTGAGAGACCTGTCATTCTGTTAAAAGAATGATCCTTCACCTCTTCCTTTAAGAGACATTTTTACTTTTGTAGAAATCACTTAATCATAGGAGATTAAAACATATGTCATATGTATATGTAGTGCTGTCCAAGAGATTCAGTGGGAACAGACTGATGAAATCCTCTCAAGGCTAGGGATGTCATCAGCACTGTATCTTGAGATGTTGAACTTGACCTTGAAGTAGCATCCAGCACCCCTCTGTTGGATTCCTAGGGATCCTAGGGGTTGTTGACAAAATTAACAGCCAACGCATGATAGTAGACTGTAGTTTTCAGTAGAATTATGACATGAGTCTAAAATCCTACCCTTTTCTGCAAATTGCACATTAAATATAAAACTACAAGGGCAAAATTTGGCCATTTAAGATTTACTACTTTGAACCATTTTCTAGAGCATAGCACTGCTGTTTTTTTCTTTAAAATCATGGAGAAAATAAATGCTAAGTCTGATCTTTCAAACTAAATGACAAACAAAATTAGACATCCTACCCCCACCCCGTCCTCAACCCCAAAGCAAACCCAAAGCCAAATGATACCACACTGTCATGGTTTAACCTGGCCAGCAGCTAAACACCACACAGCCATTCGCTCACCCTCCCCCCTCCCTCTCTGGAATGGGGGAGAGAAATGGGAAAGTGAAGCCTGTGAGTTGAAATAAAGACAGTTTATTAAGACAGGAAATAATAATAACAATAATAATAATAATAATAATAATAATAATAATAATAATAATAATAATAATAATAATAGTACTGCCACTAATAATGTGTACAAAACAAGTGATGCACGATGCAATTGCTCACCACCTGCTGATCGATGTCCAGCCTAACCCCAAGCAGTCCGGCCCCCTCACCCCAGCTAGCCACCCCTATATATTGTTTAGCATGATGTCAGATGGTATGGAACACCCCTTTGGCTAGTTTGGGTCAGCTGTCCTGGGTCTGTCCCCTCCCAGCTCTTGCTGCACCCCCAGCCTGCCCGTTGGCAGGACAGAGTGAGAAGCTGAGACGTCCTTGGCTCGGTGTAAGCACTGCTCTGCAACAATTAAAACATTGGGGTGTTATCAGCACTCTTCTCATCCTAAGCCAAAAGGTAGCATTCTACCAGCTACTAGGAGGAAAATTAACTCTGTCCTAACTGAAACCAGGACACACACCAACTAATCAACCAACCAAAAAAAACTAACACTCCACTACTACCTCATCTTTTCTTAGATTTGAACATGAACAAAAATCGAGAAGACCCAATTGCCTGCTTGTTATGGTGCAAAATCTCATATCTCACCCACCTGGAGAATGACATAAGCTTTAGGTTATATTTCCAGATGCTGATTTAAATCTTTGGTGTTGCACTGTTTTGAAAGGGTGTTACTAGTGGTGTTTCTTTGTTTTGCTTTTTAAATACCTTTAGAAAAAACATTCACGTGAACAGTGCTTAACCTGTGTTCTAAGCATCGTTAATCATGAATGAAACTTGTGATTTCATTAATTCTAAATATCAGGTATCATATGGGTATCGAGTATATTCAGAATCATTTCAACTGTACACAGCAGAAATTTGTCATATGTAGTATTTTTGACCATGAGTAACAACCATCCTTGTCAGCTAACATATATAACTAAATGCACTTGCTTTGTGTTACTGTTTTTACTTCAAGTCATGCTCTTGCCAGCTTTCCTGGGTGTTATGATGCCATTTTTAGCATGTTAAAGGTTTTTATATAACAACCACTATGTCTGCATCTGAAGGTGGCCAACACATTTCACTCCTGGCCTTCTCTTGAATTTTCAATTTGGTTCTGCTTATGTGTAGAATTCTGCTAGTATTTTTTCCTGTAAACATTCCTCAAGATAGTAATTTTTTAATTCCCGTAGCAAACAACCATTCTCCTCTGACAGCTTCAATTTCCAGAAACATTGAGGCTACATTTCTTTTTTGCTAGGTGATGAGATCATCCCTAAAAGGAATAATGCATTAGCCTGTTCAAAGTATGCCTTGTTTCTAGAGCTACTTCCTACCATGAATTAAGGAGGTCATCTAGGAGAATTATGCACTTTCTTTATATCTTTCTCTGGGGAGCTGGAATAGCGAGGACAGTCTGTCTGTAAAATTATGTATTTCTGATGCTGCATAACAAAAGTCATACCACCAAAGCCAGTATCTGAAGCCTGAAAGATGAACACAGGCTATTTCCTACCTTTGGATCCAAGATATTTACCCAGTCTTTTATTAGACTGGTATGTATGTATGTGTATGTATATATATATGTGTATATATATATAAATGGTGACAATGGTGACAACTGGACTGTTGTGGTAAATTTCGTGGTTAAATCAAATTAGAAGATTAGAGCCAATGTGTCTTTTTCAGTTAGGGCCTCCTTACTCTCATTTTCAGTCTTCAGTACTGCTTTAAAGTTAATTCTACAAGTTATTAAATGTCCATCATTATGAGCTGGTGAAATGGAAGCTTCTATCTCCTAGAAGAAAAGTGCCATATGCTACTTCTATGAGTTACTCTGCTAAAATACGGGCCAGCTGCCTGAAACTATTCATTCTTTTTTCAGTTCCTCCAAGATTTTTGTTTTCTTTTTGGTACAGAATATTTAATTATTTTAATACAGTGACCACCAAGCTGATCAATTTTGGGGGAAAAAAAAAAAAAAAAAAAAAAAAGAATTAACCTTTTAAACATGCCCAGAAAACATTCAAAGTCTAAGATACTTTGCAGCTGTGAACTATTTGAAAACCTTTATGTTTCATTTTCTTGGAGGTACATCTTTTACATCTGGACGATGTCTCAAGTAAATAACCAGATTTTCCAAAGTCATCACATTTTGTTAGCTTTAAATTCATAACACAGCACAGTCCCCTCTAGGCTTTTCAACCATTCTTTGAGTGCCCCCTGAGTTAACCTCTCATCCATGTGTGAGGTAACACTATTTGCTCTCTTTCTGCTGTCCCTGACCTTCTGTTCTTCCAAACACAGCAGGTACACTGACTCCTTCACTGGGTAGTATATCTCCTAAAGAACTCATAAAAGTGGTTCAGGATTTTGTTTTTATTCTTCATATTCCAAAAGACTAGGAGTGCTCAGAGTCAGTTACTTTCTTTCAGCTGAGGGGAGAGAACTGCTACTCTATAAATGAAGTCTGTTTTCTGCAACTGAGTCTACCCTCATTTCTCTCTCTGAAACTCTGACTTTAAATCAGCTAATCAAATGCTCATTTGGCCAGAGAGAGGAAGTAAGCACTGGGACAACACAACAGTGTGGCTGTCATAGTACGTTTTCACTTCCAGTTTTCTGCCACAGCCATGATTTTGTAAAGTAACTCTATCTTAAATAAAATAATAAAAGACTGAAATACAAATCACTTTGCTCCTAGTAGAGTGCCACAGATTCCTTTCAGGAGAATCATACACTCTTCTAACACTGTAAGTTAAACCTGACTTGAGCTGAATTTGGACTAACAGACTTACTGAACCACTATAGTTGTATCTAAAATTGAATTCAGGTCTCATCTGGGAGACAGAACTCTTACTTACTCCCACACAGTTAATAACAGACTCTTCCTCCCAGAAGAGGGAAAGAATTGGGGAATCTTTGCAAATGGACTTTGGTCCTGGAAGGATTCAGATTATTAGTTTAGCAGAATGATGTGCAGGAGAGCTATATTGGGGTTTGGGTTCTCTCTCTGCCTCAAAGAGTCTTTGCTTTGTCTGTGTAAAGTAGGACATCTTACCAAATCATAGACTCAAAGGTAGAGTCTTTGACTCATAGACTGAGGAAGGAACCTCTAGAGGCCTCCTCATCCAGGAGATGTACACACCCTGCTCATAACAAATTAGGACCACAAAAATCTCCCTGGGTAGAAGACAAATCACGCACCTTGCCATTCTCCTTCAGAGGCTTTTACTGCCCAATTGAAAATGTGAAATAATACACCATAAAGCCACAGGAAGTCATTTAAACTCATGTTGACCTATCTATTAAAAACACCAGGATCTCAATAAAGTGAAGCTTGGATTCATAAGCGATGGAAATATTATCTTGCCTATTATTTTTGTATCTGTGTCAAGAATAACTTGCAAGCAATTCTGTATTTCATCAATCTGTTAGCAAAAACAGTGTTTATTATTCTCTTTGTTAGGAGCGGTCTTATTAAATTGACATTTTTATCCCTATGGGAAATGAGTGAAATTGCCTTTAAGACTGTATCCACATTGTCTACAAGATACCACAACAAATTCTTCTGGTTAAATAATTACAATTGATGTATTGGGTTCTGTAGTGTCAGAAGGTTTGTTGTCTCACTTCCTGGTTTAATCCTTCAATGTAGATGTATTTTTTTTTATTAAATAGTCATGCTGTTTACCTCTTGAAACAGTTCATTAATTCATGAAGAAGAAAATCAGGCAACACAGAAACAACACTTCAATTTTGACTATCCAGAGTATTAGAAAATAACAGAAAAAAAAAAAATCAATCGAGCAGTGAGATTCAATTCTGGGATTCTGGGGGAAGGAGGGAGAGGAGAGAGAGGAAGGAATGTGGTTTCTGAATCACTTAGGGTGCTAAATGTGTAGCTGAGATTGAATGAGTCTTATGAGTTCATTTTAATCCTTTACTTTGGAAAAAAAAAAAAAAAGTTAAAGTGAATGTATTGCTTATGAAAAGATAGGATTCACCAAGCTATAAAGCTGAGTTCTCTGTCTTATTATAGGCACGATATACCATGGATAACAGCCAGGCAGTTTTTATGCCCCTTTACTAATGAATTTTAGCTCTGAGCAGACAGAATTGTCCTGCCCTCTGCAAGTGGTACTGTACCTGGAAGGTGCTTCAGGTGAAGGCTGTGGAATACAGTGCAACTATGAACACTGGGCAAAATTTTAGTGACTCTTAAACCACACCAGAGCAGAGATGGAGATATAAGTATGGACTTACCACTTCAGTAATGTTTTCTGTAGAAATTCAGAAAACATTACTTACAAATTTACTTATAAATTAAATATGAGTTTTGTTGCTAGATTTTTGTTGCTTTCCTTGCATTTTGTTGTTTTGATTTTTGTTGCTTTGATTTTGTTGTAGAATTCCATACGTTTTGGCATCAACAGTGGTTAAACTAGTTGGTAATCCAGACTTAGAACCCAGTTTATAAAGCCTAGTAGCTGCCTTACCGTTGGCATATCTGTTGACTGAGGCATAGGAGCAAGACATCTGTGATAGAAGAAAATGTGAAAAATGCAGTTTCAGGCCATGTTAATTTATAAGCAACCTCTTATGGTTGCTAAGTCAGACTGTATAGCTATCCAACTTCGGGTTTTCAAATTTAGCCCTTGCTGATTTCTTTTCTGATATAAATAGTATGATAGTGGGACATTGCTCTGTGCTAGAACACCAATAAAAGCAAATCAAGTGTTTCCAAAATGCTGAATTAAAAATAAACTGTAATCATAAATGAGATGGGCATTTTGACTTGTTTTGGGGGACAATTTCTTGCTGTAAATGATGCAAACAAATAAAACATTATTTGCAGACACTATGTTTTGCAAATTAAGAAATGATGGTGAAATAGCAAGACATAACTACTGTTGACACCAGCAGTGCATGCAGTTGCATAAGTGTGGGCTGTACCCATAGATGCACCCACAGAGGTAATTCTCCACAGGAATTTCTGCCCATCTAGAAGAGGATATATCTAAAAGATGGATATGTCAACCACTGTGGCGTTACTGTCTGTGGGCTTTGCAGCAATAGTCTTTACTGGGCACAGAAGATACATCTGCTTATAGGGCAAGACCCCAAAAATAGCATAAACAGAAGTCTTATTACCTCTTTTCAAGTACCCTTCCATACTGTGAGTTCCCTCCATGTGACAACAAGGAGATTATGATATGAAAAAGAGAGCAAAAGTCCCCAGAAGGGGAGAAATAGGTACTAGAAGTCATAAGGTATAAAAGATCAAAAAAGGTATAAAGGTATAAAAGGTATAAAATATCATTCCCTGCACCTGGGGAACTGGGCACAACCATGAAAGAAATCCCTTCTGGTCTTATGTGCCTGTGCAGTTTTGCAGATATTTATGGAATTCTGGCTACCTTATTAATGGAGTGATTTGTGAAGATTAATCTTTTCTGTTTTCTTACCTCCCTAATGGATCACAGTTTCCATTTGGCCCTGTAGAAACCTGATCTGCTAGACAGCATGAGGCAGAGGTACTCATAACATGTATCTTTGGAGATGAGTAGCTTCAGGTCAGCCACCCAGTCTAGGCCTGGAAGATTTACTTCCTGGTATATCCAAATGGTGTCTGTTGTCAGAGTGGAAGCTCTGGAAAGTTTCTAAAGGGGCAAAGAGCTTGAAATCATATATGTGAAGTTAAATGATACTGGAGGCCACAGTGGGTTCTAGTGAAGGAAATATGTGTTCTCCAGTTTGGAACAGGCTCAG
Source organism: Anas acuta (assembly GCF_963932015.1). Classification (NCBI taxonomy): domain Eukaryota; kingdom Metazoa; phylum Chordata; class Aves; order Anseriformes; family Anatidae; genus Anas; species Anas acuta. The sequence goes on along the minus strand of NC_088982.1, from coordinate 10,147,365 downwards.
GAACTGAGCTGAGCCCATACTTTTGAACAGGGGTGCTGGAAATATAACTGCAGCATTGAATGAAAGTAAAAATGCACAAGCACAATCAGCACTGATTCCTGACACTGACCATGCCGTGAAGGCAATTCAGAGGAGGAAGACCTGGCTGCTATCTGTGACATTCACTTTACCTCGGGGGGATTAGATGAATTCCAGCATGAGCGCCGTGACTCCATGGTGCTCCTGTGCATCCTAGCAACTGTAAAACTAGATGAAATAAGGCTTGAAATTCTTCCAATGTATATGATGATCCAGCTAATGCCAAGAGACGATATCTATTAAATGGTGTTGTGTAAATCTGAGAGTCTGCAGAAAATAGCTGTATGCTACACATGTATAACAGCAGATTATGCATGTATTCAGATTACAAGGATGTATTCTCTTGAAATACTTTGAAATCAGGGGTCAGGCTGAGTTCACATGTGGAATCCACAATATAATCTGACCTTATACCATTTACTTTCTAATAATAAAGGTGTTCATCTTATATGTGAGTGTGAGATAATTTGGAGTTTTCTGTTCATATACTAATGTGGGAATTATCACCGTTTTAAAGCAACCTGTGCTTTGTCACTATTCATACAATCCCTTAGCAGTGTTTCTGCAAAGCAGCACAGATTTAGGCAAGCAGAGAGGAAGGATTTTCAGATGCTCTCTGAAACAAAACAGCCTCAGCTCTACCTGTCATTCCCCACAGACTTTGCCCTTGACAGGGGAAGATGCTCATTTGTTACCATGTGCATCAGACAGTGACTTATGCTACCTGAGCTCAGACAAACAACCAAATAATATTGTTTATCCTCTCGCTTAATGAAGAAGAAACAGAGGAAAAGAACATAAAGGCTTTGCATAAAATGAGAAATAGATGTGAGGTGGGTATTTGTGTCAACCAGCGCAGAGTAGCAGCCAGTGGAGCCAAATCCCATGGTGGTGACACCCACCATCCCATGGGAGAGCCTTTGTCCCAGCCCAGTGTACAACTTGGAGGAATAAACCACTAGCAGCCAGTGTCTTTATCCCATTACATGAGATTAATTGTGAGCTGAGCATCAAGGATGAAACACTCTGGGACTAAGGGTGTCTGTGCTCTGGGCATTGCCCTTCAGGCATGTGTCTTGCCACCCTGGCTCTACATCTGTCATTGCCTCACTGCTTAGGGCTCTCACATGCAATCAGGTTTCCATGGTTCAGCTAAAACAGATTGTTTGCATGTGTTCAGCCCCTGTCAAATGCAAACATATTAGCTTAGGAAATATAAATCATTCTATGCTAAGACTCGTGTGATGTTATTGTTCTCTGTCTGAGTACTGGGAATAAAGGTAACTCAAGTGTGTTGGAATCATACTTTCATTTTCTGGATAGACTTATCCTTCATCTGCATATATGTAGAAAGTTAAAAGCAACTCTTGCAACAATCTACTTGTGGTAAGGGAGAAAGCTCTTCACAGAACCAGTTCAAGATTTCATTTGCTCAGCCCTGCCACAAACCGGCTGGTATGAGCAATGTCCAGCAGAACCCCTGGGTTCAGGACAGGCAAAACAACCCATGTCCTGCAGACCTTGCTCCATTAGCATTTTTGCCTGCCTGCTCAGAAAACAACACTGGGAGTAAAAACATGAGCTCTGTTTTGTCTGGAATCCATCTGAGGGTTTTTCAGGTATGTGAAGGCACACTGCTGTCAAACCATGCTGGATTCTCAGCTAAAGCTGCCAAAGCTGAGCAGCAAATAGCTTTTCTCACATTGGCAAAACTCACAAAAAATCAAATGCTTACCAGGTTCTTCACTTCACATATGTGAATATGAAGGTGCCATCAATAAAACACACAATCAGATTTACAAAATATCCTTTTCTTTGTTTGTTTGTTTGTTTGTTTATTTTTTGAGTCAGGCTCCAGCCAGTCATTCAGAAGAGTATTACCTTTGTGTTCTTTGTTCCTCATTGACTTCTTACCTCATGCTTCAGGCCTGAAAGCATTTTCCACTGCATGATCTGATATTGTGCAATTTCCCAAAAAACCCTGCAGGGGGAACGGAGATATCTGATGTCCCCTGCCTGCACTCAAATGTAAATTTACATTTCATAAACCATAGCAACTCATAATCCCTCAGTGTCCTTTGTAATGCCAGGTTGTCTCCCCAGCTTGTGTTAATGTGCACTAATGAGGAACAGGCAAAAGGTATTTGGAAAGCAGATAAGCACAGAGCACATCCCTCCAGCTCTTTTAGAATATGCTATAAAAAAAAAAAAAAAAAAAAAAAAAAAAAAGCCCAAATTGTTTTGCTTGGTTGCAGTACAATGTTTTAAGGCAGCCCCTCCTGTTTTCTCAGGCACAATCAGCTGCTGTGGTGGGATCTTAAGATAGTTTCTTGTGTATTTCTTGTGTATTGGTAGCAAAGGCAGGGTGTTTCAAAGGGAGAAAGTTCCAGCTCACTTAAGGAAGCAGGTGTGGTTCACATGGTGTGGAGGCACCAGGGGTACTCTGAGGGCAGTCACTGTGATGCAGTGGTGTGGAGAGGGTCCTGGGTCATTTCCAGGGTAGTGGTAAAGGAAATATGGGCATTGCAGGTTATCAGCAGATACAATCAGTGAAGGAGGTTCTTGTGTGTGGTTGAGCTCAGTCCTCTGCTGTCTCAAGGTCTCAGACTACAAGCCTCACCTCTAGACACCTTTTGCATTAGCAGAAATGTCTGTTGGGAGGCCTGGGTAGGGGCAGCGTCCATTGCTGTGGTGTAACCCATGTTATTGGTGACACAAATCTCTGAATGAACAGGACTCTTGGGACCCTTAAAGCCTCTGTTCCCAGGACTAGGCCCCCATATTACATGGGCACCAAAGGAAGGTGGGTGTTCAACCACAAGTCCTTTCTTTAAGCAGAGGCAGGGTAAGACTATAGCACCAACCTTATGGTCAGCAGAACTTTGCAATATGATGCTCAGACCAGGACATGCTTTAAGGCAAAAGTCCAGACATCAGTGTCACTATTAGTTAAAACAGGAAGGTGTCCAGCAAGGCTTTGTCATCTGAGCAGGTGTTTTGGGTGCAGGGAGAGGATTAGGGTTACAGTCTGAGATTTATTGTCCCCAACTCATTTTCTGGTCTCGTTATTTGTTCTTGATTTCTTAGAGGGAAAGGCTCAGGAGTGTTTTCTTCTATGCAGACTGTGTTTGGTCAAAATAAGAGCAACTCCTCTTTCTCTCTACCATTGCATAGGTTGTTTTTTGAAATTCAGCTGTGGCTGACAGATGGTTATTTTTATTTTTTTATTTTTATTCTTTGGTTTGGTTTGCACTTTCTTGATTGTGCCCTTGCATTTTACAGTCTGTAACAGCATGCAGCTTATATCCCTTTTCACATGCTTTTTCCCCATATTATTACACTTTTAATCGCTTGATCCTGCACTCATTGAAGCTACTGAAAATGCTTCCACTAGGACACAGTAACATCCAGACAGCTCTGAAGACAGGCACAAACAAATGGGTGCCATCACCCTCTCTATCACTTTGCTGTGAAAGGCAACACAGGGTTCAAAAATGTCCACAGCTGAACGTGCATGCTTAAAGTCCAGTGAATTCCCTTGGAGTAGGTAACAAAATGTCATGAACTTTCCTGGGTGAGAGAAAGTGGTGAGAGTGATTTGACATAAAAGACTAACTATCATTATTAATTCATAGTTTGGCAGACCTCAGATATTTCAAGTGAATGAAATAATTTTGTATTACACAATATCTTTGCAGAACCTGGGTTTGAAAAACAGACTAATTGTCAATAAATAAATAAATTATGAAATCCTCTCCATGAGTGCTACTGGTTGTGCTGCTCTAGAAATTTCATTTCTCCTTTAGATGCTTTAAGTCACCAGTTTGCAATGCCAACAGAATTGGGTGGAACTGATAAAAATGTGAGCTGGGTAAATTACTACAATGTGCATAATAGCCATGGATAGCTGTGGAACTTGGACCTGTTCCCCATCCAGATGAAGTGCCATGGTCTCCATTATTTTATATGTTCTGTCTGTTTGATGCAGGTATCTGAGAGGACCAGAAGGGTCTGGTTCTTGGCAAAAAAAGCACATGGATATAAAGGCTATATGCTTCAGATTTAGCTAGTCCAGAGCTCATTAATGTAATATCTAACATGATTCAAATGTTTTTTACTTTCATTAAACTATCTTACAAAACATGATTTTGTTTCCATGAAACAGCTTTTTCTTTTAGATTTGAAGTATAAGGAAAAGCTTCCTTACCTCATGTTCTTAGGAAACGTTGCCATTTTGGAGCTTCTGAACCTGAACTTTCTCTCCTTGGTCAAAACCAATTCCGTAATCACCCTTGTACCATGCTGCCCTAGTAACAAAATGCCACACGACTGACACAGTGAATTTCAAGAATGTGCTTACACAGCTTATTGAAAAGTACTGCTATAGCAAACATCAGTCACACTATAGGAGAAATAGGTGCTCCATAACCTACCAGGGCACTGTTTTTGGTTAGAGAACCAGCAATGGGACTGTGAAAACAGTAACTTTCCAAATACCAAGAGCCCTGTGACTAAATGGGCACTAGTTGTAAATTTATTACAAAACCTCATTATTAAGGTGGCTCAAAAGCATCTGTAGATTTTTGCTGCTCTGAAACCTCTGAGCAGCAGCTGAGAAAAAAATTTGCAGGTGCAGTTTCCCTGCCACAACAGAGCAACTGCTGAAAGCACTGAGCAGATGTCAGTGTCAGCATCAAATCTACTGCTTGTAGCTTTATTCTCAAAACCAGAAAACACCACATAACAAAAATTACAGGAGCTACTCTTTTAATCCAACTTTGCATTGAGCCAGGAAGCTCTGTGAACTTGTACATATTCATGGAATCATAGAATCGCAGAATGGTTTGGATTGGGAGGGACCTTAAAGACCATTTAATTCCAAACCCTGGCCATGGGCAGGGACTCCTCCCACCAGACCAGGTTGCCCAAAGCTCCAACTTGGCCTTAAGCACTTCCAGAGATGGGGCATCCACAGTGTCTCTGGGCAACTTGCACTGATGCCTCACCACCCTCATAGCAAAGAATTGCTTCCTAATATCTAATCTAAATCTACTTTCTTTTAAGTTAAAGCCATTACTCCTTGTCCTATCTCTACACTCCCAAGAGAGTCCCTCTCCTGCTTTCCTGTAGGCCCACTTTAGGTGTTGGAAGGCTGCAATGAGGTCTTCCCAGAGCCTTCTCTTCTTCTCCAGGCTCCATTTTACTTTGAGCTCTACCGTTATCTAGCTATTTCTTCATAAATCAGACAAAAGAAGCAAAAAACATACAAACAGACAAAAAAAAACATGTATACAGGCACACACACACAAAAATAAAAAATAAAAAGGAGAAGCCAGTTCCCATTTCTGACCAGATCATTCTTTTGCTAAATTCTTCCAACTGCAAAAACATGTTTAATTTTGTTCTGTACATGGGACAATGATAATATTAGTGAAACTCAGGATTACTCAAATCTTTTCCTTTTTTTTTTTTTTTTTCTTTTTTTTTCAGAGCAATAGAATCTGTCTCTTAATTTATGATCAAAGAAGCAGACGTCACAAAGCAACAAGTTTTTGATCTCCCTTCTTTTCTTATGGTGACATTTCTTCTTATGCTTTTAACTGGTTGATTGTACTTCAGTTTCTTTTCTTGGGCATCCTTTCATCTCTCTATATAACTACTTTATACTTATTGTATATGATTTTTTATGATATACTGATTTTTATGATATTTATTTAACATTTGTTTAAATGTCTTGTGCCTTACTTGTTTCCTGAAAGACCTGACTCCTCACCCTTTTGTCTCCAGAGTGACCAATCTGGCAGTTGCTCTGCCATGACCAAGACACCAGAGGTCCAATATCAACATTTTCTGCCATTTGGCTTGTTTTAATATTTCCTATATAGATTAAGTTCAACAAAAATATGTACTTAAAAATAATACAATACATGGACTACATAAGATTAGCAAATGCAGTAAAGGTTTTTAAGTCTTGTTAATAGTGTTAAAATAACAGTAATTTATTTCAGATTGAATAGTTTGAAAAAGCAATTTCATTTTAACCAGAACCTGCAGTAGGGTTAATTTACATGCTCACAGCTTCTCTTCTCTCTTTTTTTCTCTCTTCTTTGTCTCTCAGGCAGAATTTCTAGAAATTGCATCCAGAGATGCTTTTTTTTTTTTTTTTTTTAGTACAGTTCATTAAGAGTTCTTGTTGTAATAATAAATCCATGCTTTTGCATTAAATTCAGTTCAACAAAAGATTCTGACAATCTTTGTTTTTGTATATATTTTAGAATTATTTGTTCCCATTCCCACTGAAATGGATGGAACATTTCAAATTCATGGCTTACAATTATGTGCGGAGTTAAATTACAATACATTAATTTTCCCTTCCATTTTTTAATGATGTGTGCCCAAATGATGTCGTTCAGTTGACCATCTCTGATTGAAAGCTAGTTTGCTGCTAGCTTATTCTTAATATATTCAACACAATCAGAAACTACACTGGCTGTAGTTTCTCATTGCTAGTCTCCCTCAAGATTAGGATACTTCCCATAAAGCACTGGTAATATCTTGTAGGCAAAGGAAAGCTGCCAGTGAGTGGTTGTGTTGTTTGGGTTACATTAGTCCAAAGCTTTGATTTTATGATTTTTGTTAAAGTCCATCCTGAAGTATAAAGCTTTGCTGTTTGAATAGTGGCTGCTGCTGCATTTGGAGATATGAGGATGTCTATATTGATTTTTTTTAAGGAGACTCTGACCTTAGATATTTTTCTTGCTTGCTTATTTCCTCGTCATTTCCTAAGACCACTTAAGAGTATAGCTATTTAGGGCCGCTGGGTTTTTGTTCTTACCTGTTGAAACCTTACAATAAACTATTTCAAGAGCCAAAGGGAAATATTACAGTCATAATAAATTAAAGATAAACCCTGTGACTTTGGCAGTGCTGTGAATACTGGTGATACAATTATGCAAGTTCAACTGAATACCCTACAGAACAAACAATAGATCCAGAAGACTGTTCTTGAGCCACATGCTGCATGAATTTGCCTAGTAGCAGTTAGTTTAGCTTCTTTATTTTGCACCGACTTTTCAAAATAATAGTTCTGGTTAAAAATAATTATGATGTCTACTTAGCTCTCATGGAAATAGCTTAGTTTTACAGTTTTTCATCACTGAGAATGAAGGCAAAACAGTAACCTTTGAATTACTATCCCTCCCCTAGAGCTAGATTTATCTTTTCATTTGGACAGATTCCTGTAGAAGACCATGTTTAAAGTTTTGTTGTTGTCATTGTTGCTAATGTTTTTATACCTAATATTCCTAATACTTCCTACTTCCCTAATGTTTTTCTGCTTTCAAAATTTCTCATGTTTTTTTAAGGTTATTAGTGTCTTGATGTGTTCTGTAATTGTCCTTTGGTTACATTTGGAATGGATAATGAGCTTCTGCATTTTGTTCAGAAAATTTTATATATACCTTTGTGACTCAGTGCCTAATTGCTGGGGCAGTTTTAATGTTAGCTCTGATCTTTTGAGGAAATCATTCATAACTACAACTGCAAGCGTTCGTGTTCAAGACTGTATGAGTGCTGATATTTATCTATCTAGCCATCTATCTATCTATCTGTCTATCTATCTAATCTATTTTAACCGGTTTTATGAAAACACACTTCTACATCATGTCAGGAACAGATCATGAACAGAGAAATAAAAGTCTACCTTCATAGCACAAATGTGTATGGCATAACTTCAGATGTGTTTAGGATTTCCATCGAGGAAACCATGGAGCTACTAGAGGACTAGGTTCATTTAATTTATTCAACTCTTTTGGTCTTGCTTTTGTCATGAACAGCTGCAGGATTGAGAACTTGTGATGCACTGTGTTAAAGGCTCTGATCTACCTCTAACTGAGGTCAGTGAAAATAGTCTTAGTTGAGATCAGCAAGTCCCTGAGTCAAGCTCTGAAAATACCTTTCACTTCCATCACATCTGCTGCACCTTTCTAAGGACCTCTGTGTTCAGAGGACTTTACTATATTTCTGACAAGAATACAGCTGACCTTTCTCTCCATCATTCTACTGAGACTAGGTCAGACCAAGCATGGGTCAGACGAACTGTACCCACTGCAACTGCAACTGACTGTAATGGAAGCTTCACTGTCTACCTTAGATGTAGGTATCTCCATTTTAGACACACAGAGTTAAACAGGATCAGTCCTACCTGAGTAATTCCAACCAAGCTTATTCCCCTTGCCCCTGAGGTGCTTGAGGAAAGTGGTAATTCGAAAGTACTTGAAGGTTTGGGGGCAAACCTTTTCTGTCCCTACGGGGCTTACAGGCTGACTAGAAAACAAAAGACAGAACTTAAAGCAGACAAGGGGAAGGAAAAAAATATAAATGAAATCCCTAGAAACAGAGAATAAGAAAGGGCATTAGTGCCTGTGCCTAATTATGGCAATGATCTTTAGCTTGGAGGATCAAATCAATGATGTGATGTGATAAATATACATTTTTTAATGTGTTGGAATTATGACCCTTGTGAGACAACCAAAAAGAAAAGATCTGGGGAAGCACAGGTCAAAAAGAGAATGTTAAGTTTTTCTTTTTGCTTGGTTGGTTGTTTTTTTAATTGGCTTTAATATAAATGTGGTCTAACTTCTCTCTGAAAGTTGATGCATTGTGCTTCTGTCTCAAAAAAGCAATTCAAAACCAGACCAAATATCAAAACAATTTATCATTTAGTGTTTACCTCTAGCTATATGCCATGTAACTTTCCTAGAAATTTGAACTCTAAAAGCTTCTCTAAAGCATACTTGTTTTGCAGGCTAGCTTATTTTTATGAAGATATTAAATTAATTTTTATAGCCATGTGACAATACTACTAGATATCATTGCAAACAATGAACTGCCTATCATCTCAAGGTATTGACAAAGTCTGGTGCAGTCTAATGAAAAAATTATTTCAGCAAATTATGTGTCAGATTCTATTACTTCATTGTTAGAAAGGAAACATGAAGTGTGTAAGATCAATACTAATTGGCAGGAGAGAGAAGTTCACACAACACCTTGTAAAGAAAGAAGATAAATGTCCCTCCTGCATTTCATCAAGCTGATTACTTTATAGTGGTGGAGAGAAAACTTGATTACAAAAAATATGTTTATGTCCTGTACCTTATTTGCTAATACAATTAGTTTTACAAGCTCTGACACTTGAGTTTCTTGCTTTTTGCTACTTTAAAACTTTCTTTACCTTTCAATGTTAAATGCTGCTGCCTTTTTCCTCCTTCTGCATCCAATTATTTTTAGATTCTGGTCTCTTCAACATGTTAGGACTCTCTAACATCTCACAGGCTCTTCTCTGTTTCAGTGCATACAGAAACAGGAGGCAGCTACCCTGCGCAAGAGTCAGTGTGGAGCAACTAAGGGTCTGTAAGTTCCTTTTCAGCCCACTAACTATCTTAACATAAAGCACCATGTCACAAACTACACAAACCTTGCAGCTTATGGTAATAACTGACCCAACTGTTTTCATGTCACAAAATTCTCATTAGCTTTTCAGCCACTTGTCTTCTTTAATTTCTATGATATGGATCAAATAAGTGAAAGAATTTTATGAATTATATCTTCCTTTTAAAACAAAACAAAAACAAACAAACAAAGGAGATTTTTGTCACTCAAGAACTTGGAGAGTATACCAGATAAACTAGCTGTGAAAATGAAAGATGAGATGTCTATGCTTTATCTCAGTGAGGAAAGTGCTTTAGACTCACACGAGAAGTTGCTAGATAATCTCCCATCATGAAAGTCAAATTCCCATGGCATTAAAAGAGTAAAGACAGGCCGTGTATCACTTTCTTGTCAGGGGAAGAAGGTAGCCTACCAGGACCAGATACAAGATGGTAGTTCTCCTGTCACCATTCTCCATTCACTGTTCCTGACTAACCAAACAGTGTAAGTTAAAAAACCTGCAGGGACACCACCAGTTAACTTGTGGCTGGTCAGCAGTCCTCTTTCCCATACACCAAATGCAACTAATCTGCAGGAAGGTCTTACTCAGGATGTGGAGAAGAACACTGGACTCACATAGAGCATCAAAGGAGTATCCTTACTGTTTGAGACAACCATCAGGATAGTCCAAAGGGATGTAAGAGGAAGCAGGTGTCTTTCTTATGTTTATCTGAACTGATTCATCTCTGCCGTCAAGAAAATACTTGGAATAACACCTTAACATCAATTCTTCCTTTGCTGAGGGAAGAACTCTGAGACAGAGATCCCTGATGAAGTTTTGGACTTGCTTTTGTGGGGATGTCTTCACGGCATACTCTTGGCAAGTGACCTAGATGACTGCTGCTTTTGAGATAAGAGTATGAGTGTGCTCAGTGTATGTATGTATCAAATACATCAAAATGTCTGGAGGGCATCGGCCCCAACTTAAAGAGGAAGATGGCTAGATAACTAGAGTAACTAGGATGCTTCAAAGGAATGTGAAAAATGAGTAAAGAGTAAGACTGAAAAGAAGTATAAAAGAAACATGAAAAAATTTAATAGTGGCAGAGATCTTTGAGTGGAAACAGCAGGAGTCATAACCTCCCAGAAGCTTCCCTGCTGTTATTTCAACCTTTGACTCTGCCAGATGGAGCAGCTGCACCAAGTGCCATGAATAATGCTTATCCAGCTAGAGGATTATGGGGTGCAGCAAGTAGGGACCTGCACCTTGCATGTGCATATGCAACCTTGTGAGGGAGGGGCTTTCTGTTATGCATTGGGGTCAGCAAGGTATAAAGAGCAGCATGTATTGGTCCTGAATGGCTAATCCACTCATTGTCAGCTAATTATGTGTTCTAAATTAAGAAACCTCTTCAGCCCTGAATTGGTTTAAAGTACATGAACTGAGTAACTTTTCCCTGCAAGAGTCTTTTTGACTATCCTTGAGCATCAGGTAAGTGCAGCAGAGGCGATGTGCACTGGAAGCACAGGCAGAGAGAAGGTATCTTATGGCAGTGGCAGGAAAGCAATAAAGGCTCTGTGTGCTTGGATCATCTGCCTTCTACTCTGCAGCTCTTCAAGACTGTCTCCCTTTTGGAGATGATCTGTAGAGCTTAGCAAGATGAACATTTCCAAGTGCAGTTTGTCTTCCTCCCACAGGCTTCTCAGTGAGAGTGAGGTCTTGGAGTTTCACTAAAAATCATTTTGGAAGGAGGCAAATGAGGGCAGAAAACAAACAAAAAACAAACAAACAAACAAACAAAAAGCATTGGGAGACATTAGATACCTCATATACACTGGGTGAATGTAATTTTGAGATGAATGTAATTTTGAGATGCATTAATTCCTGCTTTTGGGAAAACAGTCAACAAAACCACAAGCGGACAAGCAGCTGGTAGTTCTGAGCAGGTCTCAGAACTGGCAGCTCAGGATGTGTATATAGAAGAACCATTCAGTAGCAGTGACCATAATTTATACAGACTTAACAGTGGCGCTGAAAGGGAAAATTAAAATATTCTTCATAGTGGAATGAAATATTGTAAAGGAAAAGCTACCCTAAAATGACGAAGCTTGTTAAGGAGACATTTAAAAGTAGCAGATAATAGGTAAAATGCTATTAAAACACATTACACTAGAAACTTCTTGCCTAAGACTTCCATTCTCACTGAACAGAAAAGTAAAGGAAGGTTTTAGAAGTGAAAATAAATAATGATAAATAATAAAAAAGACAACTTTAAAAGTGGAAGCAATATTCACTTGAGAGGAAGATAATGGACAGTAGCAAATCAAATATCAACGGACAACAGGGTAGGTAAAAATACAAGGAAAAGATACAAGGACCAACTTCTAAAGACATAAATGACATAAAAGACATAAATGCTAATAATCATTACTTCCTAAAACATACCAGAAAAAGAAAATTTCCCAGAGTCAGTAAGATGCACAGACAATGATCATAGAGAAAACAAACCCACATGGAGAAAGCTTTGATCCTCATGCACTGCAGAAGGAAGGTGGAAAAGTTATCACTGATAGAGAAGAGCAGAGAAGATGATGGTGGGGACTTGTGTTGGAACTGTCAGGAGTAGAAATTTCAGAAATTGATAAACTGATCACAAACCTCTGTGAGATTCTATTTTTTAAAAGAAATTTAGATCTGTGAGCTTGCCAAACTACTAATCAATCAAGTAACTTGCTGCTTGATCCAGCCTCAGAATCAAAGAAATAGAAAATGGTTAATATGTTACCAGTGTCACAAAGTAGGACTCAGGTCATCTTGGGAAGGACAAACCAGATGCTTTTGACTTCAGCACCAGACAGATTGTTGAAGAACTGTAAAAAGGACTGAAATTAATAAATATGGATGAAATTATAGATATGGAATGAGTCACGGATATGTCTTGTGAAACTGTAAGGATTTCTGGAAGTGTCTGTTGATACTGGATTTACTGGTGAACCAGTCAATCCAGTATCCTTAGCCTTAAGAAAAAAGGCTGACAAAGGCATTCAGAAAAACTGCAAAAGTTTTCCCTCTTTCAACAAAAATATTTTTGTCTCTATCCTGCTGTAACCACATACATTAGTAAATGAATATTTTAGCATATAGTTAACTAGCATATTAGTTAAATGAGAGTCTCAAAGGATATGTGGTAAGACCTGTCATGCTCAGCATATACATAAATGATAAAGAAGAAGAGGTAAATAGTGAGGGAACAAATTTTGCAGAGGATATGAAATTATTCAGGGTAGTTAAGCTTAAGCTGCTATGCAGATATGCAGGTAATTCACAATGCAAAAAAAAACTTAGTGATGATGCACTCTCAGGGCTGATAATGGAAATTAATCCACATGAAATAACAAGAACTCTCTGTGTCTAATGATGGACATACAAACACAGTTTTACCACCATAGAAATGAGAGTTTAGGGTCATTTGGGGCAGTTCCCTAAAAATGGTAATGACAATTATTTTTCAGCTAGGCATATGCACAGTATGACTGTGGCTGAGAGTTGAATGTTTTTCTGAGAAAACCCACACAACAGAATCCATCCAGATGGGCGATTCAAAACACTGCCATAGTATATTAATTACTTTGCAATAAAGTTTTGGGAGTGGAAAAAAAAAAAAAAAAGAGAGAGAGAGAAAAAAAAAGACGGGATTTGTTTCAAGTGTATTAGAACAGGATGCAAAAGTTACTAGAGAAGTTTCCACTTTCTCTGTTGTCTTCAGTAAGCCTTTCACTTTTGATTCAAAAGCTCATTTAGTGATGTAATTACTTTAGTGCAACGGTGTGCTGAGGAGGACAGCTGAGTAGCTGCATTTAGATTTATTGCAAAGCAATAAGCAATATTGCTGCTGAGTATTCTTGGAAAGATTTGCCTTTCAATATATTTGATTTTTCTCAAACTGCTTACTCATTTGCTTCTTACCAGTTCCATTGGATGACCTAAAAATGCCATTTTGTGATGATCTATAAAGGCTGAAAAATATTACATATAGGTTTGATGTAGTTTTGTTTGTTTGTTTTCCATTTAAGAGAAATTCTTTTCAATCCTGAAGTACAAAATTTTTAAATAGGGACACTGTAATCTACATGCCCCTGTAATCATGACATCTGGCAACTCATATTTACCTTGTATGTTCTTCTTAACTGATTATGTGTCCATTATTTTTTCTCAGTTTTCTATTGTTATTTCATCTCTGCTCCTATGGAAATGATACTCCAATAATGTATTCCAGCTTTAATATGTCTGAAATAATCAAATATCTGCTTCTACCTTCCTGGCTCAGTGAGCAATGAAGCTTTTTGTTTTGTTTTGTTTGTTCTCTTTTCCTGCACAGTACTAGCAACAAATACCATTACTGTTTGGTACCAAGTTTTTTTTTTTTGTTTTTTTTTTTTTTTTTTTCTGTAGAAAACATTTGGCACAAAAGGTTTCTGAAATACATTCAAAATTGTCATTAGAGTTCACAGATGTCAGGTATTCTTATGACACTAAAGCCTCAATTGTTTATTCTACAAAAGGGGGGAAATTATGTCTTTGGACCCTTGTCCTCATGAGAATACTCTGAAGGTTACCATCATGACTATTCTGCTAGCTATCAGAATGACTAATGAGCCAAATTTTGGTTAAACTGTCCTAGAAATAAAAAGCAGACAGGAGATTTTTTATTTTCAGTGGTTGACATGAAACTCCGTGGTTCCCCAACAGGACCCTCTGTATACTTACAGGGGTCAGTCCCAGCTGCTGGTACCACACAGAGAAATGGGGCTGGAGGTCTCTGGTGTGTGCTCCTAGTACCTCCTTCACCCACATCCAACCCAGATATGGAACGGAGCCTGTCAGAGGTGTGCAAAGTCAGAAACCAAGCATTTGAAGTCCTGCAGTAAGTCACCAGCACTGGAGGTCCTCACTAATTTACCAGTAGCAGATGATCATTGAAATGCAGACCTTTAAGGTCCATTTCTCAAGTTTAACTCCAAGAAAGCATCTTCTGTTAACTAGACAACTTATTCCTCAGGCCCTCTAATCTTGATGGCTTCTGCTTTTTTGCCTCCCTGCCCTTGCACCCCAGCTCTTTTCTGACATTTTCTCGTTGTGTTTTCCCTTCTCTGATTCCCCATGTTTTCCTTCCTTTATATCCCTCCTACAGAGCTGTCGTCTCTTTAAGTCTCATCTCCCCTGGTTTTGACTCACATTTTCTACCACTATCCATGGCCCAATCTTTTCTTCTCCCAATACCCTCCCAACATCCCAAAAAGTCCCTCCATTCCTATGGTGCCAGAGTCTTTCTCTCCTCTCTTGTCATGTTGTTAGTGGGGTGCCCCTCAAGCTGAGGGAGCACAGGAGAAGCACTCCCAGACTTTCATCCCTATGTCACTGCCTCAGCAAATGAAACCCATGGTGAAAATCCACCCCCAGGTACTGCAGTGGCGATAAAACAAGCTAACTCCAAATGGAGTCCTTGGCACATTTTGCTGCTAACCTCCAGCCATTCTCTGCTGATGTGGAAGGAGGTTTTTCAAAGATGTAAAGTCTCAGTTGTTTTTCCATGGGAACAAAACAGCTTAAACCTTGCAGCAGGGTAGTCCTTTATACCTCACCCAACATGACCTGTGTTACTGCAGGTTGATGCTTTCTCTTAGCTGTTCTCATGCTACAGATGGTACCCTACATTCACCCACGCCAAGCCTGAAGAGGACATCCTACCAGGAACTGCGACCATCAAGAAATGGCATCCCAGTTAACCCCTAACTGTTGCAGCGGGACATGTCGGCAAGGCAAGAGCATGAGTCAGGAACATCCATTGCACTGATCTGAAAGGGAAGATTCAAGATCAATTATAATGAAAAACAATTGTTATAGCAACAGAATAAGTAGCAGCACAAAACAAAAGCTATTGTGCTGAGTCTCCAAACCACTACCATTAAACTAAATACACAGAACAAATCAGGCATATGTGTTTGAAATATATTTGACATAAATGTACTTTTTGTTGTCTCAGTTAAATCTCTAGAAGCTGATTTATTTTGAATATCAGACAATCAGTTACTAACAAACTTCTCTAAATGCCTCTTGTAGACTTTGAAAGGTTTCTGGGAATGAGATAGCTTGGTTGACTAAAGCATAATTCTGCTTATCATGTTTAGAAAGATTATAGTGAAAAATATTAAGTAGGGTCCCTTCTTTGCCAAGGAGGCAATTTAATTAGCCACACAATTTTATGAGAATATAATCTTCTCCTTTCCATGTTCATACAAAACAAATGAAGAGAAATTAACAAGGTACTGAAAGTGCTTTACCAAAATTCTGCTCTTAATCACAGTTATCACGTATATTAAATATTTTCTACATGAAATCTTGTGTTTGTACCAGACCACTGGACACTGAAAGAGAGTGTAATCATGTGGTTTTCCCTTAGGTTTTAGATTTTGAAGCCAGTTTAAAGAAGATACAGAGATTTTTGCTTCTCAAACTGAAGGTTCTGAAAAATGACAGTACATGGATCCTGTGGGATTTCAGTTATTTGGACCTAAGCCAGTGCACATTAAAGCTGTAATTAGTCAGTGCTTGTGAAAAGCTGCACAAAATGGAGGGATAGAATTTCCTAGGGATAGAATAGCATTATTTCTTATTGTGATCTGTTAAACAAATATTGTAGTAAATGGCTATTCCACACTATGCAGAGGTTGAAATATCCTAACAATACAGAGCCTGTAAAGGTTTTAAAGTTTGGTATTCCTGGAGTTTGCCACCTTTCTTTTAGCAAAGCATGTTCTATCTCCCAGGACAGAAGACACCGGTGATCTTGACAGGGAGATAAGACAGCATCTCTTCAGTAGGTTCATGGCATCCTTAGTGGCACAGCACTCTCCAGAGCACTGCTCCTCATCCCACAGCACTGTTATTTCCCTTCCACACTTTCTGCCTGAAGAGGCACTACCTACATCAGAGAACTAGGGCATGTGTGATGAGAAGAGGCAGAATTTCTTACAGAGAAACGTGTGTTCTGTGCCAGCCACTATAGCCTGATGGCACCACCTTGAAGGTTGTCCAGTCTTGCTCTCTTCTGGGGAGTGAGTCACTGGTGACTTGCAAATAGCTACGGAATGTGGCAGTGGGGCAGATGTTGTTCAGGATGCCCTTTGTGTGGTCCCTATTAGAAAGTGAACAGGACAGAGAATCCCTCAGGGTGTGCTGGTCACCTAATTCTTTTATTCTCATTACTCTGCTCATCTCAAGGTAATTATTGGGCAAGTCAGACCTGAAAATGAACTGTGGTAAACGTTTTAGCTATATGCTCCCTTGGACAGCAACCTATTCTCTGTTTCTGTAAAACATCTGGTACTCTGGTTCACTGCTACAGTAGACTAAGTCTGTAAGCAACCCAATTTGTACTTCTTTCCTTTTTACTTCTGAAATTCTTTCTTCCACTATTTACTTGCAATTCCTCTTGTACGGAGCTGTAAAGTAATTCAGCTCTCGCTGAAAATCTTGAATGTCTCTGAGACATTTCTGAGATTCAAGGATTTGATCTGCCTACGCTGGGTTTTCACTGTGTACCTATACAGTGTATATATAATTGGTGATGTTAACGATAAAGATATTGGCTCTAACAAATATAAACATCTATTTTTAACTAAACTAATGGTAGGTATTTTTGGAGGACAGCTTCATTCAGAATTTGGTCTGCACATTGGATCTTTCAGGATGTATGGTAGTTATTTCTCTTTTCTTATTGAAACTGTATCACGATCATATGACATTTTTTTCTGGTCAAAAAAAGACAAAATAGAGGAATAGCAAACATTCATGAAACTATGAAGATCTGTGATTAGAGTTAATTTTTTTTCTATGTTTTGGGCAACGAGTGAAAATTTATTTCACTAAAAACAACTAAGTTGTTTAGAATTCATCCCAACAATAACTTTTCAAGACTGGTAACAAGAAAACAGCTTATTGACTTTCATATAAGCACTGTGACATTGATAAATTCCTTGACAGCAAGGTATTCACTATAACAGCAAGTGACATACATCTGTGATTTCCCATGTTTAGAATCTACTTCTCTAGTCCACTTTTAATAGTATGTCATGGATTCCAACCTGATCATCCTTTCTGATCCATCATATTCTTTGGGGATGTCCACCTTCCACTTGTGCCTGTTATGCACTCCCCCAGGCTAACCATATTAAGCTGAGCTCCTACAAATAAGCATTCTCTCTTACCACTGTAATTTCAGTGATTCCAGGAATTACCTGGTATCACTGAAGTGTCTCCTGACAACGGGCAGGTAGAGTTTAATGTACTGCTTCCCTTATTATGTAAAAAGCAAAATTTTAAAGATTTATATTTAAAATCTCATGTCTATTCCTCATGTTTTATCTCTATTTTCACAATATGGCAGCCATAATAGCATCAGTATTGTTTTTGTAAGGATGCACAGTTTTTGAGCAGTCTTTCTCCAACATCACCACTGTGTTTTTTCTACCTGCAGAGATTTTTGGTTCAAATAATATATTTATTTTCATCATCACAAAAATATTTTCACCTGCCTTCATTTTGGATACCCCTCCAGTGTTTATATGCCAGTCCAACTGTAAAATTGAAAATATTTAAATGGAAACTGTTCTTGTGTCACTAGTATCCTGCTTGAGAAGCTCGGCATAGAAACAGAAAGCTTATTTTTCTGCTGTCAAAGCATGCATTAAGAAAAAAGTTTTATGAACAGCATTACAGGATACCACAAAAAGGTATAAACCAGTTGCGGAGGGAAGATAAAAATAAAGAAATAGACTGTCCTCAGATATCTGGAGACTTTTTTAAGCCAAATACTTTGCAAGGTTTTAAATATTCAGCTAACACTATTCTTTCAATCATTACTGTATCTCTGAGGTTGTATTGTGCTAGGAAAAAAAAAAAAAAAAAAAAGTCTGATGTTAAAGTATAGTGAGAGATGAGTTTTTGAGTATTTTCTACCAAGACCTTGAATTGGAAATATCAGGGCATCAGTACAAAATGGATCCCATTAACTTTTTGTCCTGTCCTTTCATGGCGGCAGAATGGCTGCTCAGAGGAACACCACACAGAAGCCAAAGTAGGTCTGGATGTGCAGCCATCACTGATTCCAATTCAAGCATCATCTAAGGACAAAGAATCTTGAGTCATTTCTGAGATTCAAAGTTTTAATTTGCCTATGCTGTGTTTTCACTGAGAACCTATATAGTGTATATATAACTGGTGATGTTATTGGTAAAGCTATAGGCTCTAACAAATATAAACATCAATTTTTAATGAATTACAGTCTATTACAGTCCATAAGGAAAATGAATGCAAATAACAAGAAGTTGGATTGATAAGTTTAGTTTAGCAACTGGGTTTAGAGTAGCAGAATGCACTGAGGAAAAAGAAGATTCAAAGAAAAAAGAACTGAGAGCAGCCCTGAGGAGAAGAACCTGGGGGTGCTGGCTCAACATGAGCCAGCAATATGCACTTGCAGCCCAGAAAGCTAACTATGTCCTGATCTGCATCAAAAGCAGTATGGCCAGAAGGGTGAGGGAGGTGATTCTGCCCCTCTTCTCTGGTCTCATGAGACCTGGATCCCTGCGTTCAGCTCTAGGATCCCCAGCACAGAGGCGGGCCACAAAGATGGTCAAGGGGCTAGGGCACCTCTCCTATGAAGACAGGCTGAGGGAGTTGGGGTTGTTCAGCTTCGAGAAGAGAAGGCTCTGAGGAGACCTTACAGCAACCTTCCAGTACCTAAAGGGGGCTACAGGAAAGGTGGGGAGGGACTCTTTATCAGGGAGTGTAGTGATAGGACAAGGGACAAGGCTTTAAACTAAAAGAAAATAGATTTAGCTTAGATACTAGGAAGAAATTCTTTCCTCAGAGGGTGGCGAGCCACTGGAACAGGTTGCCCAGAGAAGCTGTGGATGCCCCATCCCTGGAAGTGTTCAAGGACATGTTGGATGGGACTTTGGGCATCTTGATCCAGTGGGATGTGTCCCTGCCTATGGCAGGGGGTTTCAGTAGATGATCTTTAATTCCCCTCCAACCCAAACAATTCTATGACTCTATGATTTAGTGAAAAAAAAATTAAAAATATTAGGATATTGAAATAAATTCACAGTTCTGTAGAAGCACATCAGCCTGTCAATCAAATGTAACCAACCTGCAGACTTCTGTTAGTCCAAGTTATCCTGGATATGGGTAGAACTGCAGCCAAAAATAAATACATAAATAAAATAATCAAAGAGTACCAAAAAAAAAAATAATCTAAATTTTGAGTCCTTCCATATGAAGGAAGAAACTCCTGCTGATTCCTTTGAGTCAAGTATTCACTCCAGAAAAAGTTGATCATAGGGTGCAGATAGCAGTTAGGAATTTTGCTTTGACAAAAGACTCTGAGACACACACATTTTTCAACTCAAATGAAACTGAGAAATTCAAAAGAAACAAAGATCAAAGGTTAGGTGTAGGATTTAGAAAAAAATAAAATTAAATAAAACAAGTATTAACACTCTAGTAACCTTTATGGATAAATAAAAGTTCAGATAAGCAGAAGGGTTTAAAATCCAATACCTGCAAAATTATTGAAGGAAACACAGACAAGAATGATTACTTTTTTTTTTTTTTTTTTTTTTTAAACAAACCTATTGGCACCTGAAGACCAAAGGAGAAACAAGAGAACAGACATGCTGCAATAAAACTGAGTAGCAAAAAGAATCTTCACTTGGAGATTATATAAAGTTTGTAGTACAAGGCATTGAACTTTTTTGAGTTTGGTGATTGGATTTCTTGGTTATCCATGAGAAGAATAAAGTGCAGTTACCTGTTATCCACTTAATCATGCAGTCTAACAAATTACAGGAGTTTTCTGGATAGAGAAAACTTGTTTGATGTCAAGAACACTTGTTAACAATGCCTTGTGCTTGAGAAATCTGAAAACATCAGATATTTTATATTTCTCAATTTCATAATGTAGTATTATTTTGATCAGCTGCCATTTAGAGAGAATGTAAATAATGTACTTCTGCCCAATTCAGCAATCCAAATTTCACCCAACTGAAAAAGGGACAAAACTAACAGTTGCTGTGGATTTTTATGGTGCTTATCTCAGTCGCTTCTTCTGAATTTTGATATGTTGCAAAAGAGCTGCTGATGATTTAAACACAGATGCTGAAGTGTGACTTCCTTCTGTCCAAAATCTGCATCTGAACTTCAGAGAGGGAAATGTTCGCTCATGTAAAGTTAAAATAGGTTCTATCCATGGATAGACAATTTTAAATCTGAGAGTACTTATTTTATACATGCAAGCCATTCATCTGTAAGCCTCTGCCTGTATCTTTCATGTGCAACTCAGATGAAAAATGCAAAGAACATATCTCCCATGTTGCTGGAATTTTAACTCTTCACAAATCCCTAACCCAGCTTAATTTCTGCTTTTTGCCAGCTCCAATCTGAGCAAAATAAAGTTTTATGGCCTACAGAAATTTACACAAGGCTCTCATATCATCTCCCCAGTGTCTTTTCACTTCTGAAGGCTCAATATATTAATAGAGAAGATAGCTTTCACGCAAACAAGTACCTTTAAAGACCTGAAAGCAGTCGTTTGCTTTTCCCTGTCATTGTCTGACACATTCTCTTTTTTGTTGTTGTTCTGTTTGTTTTTTGTTCTGTTTTGTGTTTTTTTTTTTTGTTTGTTTGTTTTGTTTTGCTTTGTTTTGTTTTTCCTGCTGTCATTTCTCCTTCCCAAGAGTAAATGGGGCAGTGCTACTGGAAGCTGCATAAATGACCTGAAAATAAGCAGCGGTTCTACAGTGCACCTAATAAAGGCTCATCTGGAAAAGACTTGTGGTATGCTACTTTCTTAACCATTCAGCTGAGATCAATGAAGAGCGTCATCACTCCTACCAAACACTGTTCTGGAGATTCAGCACTGTTCTGCTTTTCAAATGAAAATATTTCCTCTCTATGGAAAGAAAAAAATATTTTTCTGTAAATTCTATTGATATTTATAACTATGGAGTGCCTTTGTCATGTATATAGTTAGACTCCACAAAAACAAATCCATCTACTGAGGCTTGGTGATACAAGAGCCACATGCAAAATGAATTCTGTAACAAGACATGGGAAAAACTTAGATGGGGGGTAGCAACTGGTATTTCAATAATAATTTCTTAAATTCATTGCCCCGCTTCTCTCCAGTTATGAATTAGCTTTGAGTCCTACTAGCACAAGAGGGAAGAAGACACAATCAGCCCAAATACACACTCCCAGAACAGACTCAGACAGAAGAGAAACAGAGATATGAAGAGGAGATATTTGTAATTCATACAGAGCATTTGTATGAAGTCTGGCTATTAACCTAGGCAAGAAGCTCAATATGGTAATATTGTGTCTCTGAAATCCAGCCTCAGACTTGCCAGGAAACAACGAAGGAGCTCAGTTCCAGCATGATCATTTCAGTCTGTGCTTCCTCAGTGTGTTAGGAAGGAACAAGGATCTGTCCTTGCTCCTGTTTTTGTTGTTGTTGTTGTTGTTGTTGTTTTTCTTCTTTTCTTTTGCTCCCAGCTCTAGTGTCTCATTTTAAATCACTGCATCATCTGCTGGAGTCTCGTGATCAGCTTTAATCACATTTCATAAAGATTCTGTCATGGTAAATTCTTGCCTATATGGGACTGCATAGTGTTAAATGTCATCAGAGCACACAAATACTTACTTTACTGTCCTGAATAAAGGTAATGTGAATGGCTCAAACACCTGGACAAGAGCAACTGAAGCATCACTTGGCAACTGTGGAAAAGCAGTAATGTCAAATGTCACACATGTAGGTACTTCCACATGAAGACTGTAATTTCCTGGTCCAGCAATCACTTCCCATTTGTCTATTTCTCATGGCATTTTTAAAAAGGAATATTCTGTACATGGATACATTTAAAAGCTAACTTCCAAACTCCTTAAATGTTCAGAAATAACAGGCTTTCTTTCTGTCTCAAAGAGAATGCTTATGTTTGACCCATACCATGTGTCAGTGCTCCCTTCTTCTTTTGACATGTTACAGACCCAGTACTGAGACACCAGTGGAAATTATCACATTTCTGGTGGTAAAACAGTGATAATAGGAGCATACAAATTGCCACACTGAAGCACAGAGTAACAGATATGCTATCCATCTTTGACACAGGTCAGCATCACATTTAGGGAAGTACTTGAAAGCCAGCAATGTTCAAATCTAGAAGTCATTTTCTGGCTGCTGTTACTTGAGATTTTATTTATGTCAGAAACTTGCAGGTAAACATTTCTAACACATGTAGCTTATCTGTGTGATTGAGCGGTATCTCACTGGTTGTGTAAACTTCTCATCCTTTTTCTGAATCCTAATTATGCTCTTGGCCTCAAAGATGCTGAGTAGCAATTCCTCAGAGGAGCAATGCCCAAGTAATTGTTATACCATCACGTAAAACCAATAGCAGGCAAACAATGTCATTGTATGGCAGATGTTTAATGCAGAACATGGCAGTAAACATGATTGCTTTTTATTTAATTTCTCTTCATCTTGAACTCTGAAATATCTGTGCAGGAAACTATGTAAAAAGGCTGACAGCACTGCTGATTATATTACCCTTATTTATGCAGAAGATTCTCTTGTCAGCCAGTTATTACTATTGTTATCTTTGACTAGAACTTAATCACTCAAAGTATAACAGTGACTTGTCACCTTTCCAGCCACTGTGTACAATTTTGAGGGGAAATAAATGAGTCCAACTCAAAGGAGTCAGCATAATTCTGATTTATCAAGCCAGTCAGGAGCTGCCAACCTTCTAAACAAAAGGGTATCCCTGGGTCAGCAGATGTACAAATATTTCAGTAGCTGTCACTGTATTGCACTCTGTTCATTTGTCAGTGGGGCCCTGCCCTTAGCAAAACAGGCTGAATATTAAATCACTGCAATTTATCACAGTGAAAAACAAGACTGTCAGATGACGTTTTTTTTTTTCAGCATTGAGACCCTAAAGTGACAGGGAAGTTTATAGAATGATTGTGTTTGGTTAAAATTTGTCATACAGATGCACAGATTGGCTGGTTTCACTTCTGAGGCTCCCATATCATAGAATATAGAATCATGAGAGAGACTGAGAAAAATCTGGTGATATTTGTAATTTGTACTTGGGTGTGTATATATACATACACAGAAGCATACACAAAAACGCACACACATATATATATACACACACAGCATACATAATGTCGCATGCATATGTATTGCTTATGCATATAGTACATAGATATATTCACGAAATGGCAGACAAATTAATTCCTGCCTCTGTGATTGTTTTCCTCTTATTCCTGGTAATATAAAACAACTATGTACAGGCTGAATAAAACTGAAACTATTGCAGAATTTTGTAAGATTTCCAGAATTTCTTATTCTTTAAAAACACGAAACAGAGCCCTTTCCTAGTGCTTCGCTTTAAAATAGAAAATAAGAGAGAGAGAGAAAAGACAAAAAAAAAAAAAAAAAAAAAAAAGAAAAGTGACTAAGTGAGAAGTAAATCTCCTTTCTTTCATCCTAAACAGAGATTTATGACCTTGAGCTGACATTTTCCTTCCTTCCTCCCTCCCCCCACTGGAACATATACATTTTTACCACAAAGTTTTGATTCTACTATACTTGCATCAAAACACCATCTCCAAAGAGACTTTTCTCTTACTCACAGGAAAAAAAAAAAAAAAAAAAAAAAAGGCATTTAACAGGGACTTTTGACTAAGACAGTAGCAAAGGATTTGTCCGTAATAGTATTTGATTTGCGACCAATTTGCATTTTCAGGTGCTAATTTTCTGAATCATCTCACACTTCATTTCTGTATGTCATAGGCAGATGATAATTGTAATTACATACTTGAAAAGGAATCTCTTAAAAACACGGTCAAAATGCAGGAAAGATGTTAAAACCTTTCTACTGCTGACCACTTAACACAAGAGGCAAAAATCTATCCTTAAATTTTCCAGGAAGAGAGACACCTAAAAACTTATCCAAGCTCTCAGAACAGGCTGACACTTCATTTCTGATTGATCTGTTGCACCTTATTCCATATTTCTCCAGTGCCTTCTTACTTCTATGGAATACTTTGGTCTCCACATGTAAGGATTTATTGTGGTTACCATATGAGTTCAACTAGCTTTGGTACCATGATACCAATTCATAAGGCTGGGTTTTCAGCTGTATTTTGTCACTCATATTTGTCATCTGTCCGGCTCTTGGTATTCCCCAACATGCTCTCATCTATATCTGTACTTCTCTTTCTATGCATAGTTTTTTCATTTTCCTTCTTGTGTACCATAGAACCACTTCCTCATTCGTGACACCAAGTACAGAATCAACATGGAGAAAAGAAAAAGCACTCCAAATGTCTTCCCTCACACAGGGTAGATGAGATGTATTGAAGTGTTTGAAGTTTTTGAAGGTAAAAACTCAAATGGGAGAAAAATCAGGCCTGCACAACTGTGTGTAACCTTTTAGGTTGAAACATTTTTAAAATTTAAAGTCACACCCAAAATTTTAACCTAAATTATACCTGTCACATTCCACTCTTGCTGCAGGACAGCATTCACTGAAATGGAGCAACATAACAGAAGGTTTTCCAATGACATTTCATCCTGACTAAAGGGAGGAAGGAGTAAAAGTTGAAAAGACAGCCTGTAGTTTCTGAGACTAATTGTAAAAATCCAGCGAGTTTGAGCTGGATTTAACTTTGAGCTCTGCAGAAGCATCTGAGCTCCAGAGAGCTGACAAGAACAAGAAATGCTCTCTGAACCTGCAAGCGAACCTTGTGAGATTCAGCCCTTGTTAATAATCTCTTTCAGTATCATCTTTATTTTTTCCTTTCTTTCCTACAACTGTGAGTGGCCTGGAAGCCATTTTGTTTCACACAAAATCCCCCTTTTTACAGCAACTTGTAAGCTTTGTCCTGCCTTCTGCAAAACCTCATGTATGTTTTCAGTGTGAATGTGTTTTTTAGATTTCCATTAAGGTCTGATAACATTTCTGTAGTTAAACTGAAGGCAAACATTTATATTCAAGTCACCAGAACCACTACTAACAGGAACAGTTTGAAATTCTACTGAACTGGTATAAAATGGCTCCAAATGCTTGTTGGAAAAACTGGGTCTTTAAACAGATTGCATGCCCCTCTGGTCTCCAGCTCTAGTTTGTGAAATGGCAACACTATGAATCCTCCTCTGAGGAAATGGAGAGCAGCAGAGGACAGATGACAGGAGTTTGAAGTGCCTCAAAACCTGCTCCAGCTGTCATTAAATGTCTCTGGCTCCCTGCTAGCAGCAATTTCAACTGCAGCAGAATACAGAGGCCATTTTGTCACAAAAGTTAAGACTCGACAAAGAAAAGAGCATTTTTTAAGTCTGAAAAATTAACATGGACATCTTTCAGTGGCAGCCAGAATGGCTGAGAGAACCAGCTGCAGCATGCAAGGAAGGGAAGAGAAAGTACAGATCTCACCCCTCAGGCTGAGTTTTGAAGATGGATTCTATACAAAACTTATGAATTAAACAGAATTAAAGGTGGTCCAACATTTGCCACATTTCTCTTCATGAAAAATCTTAATATTATCTTAAAAATCTTAATATCATTTCTTCTTAGGTCAATGGAAGACCCACTGATATTCAATACCCACTGATATCAGAAGAGATTTTGTCTTGGACTTTGTTAGTCATTGAATTTAGGTATGATAACATGACCTTTACCTACATGGATATACTGAGGGGAAAAAAAAATAATAATAAAATAAAAAAATGCAACGCTTTCATTTACCAGTGAGTATAGTTTATACTAATGTTTGCTTTATATTTATGTCTTCTGAAATTAGAATCATTTTGACCTAAAAAAAAACCACACAGATACACATTGTGGGAGTACTCAGTTGTCCTCAGGTACTTCAGTACTCCTTGCCACCTTGGAATTCTTGAATCTGACCACAAGGTACTGGTTACAAATGTGATGTAAAAGAATAGACGGATAATGATTCTCCTATGTGAAGGTTTAATAGCATTACTGAAGGTATTACATAGTAAGCAAAAATTTTCTGAGATGACCACTTATTTGCTTTAATCACTGAGTTTTACCATAGTCTTTCTCCTTTCCATACATATTCAGGAACCTGCAAAACTTCAGTCTGGAAATTAATAACTTCAATTTCTTTAATATTGCATGTTCTTTAACAGTGAACTTTTCAATATTCCTGGATGTTTCTGCACCCATTTCCTTCTTTCTTTTTCAGCTTGAGAACTGTTGTAATTAAAATTCAAAAATATTTAGTGTGTATAGAAGAGCATGATTTCTATCGCTAACTTAGCTCTTCCAAAATAGGACAGAAATTCATTTGTCCATGTGTTTAAAAACCAAATTTGGACATAGTCAACATTTCATAGTCAAGAATGAGACTCCCTTCTATTTATACCTTAATTTTTTAAGCATCTACATAGCTGGTGTCTGAATACAAAGTAGAGAAGGGCCAAGGGCCTATTTTACATTCAGATAAAGTCCAGAGAAAGAATTTTATACTTGAAAAAGTAAAGAGAATGGACAATTTGCGCTATTTCATTAAAATAAGGCATCATTTGCAAAAAAGTTTAGGTTATTGCAGGAATGTAGCTCCTGCCTGGTTATTAGTTGTTCACAACCGTTAAGGGTTTCTCAAATCTCCGGTCGTCAAGGCTGTCTTATTAAGAGCTGCAAGAGGAAAGTGTGTTGATTTTTCCTCTGAAGACATAAAGCTCTGACAGGCATGAAAAGACTTATTCCAAAAATGAATTTTAAACCAAAAGGAAGTGTTTTCAAAGTTAAAAGCAATGTGACAATCAGAAACTATTCTGTATTTAAGGACATATAAACTTTTTGATTTGAATCTTTTTAACTTAACACCAATTGTCCCACTGAACATTTATTGAATTTACGCAAAACAGATCAAATCCATCAAAAGTTTCCCCTTATGAGGGGAGGACTTCTTCCAGCTGGGTGGGATTTAATGTTATAAGCAATACAGTGGGAGGTTGTCAGCTTATCTTCAGTCTTCAGTGCCTTCATTTTTCACCATTTTTCCTTATGTTGCATAAGAAATTGCCATTGCTGCTTTTACATTGTGTGTCAGGGAGAATGTGTTGGTCTAAAAAATAGGAAATATTTTTAGCAATTTCTGAGCAGATTGTTTTGAAACACATTGTGAAACATATCCTAGCATACTGGAACACAGGGGATTTTAGTGCTGGAAAATTTCATTTACCAATGTTTATTCTATTCTTCAAAGATACCTGTTCTTTCCTCTTAGATTAAACCTGTGATATGTCCACTGAGTCTGAGAAATGGAAAATCCTTTTTTTTTTCTTTTACTAGCTTCAAAAGGACAATATTTCACATAACATACTGTAATCCTTATTCATTTTTTACAGTCTACTTTTAAAGATATCACATACTTGGCAGACTACTTTAGATGAAACTGTAATTCAAATACAGTGAGCTGTAGCTCTTAATATTTTTTCAAATAAATATAAAGTTGTTACAAGCTTCTACATATTTGTGCACTTGAAATCAAATTTCTGGTGCCATCCAACTTTTGTAGTTTTTGTTTGTTTGCCTGTTTGTTCTGATAAGAGTTTGCTTAAAACATTCCTTGTTTCTCCCAGATTTTGAGAGCTTCTTTGTTGTTGTTGTTGTTCTTGTTCTGAAAGTAAATTGGAATATTAATTTAAAGCTAATATCACTTATGAAGTCTTAATTTCACCAACTGGAAAATAAATAAATAAATACAATTTCAAATAAAATATTTCAACCAATTCATATGCTCATCAGGAGAAATGTGCTAGAGAAGTTTTGTAGGCATCCAGATTATATTAAAATATGTTGTCTCACCTGGCAAAGGTATTACTTGAGGAGCAAAATTACACGTAGAAAGATAGAACTCATCCCAGATTCATGGGTTTTGAGATGTTGGTTAACTTCCAGCTCCTAAATTAAATGCTTGAATTTGTATTTTCCAATGAAAATATGTAAGGTCAGAGTGATCCAAAGTGATCATAATGCTTGTCTTCCTATAAAAGACTGGGACAGTCCGGTTGTCTGTGTTAGGTTTCACAAAGACTTCTGGTGTCTTCTGCAAGCCAGAGAGATGACTGTCAGGGTGACTGGGTGAGAAGCTGATAGAAACATCACCTCCACCTGAATTCATCTGAAATGAACTAATCTGTATCAAACATGCCAGCCTATTTAAATCAGCAAATGTCAACAAAAATAATGTTTTATCCTGGAATTTTATTTCTTACAAACCAGCTCTAATAAGGAACTTCTGCAAATACCAAGGCACAATGAAAAATCCAGAGGAACTATAGAAAAATAGTAGAAATTTGGAGAATAATAACAGGAGGCTTTAATATAGGAGGCTAATTTGTGCCTTTGGTTGTACACATGGATCATGATGGCTCTTCCCCTTCACAGTTGATTTAAATATATATACATGCACACATACATAGTTGTTTGAGAACATACATATGTTACACATACATAGCTATGTGTACATCTGTGCACAGACATGCAGATGTAACTTTTAAGCTCCAGCATATCACTTCCATTTGCCTTTCCACCCAATCTTTGTATGTTTCAACAATTTGAACAATCAAAATAATAAGTTTTTGTAAAGAATGAAAAGGTTGATACAACCATTTTATATAATGTACAAGTCACCAAATAAAGGTTTATTGTAAATGTTATGTAGATCAGGATGTGTGGTCACAGTGATCTCTTTTGGCCTTGAAAAATATTGAAATTATCTGGCTGGCAATTGCTGGGCTAATTTGTCAAAGGTTGGCTATCTATCATAATTTTGTAATTAAGTATCCCTTTGAAATATAAGAAAGTTCCCAGAAAATATCCTGCAATCATAAAACTAATCCAAATGGACTCGAACCTCATTGCAGAGTTAACACCACTCTTAGAGATGTCTACTTTCTATTAGAGATGTATATAGGTCAGATACAACTGAAAATTGAACAGGAATAGAGGATGCTTTCAGAACATTAGTGAACAATTTGGCAGTGGGATAGACTTGGAATTATAATACTTATAGGAATACATTTCCCCAGAGAATGCCAAGAATGTATTTGAGATATTACTTCTGACCTCTGATGAACTGACTACACACAACCGTACCAGATTGCTGAGTTGTGTGTGTGGGAAGATCACAGAATCACAGAATCGCAGAATTTCTAAGTTGGAAGAGACCTCAAGATCATCGAGTCCAACCTCTGACCTAACACTAACAAGTCCTCCACTAAACTATATCACTAAGCTCTACGTCTAAACGTCTTTTAAAGACCTCCAGGGATGGTGACTCCACCACTTCCCTGGGCAGCCCGTTCCAATGTCTAACAACCCTTTCAGTAAAGAAGTTCTTCCTAACATCCAGCCTAAAACTCCCCTGGCACAACTTAAGCCCATTCCCCCTCGTCCTGTCACCAGACACATGGGAGAACAGACCAACCCCCACCTCGCTACAGCCTCCTTTAAGGTACCTGTAGAGAGCAATAAGGTCGCCCCTGAGCCTCCTTTTCTCCAGGCTGAACAAGCCCAGCTCCCTCAGCCGCTCCTCGTAGGACTTGTAGGCCAGGATGTCGTTGGCCTTCTTGGCCACCTGAGCACACTGCTGGCTCATATTCAGCCGACTATCTACCAATACTCCCAGGTCCTTCGAATATATTTATCATAAAATCATAGAATGGTTTGCGTTGGGAGGGACCTTAAAGACCACCCAGTTCCAAGCTCCTGACATGGGCAGGGACACCTTCCACTAGATCAAGTTGCCCTAAGTCCCCTTGAACCTGGACTTGAACACTTCTGGTGATGGGGAATCCAGAACTTCTTCGGGAAACCTGTTTCAGTGCCTCACCATCTTCAAACCAAAGAATTTCATTCTTATATCTAATCTAAATCTCTCCTCTTTTACTTTAAAGACATTATCCTTTGTTTTATGACTACACTGCCTAATAAAAAGCCCCTATCCATTTTTCTTGTAGACCCACTTTACATACTGGAAGGCCATTCTGAGGTCTCCCCAAAGCCTTCTCTTCTCCATGCTGAACAATCTCAGCTCCCTTAGCCTCACTTCATGGGAAACGTGTTCATCCTTCTGATCACCTTCATGGCTTTCTTTTGGAAACACTCTAACAGGTTAATGTCTTTTTATGTTGGGGGCCCCAGAACTGAAGGCATCTCTGTGATGAGAGAGAATTCAGTTCTGGACACACAGCTGAGCTCTTAATTGAGCAGGGAGCAGAGACAGGACAATATTCTACATTATTATTTTATTATTATTACAGATATGTTTTCACCGTGTTTTCCCCACAAAACACTCTATTTCAAACACCTTTAAACCAGATTTTTCTCCTTTTAAGAAACTTGTGGAAAAGGTTCTATGTATTTAATCAGTACCCTTTCTAAGCCAGTGTTACCTGGCTTTAGAGTTCAGGTCTTTGGGTTTAGAATGTGGAAAATATTGTTGAGCAACAGATCATATTGCCAGTTCTCATTTGTCTCCCTATTTTTGCTGTTTTTTTTTTTTTTTTTTTCTTCATTGTTGTTGTTGTTGTGTGTTGTTGTTGTTGTTTTAATATTATTCTGAGGTCTGGGGACTGGATTAACTGAAAAATCACTGATGGAACTGTCCTGGTAATGTTTCCACTGGTCTTCTTTCAAATTTTTATACCTTTCCACATCAGTTTTTCCTTGGAAAACAAGACTTCAGAACAGCTTTACAGCTTTAATTCCTCTTATGATCCTTACAAACATCTTAAGGGGCTTGTCATCACCATGTTAAAAAATTGTAATATGACATATAATATGTGACATGTAATATGACATAATGGAGCTCAATTTTGCCAATGTGTCTTCTCATAGCTGAAAGCAGGAAAAAGTGTGTGAACAAATGATACCTATTCAAAGGAAAAATAAAAAGACACAGAAAGGAGGACTTTGCTGGGTTACCAATGAAAACTGTGGTCTTGTCTTGCAGACGTAGATGTATCTAGGGATTTCATTTCTGTGTGTTCCTAACCAGGCTTAGCCCCATCCTTAAATTAAATGTCAGTTTACAACTGATGGAAGAAGACAGATGGTCAAACTGTAACTGACCTCCCTTGGTCCAAACTAGAACTATCATGAGGTGACAGTTTGATCCCTGTCAACCTTGCTGGTAGTGACACAGAGATGCCACTTCTAAAAGTCTACTTACCTGTCCTGACACATATTTCTATGACTCATTTCTGAGCAGGTGTGTAGGTAGGAGGTAAAGAAAAGGATTGGCAACATCCTGCAGCTAAGCATTAAATGGTGGCACCTGCTGTGAACAAAACTGGCTGAGATAGCACAATCTGAGTTCATGTCTCCCTTAGACAGCTCCAGGTGAATTACTGCAGGACAAGAGCATATCAGTATTTTTTTCTTTCCAACTGACAGACTAGCTGAAATGTGGAAGACAAAGAAAAAGGAAAGCAGTAATTTATGAACAACAAAAGATTTTGAGTAGGATAAAATGAGAGCCTGCAGACATGAAGGGTGATTCTTGCAAAAATTTGTCATTGCCACTTACCTGGTGAACCAGATTGTAGACACACTTCCATCTTCTGTGGCAAACAAAGTGTGGAAATGCCCTTGGTCCTATTACAGTGACTTTGCAGCAGACACTCTCCAGCCTTTACTGGCAAAGCACATATTGCACCGGGAATTTTGCATCACTCTCACCCCTCCAGCTTGATGGAATCAGTGATTCATGCTGCAAAAGCCTGATGAGGTCCTTGGAAAGCACATCAGAGCTCTTGTCTTCCTGCTAATTTGTGAGATTTTGCTGTTATCAATTCTTAATCTGGCCATTCAAAGCCAAGCCAAACTTGCTGTTCCCTTTAATACTGAACAATGGTAATAATAATAATAGATGTTATATTGTAATAATAATAGATGTCACATTGTGTCTAAAACCCACAGAATTCAGAAGCTAGCAATTACAGTAGCTTATGAGAGATTTTTCTAGTAGTTATATGCAGCAGAAATATGGTTAAGGGAGCAAGTGTTCTAGCAGCTGAATAACGATTGCTTAAATTTTAGAAGCCTCAGATCTGAGTGTTTCTGATTTGTTCATGTTCACTTGCATGCATTTGTGCATCCCCTCCCAATCTTTCAAGAAGTTACACATGAATATGAAGTGGAAAGAAAAGTTCCTGCTTGTCCCACGAGGAAATAAAAACACAAGTCTACCTTGAAAAATACCAACTTTAGATTGCACTATATTTTCTCACTTAATTATACAAAAGCCAGTACAAAGGTTTAAACAGAAGGAGAATAAATGAAAAGTTAACTCCATTTTATTATGAAATGGAAATGACTGCGAGGCATTTCCATAAAAAAAAAAAAAATACTCCAGGAAGCACCTTCTTAGCTGTTCACCCTATCATGTCTCCAGCATCCTTACATAGCAAGGAATTATTGTAACTTTTTAGCTGAGGCCTCATTTAGTTGATACTACTTTGTTGACACCACTAAAAATAGTACTAGAAAGTTTAGGATACAGAACAGTGACTGGTATACATGAACCCTATCTCAGTTTACTGCCGAAAACAGTCAGAGGTGGCACCTGGTATTTCTCACTAAGAATCAAAGGATGTCAGAGGATCTTTGCATTTAACTTCGGAAAACAAAATATTCTGCAGGACAGTAATTTGCATTACCAGGTTTCTTTTTCTTGAAATTCCAGATTTATTGTTGTTTGCAGCTTTGATAACTAGAAAGCCTTCTTTGGTTCATAATGTTTCATTTAGAAAACCAGAATTGAGCTTATAATAAAAAAAATTAAATGTGGAAGATAGCACATAACTTCTTACAGCAGACAGGTATTGGAACAGGTTGCCCAGAGAGGTTGTGGGGTCTACTCATTGGAGATCTTCAAAAGCTGCCTAGTGGTACAGTGCAACCTGCTCTGGGTGGTCCTCCTTGAGCAGAGGTTGGACCAGATTACTTCCAGAGGTCCCTTCCAACCCCAGCATTCTGTGATTTTGTTACTCTGTACCTGAAGGAACTCCCAGGATTTCAAACATAGTACCAACACTACAAACCTCACTGATTTTACTGGGATCAGTGCAGCTGGGAAATCAATACACTCACTCATATACATGCAAAAAATTAGGAATATGGTTGGAAAGAAGTAATTCTGCCTCATGAGGTATTCTAACATGTTACTGATCAATGACTGAGGGAAAACGTGAATGAAAATGCAGGAGAACAAAAGCTTTAAAGATCTGAACTGCAGCCTGGGAAAACATTTAATTTGACACTAACCTATGTCCTAAGGTATTGTTCACATTTATGTGACACAAATCTGAAAAAAAAAATGTGACAAAAAAAAAAGTGAAAAAAAAAAAAGAATTTATGTGACACAATTCTGAAAACAAACAAATAAACAAATGCCACAACCCACAAAGATAATCTATGATTCTCAGTAGATGTTTTTAAGTACTGCATTTAAGGCAATTCAACCAAATCAATTAAATTACTACTTCCTGATCTAAACTAATTATATATAATGAATTAATTATATAAATGTGTTTATAGGATTGTGTTCATTCTTTGGAGGTGAATGATATCACTGTGTGTGGTATGAGGTAGAGGAGAGGTTCATAGTCTCATGACCAATAGTTTAGGAAACAAGAAGGTGCTTACAGAGTGGGGATTTTAAGAAGCCCAAAGAGGTATGTTTGGATGTACTTAGGATACCTCTGTTTCAACTGCTTCATGGCCACAAATTAGACCATGAATATAAAGTCATTGAAGCTGCACAGTTTTAAAGCCTCAACTTTATTAGAAGAAATATTCCACAACTGTGTTTATATTCAAAATACTGGAATTTAGCAATTGAAGAACATACAGGTTTTCTACAGTTAGTTATGTCTTCAAATTTAAAATGCCATTGACTTTCAACACTTGTCTTAACTTTGTACCTGAAAACTTTATAACAAAATTATTTAATTAGGGATGTCCACAAAATAGATATTCCTATAGAAAGTAACACTCACAATAATAAAAATGTTTTCCAGCCTCTTGAAAAATGAAAGCTGGGAAAACTGAGATGTGTGATGGTTTATTTGCTTTGAGAGACTAGCTGTTCCACACGAATACAACTTACTCCACTAATGACTAAATATATTTCATTCTCTAAGATAATTGTGTGCATTGAAAGCCAGAATGAACTACCAATTTTTTAAGAAGTTCAGCCAGTGAGCTGAAGAACCACCATGGAAACAATAGAAAGTTACAGCAAAAAAAATGATAATAATAAAAAAAAGTGAAATACTGTAGACAAGTTTTTTTGTTTGGTTGGTTTGGTTTTTAAACTTAAATCATTTCTGAACAACTATGAATAAGAGTTTCAACCCTAGTTAGCAAAATCCATCCACAGATGTATTCTGGAGTTTAATACCCAGTGCTGTGGTATTAAGTAATCACTCTTCCCACATACCTGAAGTCTCTGAACCTCAAGGCAAGGACTGGGGGAGCAACATCCTTTTCACTGTAAGTGAAGGTAAAGTCCAAGAACATCTGAGGAACCTGAACATACATATATATAGGTCTATAGGACCCATCAGTTGCATCCCAGAGTCCTGAGGGAACTGGCTGCTGTAGCTGCCAAGCCACTCTCCATCCTACCTGAAAAGTAGGTAATACTTTTAATAATCAGGCAAAGTCCTGTGAGGGTGGTGAGGCACTGAAACAGGCTGACCAGGGAAGTTGTGGATGCCTGGAAGCATTCAAGGCCAGGTTGGATGG
The DNA here is from genome assembly GCF_963932015.1 of Anas acuta. NCBI lineage: Eukaryota > Metazoa > Chordata > Aves > Anseriformes > Anatidae > Anas > Anas acuta. Next base: position 10,111,941 of record NC_088982.1, on the reverse strand, counting down.
GGCTTTGAGCAACTTGATCTGGTGGGAAATGTCCTTGCCCATAGCAGGGAGGTTGGCATTAGATAATCTTTGAGATCCCTCCCAGATTATGATTCTAATTATAATTCTAAACCGTATGTTTCTAATTGAATTAAATCATTAATTTTAAGAGGCCAAGTAGTACTTCTAATTAATTCAAAGGTGGGAATAGGAACCAAAAGAACAGACCGTATAGTATGAGGTATGGCATCTCACCAACCTCACTTTAAAAGAGCTGAAGGTTTATAAAGTGTTTGTAAAGCCTGCTTTTGGGTTCAGCATTAGTAACTTATACTACCAAGTTTGGTGTTCCTCCAAGCACTCATAGATGTTCTGAGATGTTCAATCTATGATTCAGGCACAGAGATCCCCTCCCACAGACTTCCAGATTCTTTGCTTTCCTGTACCATGGATAGATGATATTACTGTTGTTTGGGGCTATATATGAGTACAAAACCTTCTTTGGATATTCCTGAGGGTTACTGAGTCTCATGAGACACTGTACAGAAGCCTCTCTCTCTCTTCTGGAACACTTTTAAAATGTAGATATTGCTAATGGCATCTGACTGAGTTATGTGCTAGTAAGGTGATTACATTATTTTTATCCCATACCATCTGTTGGATGTAAGAAAAAAAAAATATTATCTCAGGTTAAAATGATTTTTGAGATAATTAATTTTTAACAGGAACATTTAAACCTTTCAATGCACAATTTAATTTCACTTGCAGTTCTCCACTGCTGCAATTCCTTTCAGATCTATATGATCGATCAACCTATTTTACCCCCACTTCAATAAGCAGCTGCCTGATACATACCATATGTTGTTTAACCTAGATGTGGTACTGTTTTGTTTAAAATTTGCTCTTGCTATTTGTTTACACATTTTTTTCATTAGGTGATTTGATTTTAAATGGGTCAAGGTGTTATCTACTTTTCAGAGTAGCTTTTCACCATTTGATACCTTCCACACCGCACATTGTTAACTGTCTCTATATGTTTTATATTCATGAAAGTCTTATCCTGAGAATCCTGGTTACATTTTGCAGACCTCTTCAAATCAGCAAATGTTCATGTAATAATGCTGTTTTGTAGCATGTTAACTCATTTAATTTTCTGCCAGCTACTTCATAGCCTTCAGGACTTCTCTCTATTCAGGAGTTTGGAGGGGAAAGGAGAGTTTTACTGCAACCCATTCTGCAATGTAAAAATGTTATTTTTCCCCAGTGTTTAATTCCATTATTACCCATACATTTCCTTCATTTAACTTTAATGTATTGGTTTTTCACAATTTAATCTTCCCACTACACAGTTTTCATCCATATGCATCATTATGTAGAGATTTTCCTAATTTTATGTAAATACTATAATGACAGAAAACAAAATGCTGACTACATTAATTAAAACCCACCTTTGGATAACACATTTATTCCAAGTGACTTAAATTGCTTTGCATATGAGGGTGAGTGCCTAAATACTGCAGTGATGTTGTAGCTAGCTCCTGTGGAAGATCCAACAGGAACCACATCTGAAAGGGCTCAGGGCAGGTGGCAAAAGGAACGGAAATCCTTGGTGCATCCCATTATGGACCCATAGGACTCAAGGTGTCAGTGAAGTTGTGCTTATGTCTAAGACACACCAACAGGATGAAACTCTTCCCAGAGTACTTTATTTTAATGGACATCACTTTATTTTAATGTACAATGACAAGAAATTATGTTTTCTCTTTTATGTGTAGTGTCTGAGGATGATATCAAACTTCAGATACTTGCCTTAGGGAAAGTAGTCTAATTGAAAGGAAGAAACTTCAAGAGATTTTTTGCCTTGGGCAAGAATGATCAACTGCATCCATGTTTCACACCAAAAATGCTTTTAGGCTGTGTCCAGTATGCACAAAAATCTATGAGGATGATATTGTCCATATTCTGCTTTTCTTTTGCACCAGTCAGCAACAACTTAACAAAAAGAGAATTATAGTTATCCAAGATACTCATCTCAGCTATATAATTATCATTCCAGTCATCTCATTATAAAATAGTCTGGTTTAGCCATTCATTTTCACAGTTTTCCTATATTTTCAGACAGCAGTTTGTATCATTTTTTTGTTGCTTCTACTCTGTCCATATTTTTTGTTTTCCATCCTCAGACTCAAGAGCTGAGTAGCTGGAGAAGCTGACAGAATTCATAACAGTAGATTGAACATGAGACTGATATTAACAGCAATTCCTCTTTGTGTCCAGTCATAGATTTTAAAAAGGTTAAATGCTCCCTTAGTGGGAAATCTCTGGAAGATGGAAAAGCAAAAATATAAACATGGATATTCAGTTGTAGGAGCAGAGGAGACAAAGGAATAAAGGAATGCAGTAAATAATAAATAAATAAAAATAAAATATGTAAGTAAAACCCTAAAAGAACCCTTCTGTTTGCCGGTCAAAATAAAGTTGTGCTTTCTTCCACCATAGTCATTCTGGTGAGAGATAAAGTGAGAGTATAACGTACAGTAATTTTAAATTATCATGAGAATTACTAAAAACATCTCCAAGCTTCAGTATTTTGGCTGTCACAAACCAATGAGAGCAATGTTCTTTATGCCTAATGTTGTAGAAGTTTTGCTTAACCTATCATTTACCAATGAACATGTATCTGATTTTATTCCTAAGGCTTTGAGAAGTGAAAATTACACCCTGTGTATTAAATTTAACTGAACATAATATACAACAGTATAAATCAAATTTAATTGGTGTGCTATTCCATACAAGAAGTGACAAGATATTTCTTTAGCTGTGGAAAAGATAAAGTATGATTGATGGCAGAAATTAATAATTGAAGAAAGTAGTTCACTGCTACAGGTGCAATGAATAGAAGTGTTTTCAAAATGGTTAGACAAGGATAATAAATAGGAAAAGTGTTTCCATAATTCTTGTTGGAGAAGCACAAAGCTATGAGATAAACAAACAAATAAATAAGAAGGATCTTAAAGACAAATAGAGCCAAACTATAGCAAACACCTTTCTGAATAGTGTTCTGTCTGCATTCAAGAGAAATTACCGACAAGGAGAGCCCCCAGTGCTGGGGAACAGTGACTAGCTTTGCTCCAATCTGCAACAGCTAGTTTCATGGAGTGAACTCCACCAAGACTCACAGTACAGTGTAGCAAAGGGCAATGTGGGAACCATTTTTCAATCAGACACTTGAAAATGTGAAAAATCTTGTTTTAAATTTAGAAACAAGTCTTCTAAATGAGAGCTGTGCCCCTTCTTTGCCCATGCCCAGGAACAAAACCCCCTGCACTTGCACCGGTTATTGGTAGCATACCTGGGTACAGAGGGAGAGAAAGAAAGGAGAAGGCCAGCACAGAGATGCTTGGTTGCCCCAGCAGGATTTGGTGCTGAGGTCTGATTCTCACTGATGCTTAAATAGAGTTTATTCATCACCAAGCCCTTTTCTTAAGTGCTGTCTTGATGAACCTCAATAAAAATATATGTCTCATAGGTACATTTTTATATTTGTAGGATTAATAAAACACATCCATTTGACAGCTAGAGGAGTAAAGACTTGTGTTGGATGCAGTCTGCAACACTTGTTTCCAATTGTCATGACATTCAGCTCATTATTTACCTGTTATGCATCAGTGTTCCAGCCAGGTGACTTACTGTATTCCTGCAGAGCTGATGCCTTGACCTCTGCTTCCTCTGCACACAGAGCTGGGGCCCCTGCTGCCCCAGCCCAATGAGCTGTGATGATCTGAGGTGACCTTTGCAAGATCCAGACTGTCCTCTAGAGCCCAGGTTTTATAGACATAATCCTTTCAATATCACTTCTTCATGTCACTCTTCCAAGATAAATAGCATTAGAAATAAAAATGTTATAATCCACTGAATCACAGAATCACAGAATCAATGTGCAGGGCAAGAGATGTATGCTGAATTAGACCTAAATTCAACAAAGCATCACCTTATAGGACAAATACATTTGATGTTACCAGGCCACAAGCTTACATGAAAGTACATGGTCCAGTGCGCATTGTCAGGAATGGAATTTTCCATGTTTCAGCAGTGTGTAGTTTGTGTTGATGTTGAATAAAGCATTTTTAAGATAATGCATCAGATAAATTGTTCAAGAGCATTTCATCTTTTATAAACATTATAATGATTGAACCAAACATTTTCAACTCAGCACGCCTTAGTTTTGAGGCACAGGTGTGGAGTAAGTGATTAAATTTTCATTTTGCATTCAACAGTACATGGACTTTCTTTTCCAAATGACCGCTTTCAGTGTTTAATATGCCATTGTAAATTAAGCAAAATAAAACTACTATCTAGAAAGTATTTTATTATTGCCAAAATATATTTTTGTTATCTTATGGGGATTTTTATTTTTATTTTAAAGAAAGATATTATTAATTGAGTGAGGGTAAAGGAAACAAGCAAAGGGCTAGGACTGGGGCAAGCTGTTTGCTGCACTGCACATAGCTGGGATGCAGCCACCACTGCAAGGAGCATCTTTAACCTGGGTTCTGAGTCCTGGATCAAGCTGTGGTAGGCATGAGTAGTTAATTTCAGACCTCTTTCAGACTTCATGGAAAACAAACAAACAAGCAAACAAACAAACAAACCACAAAGATGTGACCCCGTCCCTAGGAGGACTGCTCTTTGCCATTGAAGGTTCTGGGCTGAAACTTTGCTAGTGGACTTGAATGGAGAAGGCATTGTTTTCCAGCTGAAGACTTAATAAGACAGCTCAAAAAGCACATTTTCAGAAATGAAGGAGGACAGGAAGAAAAACAGATTTTTTTCCCATGCTTCAGTTTTTCTCTCCACACCAGTTATTATTTTTTTCCCCTTACTTCAGTCTGTATCTTGTTCTTCCTCTTATTGTGCTTTTCTCTCTCTCTTTTTTTTTTTTTTTTTCTCCATCTTTTCTTTTCTCCCTACTCGCCCTGTCCATCACCAGCAGGGACCTCAGCTGCAAATGTTTGCCAGCTGGAGCATTTCACAGCCTGGAAGGGGGGCAGCTCTTCTCCCAGTGTGGGAAGCCCTGCATGTGAGCCCTGTGCCCTTATCCCAGCTGGGTGCAGAGGCTTGGCTTCCTCACCATCCCTTCCAGTCTCCCCAGCACCTCATGAGGGCATCATCCCAGTGCAGTGGGAAGATGCTGAAGTTCTTCTCAGGAGTCAGTAATGTGCATGATTTCTTTTCTTCCACATATCATTTTCCACTCGTGAGAAATAACACTGACTCTTCTTAGAATCACAAACCTAATCTGAGATACGAGCACTAATTCTCAGGCACTTATCAGTGACTGTTTCTATTCATGTTAAGTCTGTGAGATTTATCCACAGAAGTGCTGTTGCAATTCCTTGAGAGCTGATACAGCTCATCTCTCATCTATTTTAAATATTCTCTGTGTCTTGTAAAACAACGTTTTCCTCATAATTTTAAAACAGTTCCCAAATTTCTCTTGCAAGGGGTCAGATTCTGACAGTTTTGTTGTGGGAATTCACTTCATGATCCATAAGGCCAATGGAACCACTAAAGAAGTAAAAGATCACCCGGTTTCAGAAAACTAATCTTATCAAGGCAACTATATCAGTCCTTCTGCACTTGAGAGTTTAATTTGTCCATCATGTTTTGGCTTGTTTAGATTTAGCAAGTTTGTGCTGGAGAGCACATTTCATTTCCCTCACTGAATTATAAATATTTTTCAGGCATCCTATCCCTATCAAATGGCCACTCTTCATCACAAAATGCATGACTCCTTTATTTTCCTTCAGTGCTACATTTTTTTCTCCCATTGCAAGGCATCTCCCTGTGTTATCATCCTTGCTTTTGAGTTTCTTGGACCAGCTTCTCTACCCAAGAATGAAACAAGTTTCAAGTGCAAACATGTTCTGAGATTTATAGCACATTCTGCACAGTTCCTTTTTCACTTGTAAGTATGAAGAAATCTCACACTGAAAGGCAAACCTAGACCACAAATGAATTTTGCCTTATTTCACACTTGAAAAAGGTGAAATACTTTCTCATGGAAAGGTATAATTTAGTAGTATTTATATATATTCACTGTAATGACACCCAGATTCCCTGGATATTTATAAGTTTATAACCAAGGTGAGCAGAGATAGAAACTCCTTCTGAAGCAAATGGCATTACAGACAGGTATTTACATGTATGTGCAGAGATACTCTTCTTCAGCTCACCTGCACATGTAGTGAATATATATTTCTGAAGAATAATCAGAGAGAAAAAAGGTCAAATCTCCTGAAGATGACAATGATTTTTAGATGTTTAAAAAGTAGATCCCTCTGCTTAGTCTCTTTCTCTCTCTCTCTCTCAGTTCTGTTTCAAAGGGGAAGTTCTTAGTATCTCACATATTGTAGTTGGGATGGTTTAATTTGTTTCTATTCAGCTTAAGCTCCTGCACCTTTCTCAAGTACCTCCAAGCAAACTCCTTTAATCTCTCCAAACATGATCACTTGACCTTTTATTTCAAACTGCAGCACAGTATTACATGATAACCACGTACATAGCTGAAGCAAGACTCATTCCCTCTACCTCCAGATTAAAGAAGGGCCCTCAGACACTCTTGCATTGTTCCCAAACCAGAACTTCAACATGTACTTCAGTAAAAATAATGGACTTCAGTTACACTGAACCTTTAATTTTCCAAGGATAATATATAATTTTAGGTTGGGACAATGGGGATATTATATGGATTAACAAAGTCATTACAGATTCTGACAACTAAACCTTACTGTAAATATGCTATTTAATAAAATAAAATAAAATAAAATAAAATAAAATAAAATAAAATAAAATAAAATAAAATAAAATAAAATAAAATAAAATAATAAAATAAAATAATAGTTATATGTGGAGCCCTCAGTTTTCTTTTTTCACCCACCTCCTGCAACTCATTCCAGTGCCTGACTACTCTTCTAAGAAAGCGCAGTCAGGTATTGGAATGAGTTGTCCAGGGAAGTGGTGGAGTCACCATCCCTAGTGGGTGACATTGGTAGAAGGGTGATGGTTGGACCAGATGATCTTGGAGGTCTTTTCCAAACCTAATGATTCTATGATTCTGTGATATTTCAGCTGTGTTCAGAATACAGTAAGCATTTTGCTTCCTGCACTTTGAAATGCAAACTTATTTTCTACCTTGTACACAAAAGCTATGTGTAGGAATGCATTACACACAGTGCCATGATGTCTGTGGCAGCCAGATGATCACACACATGAAGTGCGATTAATCGTTTTAGTTCAGTAATGTATTAATTCCTCCTTATTAGTGTTACTCATGTAAGGAGCCCCTGAACGCACACAGGCACTGGTAACACAAGGAAAAAGTCTCTTCCTCAAGGAGATTAAAGTTTCATGTGATTTACAATCTGAAGAGGTAAGAAGCAGTCCTAGGCTTTGCAATGAAATCTTTTAGAGCTAACTACCATCATCTGGGGTCGCTGCTGGATCAACAGGATGGTTGACTAACAGTAAGCACCTTATTTTCTGCAGATGTCACCTGTCTGGGACTGTCTTAACAGGGAAACCAGTAGATGAGGAAGAACCTGGAGAGCCTGCAAGGCCTATATGGAGCCAAGTGGGAAGAGGAAAATATTATAAGACTCTTCCAAGTGAGGCCTTTGTTCTGTTCCTGGCATGCAGGGATGCTTCATTTAGTTTTTCCATTGCTGGATCTTTCCACTGAAGCTTGTGACATAAATCTGGACAAAGGGAAGGTATCTGCTGAAATGTATCAGGTGTGAAATCACAGAATTAAAAGGCATGAGATTTAAGATGTTTAGGTTATGTTTGAAATAAGCCCCTAAAACTTGTGAAATTGTCCCATCCCTAAATGACAAGAGTAGTTTCAAGATGTTTCTGTATTCATCTATTGGTTCTTGTTTCCTTGGAAATTTGTTTTACTGTGAGAAAATGCTCTTCTTTTTGCTTTCTATGAACACCACTGGCACATTGCTATGGAAACTGGATATTCAATATTTTAGTGTTTTAACTTCACGAAAAACATGCAGGTACAGTCTAGTCCATTCCAATTTATTTGCATAAGATTTTCTTTAATTTACTGCTGCTTCTTGTAAACTATTGTTTCATATGTACTACTAGCATTTTGCAGAAGCAGCGCTGTTGGCAAATAATTCATCAAATGAAATGTGAGTTTGCTACAGCATGACACAAAGTAGCTGTTGACTGTTTCCATGAAAAATGATTTAACAGCTTCATTTTGTGGAGATATACACACCTGCATGTGTATAGGAAACAGACTTTCTAGTGACTAGGAGCTAGTGATTTTTCTAGTCTCAAGTTTTGGTTATCCTGTTGGAGATGCTTCAGAGTGAACTCAGTATATCCTGAAAGTTCTGCCCACAAGGCACCCTAACTATAAAGTGTTGATGACTGGTAGTCAAAGACTTTCTGGGTAAAGAGCTATCCTTAACCTGGGCTCATCTCACTGAACAGCTGTGTGGAAACTACAAAAGGAAATGCTGTGCGTTTTAACAACAAAAACAATCTGATGCATATTAAATGTTTTTTGGTTTTGTTGTTTTTGTTCCTGGTGTTGTTGGTTTTGTTGTTACTAAAATAAAGTAAGCTATTTAAACAAATAAAACTAAAATGATCTCTCTGGGTTGTCCAGAATAAAAAAAAAAATTAAAAAAAAAATGACAGATAGCAGAGAGCTTATCCTATTACAGGCAGCTCCTTCAAGTACATCCCAAAGCATGTGTCCAGCTTTAACCTATTCAACATATGTGTGCTCCTGTAAGGGATAACTGTAAATTAGATCTTTTTCAAAATATTGAGTTCTTGTTAACACTGCATTTGCATCACTACACTGTTACAGTACTAGCTGTCACAGAGTTGTCAAACATCAATTTTCCTAAGTATGTTAGAAAAATATAATCTGCCTTCAAGGACACTTAATGCCAAAACATAGTTGTTATGCAGTTTGCAAACATTTCAAATTATATATTAATGTGTTACAAGGTTAATTATGCTCATTACACCATTAGCAAGTCATATGCGTTCTCTTACGTGTGTATTTCTGCTATGCAGAGCACTTGTGTGTATTATGCAATCTGCTAAACTGCTAGCAAGGCCTCTCAAAAATCTCAGGTTTTTGTTTGTATATGTTTCTTACTTTTCCTGGGAAATGCTTCTCTGCAGACAACCAAAGCTTCAACAGTCACTACTACACGTGAAAAGAGGTGCAAGATTTCACTCAGGTGACATCAGCTGAGGTCTTGGCATCTCCAGTTCAAGGCTTCAAGATGCCTGTAGCACAGACCAGGGAGTAACCACTGTCATCCTTCCCTCTTCTCCCCTACACAAGGAGCTGCAGCAGCAAGACTGCTTCCCCTCACCATCACTCCCTGCTTTTTTCCAGGCAAGAACAGCAGCGGCTTCATCTTCCTCAGGTGTATTTCAAATTTGGCTGATCCTGCGCCAGGGGAGAAGGCAAATGCACATGGACAAAAGTCGGCCACCTCATGGATGCAGGTGGGGTGATGAAAGTGATTGTCTTCTGTTGAGCATTGCTACAGTGGAAAGTCCTGACTCTTAAAATGTCTGCATTCATTGTTTATTCATAAATAAGAAATGGTGATTGGAAGAGGAAGAATGGGAGCGACTTTCCAGTATGTAAACCATTTCTCAAAAATATATTTAAAAATAAAAAAGACAGATAGCAGCAAGTGTGAAACAGAAACAATTTTTCAACTGATTATTTAGACTAAGAAACAGATGTTCCAGAGTGGAAGAAATTTATTGTTTTATTTTATATCTCATTGTCATTAGTGAGCGTAGTTTAAGTTAGGAACTAAGTTCAAGCTGAGAAATGATTGAACCCAAATAATTTGTTTCCCTGCTAAGTGACATCACAATACAGCCCAATGAAGACACTGGCCTAACCCACAATGAATTGACCCGGAGAAACAAAGAAACAGTGTGTAAGGACAGCAGAGAAAGGTTTTACCCCCTGTAATAAGGCAAATGTTATTCACAGAGGATGTAAAATGAAGATTGCTAGTTTTATGTGTTTCTCGCTGTTATATACTGTCAATTTAGAAAAGGTCATGATGGCAGGAACCCAGCTAATGTCAGTACTAAACTCCTGCACTAGAAAAAGCTACTGTGTATATTAGAAATTTGTGTAATGGGAAGCACATGATATTCAAAGAAAGAGCAATTAATCATGCAGTAAAATGATTCATCTATATCATGCACCGAATGAAATATGAAAATGACTCTAAGGCCATTTAAAATATTAAAAAGAAAGCTGTACATTAGTATCAAGGAAAAACAATGGTTTCGGTGTTTGTAACAGTCTATCTGCTCTTGATAAGGTTACAAAATATAGGGAGGTTTGGGTCTTCCAAAGGGCACTTCAGGTAACTTCCATGCCTACCTGCCCAAGAAGGTAATCTCTGTTAAGAATTATCTTTTTGGCAAGGAGTTCCCTGAAATGACCCACAAAGAACACCCAATAAACCCCAGTTTACAGCTCAATGCAGTCAGAAAGCAGAGGTCTGCAAGCTCAGGACAGAAGAACCTGCAAATCTAAGAAATGCTGGAAGGAAGCTGACCTTATTCAGAAAATTGTTCTAAAAATACATGTTAGTATAAAAAATTTAGACAGTTCAGGTAAAGCTGGAGGCTTTCAGTCAAAAGTAATCATTTGTTGCACAGATCAATATCTCTACTATAACTGGGGTATGAGAAGCTGGAGAGAAGGACCTACAGAAGAGGTTCTGGGTGTTTGGTTGACAGCAAATTGAACATGAGCCAACAGTGTGCCCTGGCAGCCAGAAGGGCCAGCTGTAACCTGGGGTGTAACCCTGTAACCCTTCCTTTGACCAGCACTGCCAGCTGGTCAAAGGAAGGGTTTGTCCTGCTCTGTTCTGTGCTGGTGCAGCCTCACCTCGAGTACCATGTGCAGCTGTGGGTACAATGGTATTAAAAGGACATAAAACTATCAGAGAGTGTCCAAAAGGGAGCTACAAAGATAGTGCAGGTTCTAGAGGGGAAGATATATGAGGTGCAGCTGAGTTTGTTCAGCCCTTGGTTTGTTCAGCCCAGAGCAGAGGAAGTTGAGGGGAGGCCTCATGGCAGCCTGCAGCTTCCTCACAAGGGGAGCGGAGGAGCAGGCGCAGTCTAGGGACAGCGACAGGACCCGAGGGAACGGCATGGAGCTGGGACAGTGGAGGGTCAGGCTGGGTGTTAGGGAAAGGTTCTGCACCCAGAGAGTGGTCAGGCAGGCTCCCTAGGGATGTGGTCACAGTACTGAGCTGCCAGAGTTCAGGAAGCATTTGGACAATGCTCTAAGATACATAGGCTGATTGCTGTGTGGTTCTTTGTGGAACTAAGAGTTGGACTCAATGATCCTTTTGGGTCCCTGCCAACTTAGGTTATTCTGTGATTGTATAATTCTGTGATAGGTAGACTGCATGAATATTTGTACTCAGTGACAGTCAATTCATTCAAAAGATGAATCCTACAGCTCTTGCTTACTTCAAAGGAAAATATTATATTTCAATTCAAAATGTGTAATTGTGCATAGGGATTGAAGATAAAGTTATATTCCTTGCCTTCAATGTCATACTGATGCTCTAACAGCTATACACTCTTTTACTAGTACGGTGGCAGCTCTCATAAAACTTGCTTGAAAACTAAGGCCTATGAAGCTGATTTGTGGTATTTGTAGTCCTACTTAAATCAAAAGCATTTTCAGTTGTTTTAAAGATGACTTTGCCTTAGTTACTGTTCCCTACCATACCGATAAGGAGTAATAATCAAGTGTGATGGCTTGTCAGTATAGAACAAAATGCCATCAGAAAAACAGGTCTGTGCTTGAATTTTGAACACTTCTTTTCAAATGGAAAATAAAAGTCAGAGAGAGATAGGCAAATTGTTATATACCTACTATATCTAAATTGCTATACATCTACACCCACAAGCAGTCCTTATGACATAAATGTTCCTAGTGATTTCAGTGACTTTCTATTTAAGCTGTAATATGTTACGTACTCAGAGAAAATATGCAGAACTCTTTTTAAATATGTGATTTAGAAGCATAAGATCTAATCTTTCTGTTTTCGACACAGACATTTTAGACTATAAAGTTATTCTGTATAAAAAATAAACACTTATATCCTTGAGTCAAATTTCTGCAGTCCACAAAAACATGCTTTAGCACTACTACTACTGGTAGTAGGACTGGCAGCAACAGCAGGGTAAAATGTGCTGGCAACTTCAGATCTTCTTGAGGGAGTTTATTTATATGTCAGAAACCTAGGAATTACATAGCCATGAAGTGTGGATATGCTCTCATATACTAGCTGTCTTTGTAGCAATTGATGACATTTCAGTGCAGAAAAATTATTGTTTGTCTACTGTTAAAGTAGATGTATGATCTCAAGCCTGATGATGAAGTCTCCCTTGTGTAAACTAGGGACTCCAATTGCAGGATAACCTTAATAATGTGAATTTACAGCACATCCAAATTAAATCACAAGTTTTATAGAGAGAGGTTATACCCTTCATTAGATCAACTAGTATGGTTGGAAAAAAAATCACAGTTTCTTGGACATGAATTCTTTTTTTGTACCCAGAACAGGGGCTGGAAAGTTCAAAGCTTGATGCAGACTGAGAACAATTGTTCTGATTTTAATTAGCAGTTTTAATCAGCCTGACCACATGAAAATAAATGTTATTAGTTTCTACAGGGTAAAAGGAGAACTTATAAGCAGGTTTTCTCTTGAGAAAAGAGGAGAGGCAGGTCATTAATTACCTTCAGAACACTGAAAGATTTTTGAGGGAAAGGTGTAATAATAATTGTCCAAGAAAGGAGTCCATGACCTTAGTACGCAGTAGAATTAGGAATTATAGTTCCATGCCTCACCTGTTGAAGGTGATTTCTAGCTATCCTGTGATGAAGATGAATAGAAAGTCAAAGAAATGATTTCATAAATAAATAGTCCCATACTGGTAATAGATGTCTGTATCATTCTGCTGTTGTCTGTATGTTTCCAGTTTCTGGTGATCCTCAGTTATGTGAAACATTACCCTGAAAAATATATCAGGAATGCAGAAAAACGTCAGCCTGTGGCACAGATCAATATTGGCATTTCCCTGGAAAGAAGGGCACCTGCTGCAATGACTGGAGAAAAGGAGATTTTAGGAGTGTCCTGGAGTCCTCCTTTCTTCCAGTCAAGATGCAGCCAACCTACTCTGATCCTGCATGCCTATCACAGAATGGCAGAATGGCTGATGTTGAAAGGGACCTCAGGAGATCATCTAGTTCAACCTCCCTTCTCAAGCAGGGTCCATTAGGGCACATTACCCAGAATTGTATCCAGGTAGCTTTTGAATATCTCCAGGGGATACTCTACAACCTCTCTGTGCAACCTGTTCCAGTGTTCAGTCACCCTGACGGTAAAGTTTTTCCTCATGTTCAGATGAAACTTCCTGTTTGTGCATGTTGCCTCTCATCCTATTTTGGGGCACCACTGAGAAGAATCTGAGCCCATTCTCTTGACACCCTTCCTATAGAAATTTATGCACATTCATCTGATCTCCCTTGAACCTTCTCTTCTCCAGGATGAACGGGCCCAGCTCCCTCAACCTTTCCTCGTATGAGAGATGCTCCAGTCCTTTAAACATTTTAGGAGGCTTTTGCTGGACTTGTTCCAGGAGCTCCATGTTTCTCTTGTACTGGGGAGCCCAGAACTGAACACAGCACTCCAGGTAAAGCCTCATCATGACTGAGTAAAGGAGGCCTCCCTTGACTGACTGGCAATGCTCTTCCTGATATAGCCCAGGTTACCTTCTTGGCCACTAGGGCATATTGCTGTCTCATGGTTAACTTGTCAACCAGGACCTCCAGGTCCTACTCAACAGCGTTTCTTTCCAGCAGGGTTAGTCCCCAGTCTGTAATGGTGCACGGGGTTATTCATCCCCAGGTGCAGGATCCTGCACTTGCCTCTGTTGAATTTCAAGAGGTTCTTCTCTGCCCATCTCTCCAGCCTGTTGAGATTCTTCTGAATAGTAGTACAGTACTCTGGAGTATCAGCCACTCTTCCCCTTGTGTATTGTCAGCAAACTTGCTGAGGAGGCACTCTATTCCTTGATCATTGATGAGTAAGTTAAACAATACTTGAACCACTATTGACCCCTGGGGGGAGACCACTAGCTACAGGCCTCAAACTAGACTCTGTGCCACTGATAACAACTCTCTGAGACCTGCCATTCAGCTTAATCCACCTCATCATCCACTCATCCAGCCTGCACAGACCTTATCTTTGAGGATATCATGGAAGACAATGTCAAAAACCTTGCTGAAGTAGACAACATCCACTGCTCTCCCCTTAACTATCCAACCATGTGTCTCATCATAGAAGGCAATCAGGTTGGTTAAGCATGATTTCCTTTTCGTGAATCCATGCTGACTACTCCTGATCACCTTCTTCTCCTCCACATATTTAGAGATGACCTCCAGAATGAGCTGTTTGTTCCATCACCTTTCTAGAGACTGAGGTGATGCTGACTGGCCAGTAGTTCCCTGGGTCCTCCTTCTTGCCCATTTTGAAGACTCAGAAACAAAGAGAAATATGTCTGCTTTCTACCATTCCTCAGACACCTCTCCTGATTAGCCATGACCTTTAAAAGATGATTGAGAGTGGCCTAGCAATGATGTCTGACAGCTCCCTCAGCATTCATGGGTGAATCCCATCAAGGCCCATGGATGTAACATCCATGAATGTGACATCCACTTGTGGATTTCAAGAGTACCTAAATGATCACTAATGTGTTCCTTCTCGACCCAGGGAAAGTTCATAAGGGCACTCAGATTGGTGCCCAGTTTCTGGCTTACATGTACTTCAAGTCTCCCAGTGGAATGGCCCTCCTTTGCAGGAGAGCCCTTCCTAAAGAACTGCCTAGGGTTTCCTTTTGTAGGTATGGGGGGCAACTGCTATTACTCCTGGCCTTGCCCGTACCTTTTGGTATATTTTCTTTTGTCTTTTGAATCACAAGTACTTGTTAAGATTCTGTGAGCTTCCTTTCCTTCTCTTGCTCACATTCTGCTTTCTCAGATTATCTCAAAAATTGGAGTTTATTTAGTACTTACTAGAAAGAGCAGATGTGAATACAGATGTGAATGGAAAATATTCTTCCATCTCCAATATTTCCCTGAGTTTTCTTCAAAACAAGAGTAACTGTTGCTGTAGCTCCATGAAATATATCATTTTAAAATTTCATAGTACTGACAGTAACTTAGATTTGAGGGAGCTGAAAATATTTTAGGAATAACTAAGATCAGCACAATAATCCATGCTGATCTCCTTTGTCATACAGAATTGCAATCACAAGCTTCTTTATCAAGCCAAAAATTCTTAAAAGAGAGGTACATAGCCTTGATTAAAGGGTGGCGAATCCAGTGTACACCCAGTAAATTGTCCCAATAATTATTTTCAAATTTATTTTTGGATCAGCTGATCACATTCCCTGAAATTTTCATTGCTGTTTCTGCACTGCCCAATGTGATATTAAAGTACATTTAGAGAAAAAGGTTAAAACCCTTTAATAGTAATGCAATTAGGGTGAACATCCTTTCACATCCATCAGATTTGAAATCCATCGCACAAAATCCATTGCACACTATGAATTTCATCTGAAAAACTGTTTTTGCTATCTCTGATGAAGTTCAAAATTTATTAGCTGAGGCAGGTATTTAATTAGAGTTATCTTGCAGTCTTAAGGCTAAAATGTGTCCACAGTCGGGAATAAAGCGAAAGATCCTGACCACAGCCATAAGATGGGAATACCTTCAATAAAATCAGTGACAATTACAGCAAAGAAAATTAGCTCCAAGTCTTATCTAACATCTCTTGTTAAAGCTCAGATGACAAATCAGCTTTTACCAGCCTTTCTGTTCCAGCCTCTGATTAAAGCTATAAGCCTTTGATAAACTCCATGGAATGGAGTATTAGCCTCATTTGACTTTTTAATTTTAATTTTTATATGTTGATGCTGTTTTGAAACATCACTTGGTTGTGTTTTTACTATGAGAAATAAACAAGAACAGGTAGTTTCCTTCCCACTTCAATTAGTAGATCATAAATATCAGCTTTAAATGAAATGGAAATAATACAATCTATGTAGCACCACTCACTAAGCAGCATGGAACCAATCCTGTCTGCAATTCCAGCTGGCAGCGTGGAACTGAATGTACAGATTGCTGAGCAAAGAGTAACCACAGCTCATCAGTCCTGCTGCTGATGAAGAAATGTTAGGAAATCATTTGCACAGAAAAATAAGCATTTAGAAAAGACATTCTTCACTTAGTTATTTCTTAGAACTAAATACATTTAAGTGCTTGAGTAAAATAAGAATTTGAAATCTTTTCTACCCTAAATAAGATGTTATATTTAAAAGTTTAGATAAATCCTAATTTTATAGATTTCTTTTTAAACATAAAGATCAGGAAATCAAAACGATCATTCAAATGACGTTCTATATAAAGTAGGTCATTGAACCCCACCAGTAATTTCTACACCAAACATAGCTTTATAGTACCTAATGTACGTAGAACATATTTTTGTAAAGAAATACAGTCTTGAGTGAAAGATTCAGCTAATGGGGAGATTACCACCCCCGTTAGCAAGTATTTCATTGGCTAATTGAGTAGAAAGAGAAAAATACTGCATTTTGCATTTTTATGGCTTTAATATTTGACTACTGGATTGAAATCAGATATTCACAAAAGTTTTTAAATGTTTTATTTTATAAACCAGAAACAGCAGTCCTCATATATATGAGGATGCTGAATCTTATTAGATTACATTTTGTAACATCTCTGAACTGCAACTTATATCTTGCTTGTCATGTGACTTGGTTCAGCTTGATTTTCTTTTGAAGATTTCCCCCTCCATCTTTCTGAGTAGAAAGTATCTTCCAGACTTTATCTTAGTCCTGTAGTGACTCTGAGTGATTTTACAAAGTTATTTTCATGTGTTGGCACCAAGCCTGGAAGAACTATATTGTAGAAAGTGAGGAAATCTCATTTCTTGTTTCTTCTTAATGCTTTTTGTTTTGGTTTGATTTAACTTCCATTCCCCCAGAATCTCACTGGAAGCACATATTGAGGTTATCTACCATTAACCTTAAGGACTTTTCAGAATTGTTGCTTCTACAACAGTCTTGTAGTCTGAACTTACCCTTCTCAGATTTGATGTTTCTGACCTCTCCAAAAGCACGATGCTTTTGATAGATAAGTAAATCTATTCTGGCAATTTTTTTGAGAGCCTATTTTTTCTCTCTGTTATACATTTCTACTTCACATATTGAAAGACATAGACATTTCTGTTTGATTTGGGATGCTCATTAGTAAAATTTTTCTTTCAGGTCAAGCTAAATGTTTGTCTGTTCAAAAAACACAACTAAATAGAATAGGTCCTCAAGGACTCTTTGTTCTTAAATGTCCTTTAATGTCTCTGTCCAGGAAAGCTCCTGCCTTAAGTGCCCACTTGAAAATATACTTGAGATTTCTGTGTGATTTTGTCTGACCTTTTGCTAAAGCATGTCTCTGCTAAGCCACCTATTTCTGAGGCTCCCTTGAGTGGCTGTTCAGTAAAGGCCTAAGGATGATATGCCAAAGCTGACAATCCCTGTTTATGTTTCAATAAGAACATTTTGAGGTAGCATTTATAAAATCCTATCAGTAAAATGATCAAAACAGAACTCTAGAATGCCTTAAAACAGTAGATGTTAGAATAAGGGCAGTGGTGTTGGGATCCAGAGTTTCTTAAAGTGTCACAGTAGCCTTGGCAGAGGAGGCAGAGAATTAAGAGGAAGGAGTTAACATATTTCTCCTAAAATAACAGCTTCAGTTCCCTGTGAAATCAATGGAAAGAGAGATAGAATATCTCTGAAGACCACGAGTAGTAGTAGCAGTTTAGCTAAAATAATAAAATTATTCTCCTCCATAAATAAAAAATAAAATTGTTCTCCTCTGCTAGTTCAGGGAACTAGTAGGAATATGAGGAATTATTAAGAACTATAACTCAATATTTTCTATTTCTCTACTGAACCCAAGAAGCAAGTTTTAAAGATGCAGCTCCATCAGCTGCCTCTATTCTCCCTGCCCACATGGCTTGTGTAACACTGAATGCAGGAAGCATGGGATAGGTCTGCACTGGTTTGAGAGGATTTCAGCCAGTCCCTGGACCATAGCCAAACTATCACGGTGAATGCAGTAATGTGCCCTCCTGTTCTACCGAGCCTCTGTTTAGCCTCTGATCAGAACAGATGAGGACTCATTCAGGAAAGGGTAGGAAAAGTAAATAAATTCAGTCTGGAATCCTATCAGTAGTTTTACAGGCATTTGCTCTACAAGAAACTACAAATATTTCTTCATATAAAAGTAAGAAAAAATAAGCTGTTTTTACAGTTCTTTTCTGTTAGAAACTAAAGTTATTCGGATATATAAACATAAAAAGAAATCCAGCTATGAGATTGCACTTTGTCCTACAAGTTAGGTTACATGTTCTGCAGTGAAAGGCAGATGTCTCTTAACAAGCAAATTTGGACTGCCTTCATCAGTACATCTGAAACAGTGCTTTTTATTTCTGCCCTTTGCAAATATGCAAGCAAGCGAAAATCCATCTGGATAGGTAAAATTGATAAATTAAGGCATATACTTATAAACCAGAAACAAATTTTCTTAAGTGACAGTATTTGGCAAATTTCACATTCTTTCCTAAACACTATAAAATGGTAATAACTTAATTTGGTAATGAATCAGAAAGAGGATACTGACCCAGACCTTGAATCTGTCATGTACTGATGTTACTCAAATATTTCAGATTTCAGTGTTGTGAACAGCCACATACCCTAAATATTGTTTTCATACAATCATAGAATCATAGAACCATACAATGGTTTGTGCTGGAAGGGACCTTAAAGGTATCCAGTTCCAAAGTTTTAGTCAGAAAAATCTCTGAACAGATTACTACCAGGAAAAACAGACAAATAAAACAAATAAACAATAAATAAATAAATAAATAAAATAAAGAAGTAGAATTTGAGGGTCAAATATCAAGTTATTTTATTCTCACACCAAAACTGTTTTTTTAACACATCTAGAAATTACTGGCATGATACCTCTTTACTCTTGACTACTACCACTACAGTAATATCAAAGAATAAATGGTTAGGTTATAGGTTAGACAAAAAGGTTAGGGGGGTTCTCAGGAGGTCTGTACTCCAACTTCCTGCTCCTGCTGGAGCAGCTCTGAGGTCACCCCAGGCTGCTCAGGTTTTGTGCAGCTGGGGCTTGAAAATGCCCAAGGGTGGAGATCACATAACTTCCCTGGCAACCCTTTCCCCTGATTTCCCTGTCCTCAGAAGGAAAGATTTTCCTTATGTCCAGTCTGAATCTACTTCATTTTGCCTTAATCACATTGCATCACAGTATTTTGGGCAGTCCATTTTTGATCCTAGCCACAAAATAATTGTCAGATTGCTGACTATTTCCAACCTCCATTCCACTCTTCTTTACTCTGTAAAATGTTCAACTTTTCACTGGAGATAAACTCTTTACCTCTGTTATTTATCCATTTCCAAGACCTGTTTTTTTCAACTAAATGTCAGTATAGCTATCCTGGAACATACAAACAGCATATAGGTGCAGGTAAATAGCACTTCTATTGAAGCAGAAAGTTACTTCCTGAGTAAAAATAGTGTGATGTAGTTTTAAAACCTGTGCTATGGAGCGCGATATTAGTCATTTGCCAAGATAATAGGTCTGATCCTCCATGGTGCTACTCCAGCTGCACTTCTTCTGTGCATTTCCATTGTGATATAAAACTGAAGTCATACACCAGTGAATCAGGCCTAGAAAGTTTAAGAAAATAAGAAATGAAGGTGTGGTGGGAGGTTAATTTCCCTCCTACAATATTTCACAACACTGAAAGCAACAAAACTTTTTTTTTTTTTCTTAACTGAAAGAAATGTAATCTAGCTTTCAACTCACCACATAAAGTAGAAGAACTATTGTTCAAAACTTGCTTACAAAGAAGGTCCCTAGTTTGTAGCATATAATGTTGTCTTCTCATTCATTTTCAATAACAATTATCACTGTCTGGATAGGCTATTGGACTATTGGAAAATACATGAAATAGGCAAAGAATAAGAAAAGAAAGATAGGCAAAGTAATATTCACAGAAAGCAATACTTCAAAGCACCCAGAATTAAAAGCATCAGACATACAGTTTACTGAATGTCTGCACAATAGAGAAGAATTCATCTAAGACCCCTAAACTGAAATGACAGCAATGTTATTTGGGGAACTGGAGTATAGTTCTAGGAGTTGTTGTTCATACTGGAGAGTGACAAATAAGATTTGATATATTTCTGTTTTAAAAAGTTAGCTTTTCTGTGTTGTTTTTTTTTTTTTTTTCTTTTCAATAATGTTGAAGAAAAAATAAATGTTTAAAACAATTTATTAGTTCACTTGTTCTTGCTTCTCATTGAATTTCTTTCCTAACCCTGTCCTTTATGATTAGGCCTTCATATGACAATGTAACAGTAAATAGCTTACACTGAAGTTAATATTTTCTAGCAAACCATCTATTATACTAATCCACAAGGAACATGATGGACTACTGAAAAAATTTTCTGGCTTCCAAATGCATCAAATGAAGATCATCATCATCAGACTTTTATTTTTAGTCTTATGGTTCAGAAGAAATGGGTTAAGACTTAGAAGATCTATTCAGTATTATTTAGGGAATTATAACTTCTCTACATTTCCAGAACATTATGCTCAATAATACTCTAAAACAGTACTAATTTCTCTGCTGCATTGTCAAGTTATCCTGTCTTAGTAACAAGAAACACAGTATGAAACTGGTGAAAAAAAAAGCCGCATAATAGTTTGAGTTCTGTATAATTGAGTTCCCCAAATCTGCCCTCAGATGCTAAATCACAGCTCTAATTTGCAAGAGCAAGAGAGAGACTCATACAATCTGAACAAAAATCAGCACTTACTGTTTAATTCCATCACAAATCTTCTTAGTACATTAACATCATTATTCTATTACTCTATTATTACTTTTAGCTGGGACAATGTTCCCTGACACAACCTTCCCCTAAAGGATTTAGCTGCCCTGACATAAAAAGGAGTCCAGACTCAAGATGTAATTTTGATCTTTATTTTATTTCTGTGTTTTGTAAGAGAAAATGTGATTGTGGCAGCAATACCAGCAGCAAAGGGGTGAACTGTCTGTGATTTGCCTTCCCAAAGTAAAGCAAACTTGTGCCTTTGCTTATAGCATTAACAGTCAAATATATCATCATTTTGTTTAAGGCTACTCAAGAATAGGTCTCCGGAGTATTTTATGAACACAAATCAAGGGTGGTCACTGTCCCAGAGAATTTTAATTTAAAATTGTTCAGATGGAAAATGTGAGAAAACCCATCCACAAGCAGAGTCAAGGAATATAATAATTCAACTCTTCAGGATCTGGGGGAGTAGAAGACAGAGAAAGTGAATTAACTTAGATAAAAATAGGGAAAAGATGGCAAGGAGGACATTTCCAGAGAGAACACAGGCAAAAATAGACTGCAACTTATATGACAGAGGGTGGAAGCCAACACCCTGGAGAGCAGGACAGAGAGGATGCCATCATTGTTAAGGAACATCCAAAACCTCTAATGTCTGACTCCAGGTCTTACCAGCTGGGATCTCTCCCAACTTATTCTGCAGCTTCTGGCCAGGGACTTCCAGACAGCAGTCACCCTCTGACCTGGTCTGTGACCATTCCTGACAACACTTTTGCTGTTCAGGAGCCCATGCCTGGTTGCCCTCACCTGGCAGTGAAGCTCCCTTGAGGTCATTTAAGAACACCTCTGCAGTACAGTGCCGAGACTGCTGCAACTATATCAGAATACATAATCCCATGGTATTTATGTTCTGTTTGTAAGAAAAACATCATTTTCTAGAGTTTTATCATTCAGGGCACATCCCGTAAACCAACCACCATAGAATGCTGTATTGAAGAAAGCGAAGGCTCAACAAGATAAGGAGTGTACTTTAAGGATAAGAATAATTAAGTGTACTATCAGGTCAAACCTTTCAGAGTTTAAGAGAGTGAGTTTGGAGTGAAACAAAAAAGGTATGCCTTCTCACTCATTGCAGATTTGCATTTGAAAAACCTTGTTATGTTGGAGCAAGCACATTTAACAATTTTTGTTGTTGTTGTTGTTTTGTTTTTCCTGCCAGGCATAAGGTTTCTTTGGAAAGGAAAATCCTCTGCAAAGCAAGCAAATTCTGCAGATCAGACTGAATCTTCAGTTTTGCATCACTCTCTAAAATAAACAAACTTGTATCTGAAATCCCAACGATTTTCTCCATTGATTTCTTAAGGAATTATTCTGAAAGACCACAAAATAGCAATTCCAAGGCATACTTAAGGATTTCCCTTTTTTATTTATGCACAGTTTTTTTTAAAGAACAAACTTTTCAGTGAGAAGTGAGAATTAATAGCAAAAAAATAAAAATCAAAATCAAGTCCTAGATCTTTTATTACTATAAATTTTACATATTGCTGAAATTAATGCACATGAACTTGTCAGCATCAGATCAAGTATGATAGAAATTGAGGAAGTTTTGACTGCGTATAGTCAGCACCAGTGTCAACATGAACCTGTCACTGAAAATGATGACACGGGAAGAACCATTTTTCTGACAAACATTGTCAGAATAAATATAGGTATTGCATAATCACACTATATCATTAGTTTTTCACACTAAAGATGTCTTAACAAGAATGCTGTTTTAAAACTATTTGTTGGTAACAAAAATTGATTAAAATTCTGCTAGAGCCATTGAAAATGAATAGCCCTCATAGAATGGAGGCTTCTCCTGCCAATAATGAGAATGGGGTGAAACCAATGCATGAACAGTACTACTATTTCATCTCATTGAGTCTTGGCTGTCAGAAAACATCCCAAACAACAGATCTTTGAGTACTTAATTTTGTTCAAAAAAATAAAATGAAATCATATATCAGGAATGACATTCTTCCCTTCCAGGGCAGCTAAACAGGCAGAGTGGAACTAGGTGTAGTTCCACACACTTCTAAAAGGCTCTTCCATCATCACACACTGCCTTGGTGTCAGTGCAGTGTTGTAACCAGATAAATGAGAAGACCAGAAGCATCAATTTTTCTACCCGTTATCTCCCCCTTTAGATGTTTAATCATTTTACTTTATACAAACAGTCTGATTGAGGCTGCAGTAGAAGTCTTCTTTGTACTCCTTTCATGGTCCTTTGGTGAATAAAGATGTCTCCTCCTCAACCATCATGCATCAGCTCTCTTCTCATCATGCTTCATAGATGTTTAATTAGTTCATCTCAGAGAACCTGGCAGAATTCAGAAGTTGCTGCTAACACAGAGCTTCTTCTGTGCTCCTCGAGGGACAACCTTGGAGGTGAAGATGGGGATGTTCATCTGTTACTATGGAGACAAAAGCAGAGTCAGCATTCACTAATGTCCCATTGGTGCACAGTGACATTTCTGGGTCTCTATAGTAACAGAGGAGTTTCTTGGTCTCTCTGCCCATCTCTAGGGTGAAAGAGCAGTCCTAAAAGGACTGAGATACAAGAACTGAGATGCAAAGATTGATTCCAGTGACTGTAGTTAGATTCCACAAAGACAAACAATTAAATGGTTGTTTTCTGTTCACTCATAGGAGAATATTTCTGCTACTGAACAGTATCATGCAATATGGAATAGAAAGTGACAGTTGAGTTCCAGAAAAAGCTGATAGAAATTATAGTTTAGGAAAATCAGGCCCTGAGTTTGCAAAAATAAGCTATGTTTATGAAAGACTACAGGCTTGTCCTGTTTTTTCATGTTCTCTTAGATTTACTATTTTTACGCTGTATGTTTTTTATAATGACTGGTCTGTGCTTAAGAAGCTGAGTTTGATTTACACAGAGTGTCTAAAAAAACAATTAACTACATTTTTTCTCATACAGTGAGCCATGATTCTTGAAACAATTGTAATGGAACTCAAAGGATGTTAAGAAATGTTCAGATCCAAGTTCTGTTAGCAACCTGTAGATGTTATTGGAAGCTCTTGTCCAGGCAAAGTGGCTGAGTGTTTGCAACTGCAGCCAGGAATTACAGCTGGCTCTCAGTCTCACACTGAAATACTTGAGATGCTTCCAGCAATTACAGGTAATCACAAATTTCCTGGTGAATACAAATGCTTCAGGGTAATGGGACATAGCATGATGATTGATAGGTGCACCTAAAAATGGAAATTTAGCATTATCACCTAGCATATCTATTATTTGAATAATCTGGGTAATCACAGAACAAGATTAAGTCCTAAGGAATAGGCATGATATCCCCTGGTCCCTTCTTTGGTTTTGTGATAGAATGACTGCAAATTGTGAAGAAGGAACTATCTTACTTTTATAGTGAGAATTTTTGAACCTTTCAACAGCAGGACTACATACTGAGTTAAGGTTCTGCTATTGTAATGTTTGTTGTTGTTGTTGTTTGTTTTGTTTGTTGTTGTTTGTATTTTCTTTTTTCCTAATAATTTTGAGTTCTTCTTTGAGAAAGATCTAGAGGTGTAGGTCTCATTAACAGCAACTTTAATGAGGACAGTCCATTGTCTCCATTTACTTTCAGCTTGCTTTCTCAAATATCTGAGCAAAACTGGAAAAATCAAATTTGTATATGATACAAAGAACTGGGATAGATAGCATAAAACACCCAGGAAAAAAATAAATAAATAAAAAATAATAAAAAAAGAAAAGATAAATCTCAAAAGATCCAAAATGAACCTCTGAGCAGCTGCTCAATATTTTCAGGAAAAAATCTATGATTGCTTATAGAGTATGGAATCGGACAGGGCATCAACAGCAAGCTACATATACACTCAAGCATCAATTGAAAGAGTAAAGCAAATCACAGGGTCAGAGGGTGAGCTTAAACTCAGTAAAGGATAATTAAAAAAAAAAAAAAAGAGAGAGAGAGAGAAAGAAAAACAGAAAAATAAATAAATAAATAAAAACAAGCATAAGGAGCAGGCAAAGGCATGTAACAGGATGTATGCAGAAGTTTATATGCAAGGGCAATGCTTTCTTTAGAGATTGTCTCACTGGCTTTTCCTTGTGAGCTGAGATCATGATCCACCTCCAAGATGACTTGGGTTAGAGATTTTCTTATCAAATATTCATCCAAGGAAAGAGAGGCATTGACTGTGTTTCCTTGGTTAAAGTAGGGAGCTTTCAGGTTCAGTGAGGCAATTCGGCAAATGTGGGAGCTGCAACATGACCAGAAGTAACAGGACTGCCTTGTCACACTCAGGGAATAGGAGAAACAGAGCACAGGGTGCTTTCTCCTTCATGCTAAATAGCTACAAAACTGCCAGCATGATTGTTCAAGTAATTTCAGTTGGTTTACAGTCATCCAGTGGATAATAAAAACAGGCCAGAAAGAAAAGAACTTTAAAAGGGCTCTATTTCTATTCTCTGGCTGATAAAATTGCCTATTGACAAGTGGTAACCCACAGCAACCAGAAAAATATATTGAAGATATAAGTTAATAATTACAGTGATACACTGTGCCTGTAGCTCTGGGATACAGTAATGTGTTTTCTTGCTGTCCATCTTAAACTAGACTGTAGAAATCCATATACTGAAGCTATGTTCAGGACCTTATTCAAGCAGATGGCTGCACATTCAATGAATGAAGCAGATCTCTGATGTGAGATTGAGGGCTCTGGCTTGCCCTCCATAAACATTTCCATCTGAGATTGTGCAGAGAGTGAATTGCCTAAATCAGATGGCTGATGTGCTTATTCTCTCTGAAGTTTTCTGTCCCTCATATGAGTAATTTTCAGTTCAAGATGGACCACCTCATTTTTATCTAAGTACTTCTTAATCACTTTTTGTGCTTCTATTAGTATCATCATGTCCCTAAATCTCTTTTCAGCTTTGTAGGCTCTGAAGCTCCTATTTTTCACCATTTGTTTCAAAAAGAGAGTTTTTTTTCTTTCCAGTCTATCACTTAACTCAATTAATGTCTCATATTTCTTTGACAGTACAATGCGTGTTATCATTGTGATTTTCATGATCTACTTAGGAACTCAAAGCAGCTTTTTTTTTTTTTTTTCCTCTCTCAGAAGAACTCCTCTTTGCAAAAGCCCAGATTCATTAGGCCTAAATTAGGAGCCTAGTCACTTACAGAGAGTAATTCAGCCCATCTCACACCTAAACTGACCCTTCAAAATACCTTGTTCTCTCATTTGTCTATGGAGAGCACTAAAAAAAAAATAAAGCTTATGACGTAGGTTTATCAGTTATGTGTGTAGAGTTAAGCAGGAAGGACCACAGTCTTTTGCCTCTTGTGGCAAAATCTTAATTTTTTCCTCTTGTTCATAATGACAGTTAATTTACTTTGCCTTCAGTGACAGTTAATTACATTTGCCTTCTTTTTTAAAAAATAAATCCCAAATAATATGCTGATTGACAGGTCATTTTAGAAATCTAATATCAGCTGTTCAATCTGAAATGACAGTTTGCAATACCAGATTCTGTAAGGTAAAACCTTATAATATGTTTAATTTCATTCATTTGTCATTGCAGAGAATTAATAAAAGGGGGAAAATATCTAACGTAAACAAGTATGTACAGAACAAGCTTGCAACTCCATGTAGCAAGCATTCTGTAATCTGTAGTGATTCAGGCTCCACTAATTGCAGAGCACAACTAAAAGTAATTTAGAGAATACAAATGGAGGAGGAGGAGAGTTGCAACTTGCCTCCAGACCAAAGCCATGAAGACTCTTCTATCTTCTATCGATACAGTAAATATTTCCTTGATCTTTATTTTTCATTTCTTTTCAACCTTTCCAGCTCCTCATATAATCAATTTAAAATAAGAAAACACCCTTTTCTTCCATTCTCTGTGTTGTTCCACACCATCAGTCCTTTTCCACCCTGTCAAATAGTCTGGCAGCCCATCACTGATTTACTGAGAAATAGATTTGCATGTCTTATACTCAGGATTAGAAAGAAGCAGGAATCCAGACTTTTGTCAGTGGATGAACAAAATGCAAGAGAATAACATTATTTGCCCCTAAACTCTGAAAACTTTTAATCGGTTCATTTTCTAGAGACACCATCTCCTTTCCTGATAATACATCTCACCCCAAATAGTAGGCTGACATGAACTCCTAAATTAATAAAACGGGAAAGAATGTTCTTCAGCCAATAATAAAGTCAAGCCACCTTGAGGACATGGAGACAAAGAGTTTATATTTTGTTGTACAATGCATATATGTGTTGACTGTCTCTGTTACTTAGAGGAAAAAAAATAAAACTACATTTTTCAATATTTCATTACTGAAAAAAAAAAAAAAAATCAGCAATAAGACATTCCAAGAATCTAAGGGGTCTTTGGGAACATGATCAGTGTGTTTCTACTATTCAATAAGTTAATTCTGAATCAGCAATGCTGCAACACTCTTACACCTCAGCCCCATCTGCCAGATGCAGTTGCATCTGCTCTTTGGGTTGATGGAGGAGAGCAGCCACAGCAGCTGCAGAGCACATGTGTGTCTAGATGCACACATGTCCCTGAAATGAAGGTTGGAGAAGAACCCATTCATGTGCTCCGATGCTAGGGAAGAGAATACACGTCGCCACAAGTATAATAACTGTTGACTAGCAGAAAAGTGCACAGAAAAAATCTCCAGACTTGCAGGTGGTACAAAGTTCTTTGGAGAAGTAATTCTGTGTTGATAATAAGTCCAGAAGGACCTCACAAAAGTGAGAAAGTGAGCGAAAAGGTAGCAGGTGGTCTTCAACATAAATTACTGCAAGGTAGATTGTCTAGGCAAAAGTATTCAAAATTACATCTACATGATGCTGACCTTTAAACTGGCAGTGGCAGTTTGGGAAAAATAATCTGGGATCATCATTGGTAATTCTAAAATCATGAATTCATTGTATGGTTGTAGCTGAATGCCTCCCATCTCCTCACCCCTCCAAATATATATTTTAAAAAAAGGGGGGGGGGGGGGTGGTTCACCAGGACTGATATTGAAATGGAGCTTTGGTGTCATGACATCTTGGGTATTACATGTACTTATGGTCTCCATACCATGGGCTGGACTAGTGGTGATAGAAAAAGTATAGAAGATGGCAAGCAAAAAGATCAAATCAATAGAGAATCAGTCTTGCTTGGATCTTCAGTTTTGGAGGCTGAAGTGAGTATTATTGAGATGTACAAAATCATGAAATCATATGATAAAGTGAAAGGAGAACTGTGATTTATCAGATCTTATGGAAGTAGAAGTAGGGAGTGTTGGATGATATCCAGATAGCTGGATGTCAATTTAAAACACATACAGAATTGTTTATACATTCAGTAGGGAACCTAGAGTTTGTTGAAACAGGCTTGGGGGAAGATTCATCAGTAGCTTCAGAAGGGATTGGAGAAATTCACTGTTTAGTTCTTAAGGGAGTAAATAAAAGCATGCTCTTTAACTTTCCTAACCTAATGACTGTGAATGCTGGAAACAGTATGTGGAGTTGGATAAAAAATAAAGGCCAGGCTCAGGTACTCCCCTTAAACCGTATTATCTAATGACATTTTCAGAGTATAGGGATAGCTGGAGCAGACATCAAGCCACTTAAGGCATTTCATAAGGGCATTTCATTCTCCTACAACTAATCAAAGACGTGCCCAAGCAGCTGCCAGTCCCTCACCTGGTACTAACACTCACTCTCCATCCATCCAAGGTCATAGCTCAGCCACAAGAGGTACCCATTTTTAAGCCCATTGGCTCAAATCCTCACCTCAATCATGTTGTTTCTGTAGTTTTTTTTTTCCATTTTTTTTTTCTTTCACTAAGTCATTTTCAAGCACACTTAGTCACATCACTGAGACAGAATGAGTACCATAGAGAGAAGTCAATCTTCTGCAGCATCTCTTGTGCTGTTAGAAGACATAAACTGAATTTAGAAAGCTCCAGACCAACATTTAGTTTAATAAATGGGTCTTTTCCATGTGCACATATCGCTATAATATTATATGAGTGTATATTTGTCTGTCTGTAGGAAATCTGATTTACTTTATAACTTACAGTATTGTTGTAGATGTCCATGTATTTTAGCTGAGTTCAGTGCACTTCTCTACTTTAAATAACAAACAAGTGACTTGTTAAACAATGCAGTGTTTATAATCTGATGTTTTGGCCAGTGTTTTCTAAGGATAAAGGATTTTCAAGGTAATGCAATGTCAAATTAGCTACTCATGTCATCAGCTACTCATATCCTGGTAGCTAACTATCAAATTTTGAAGTTCTAATTAAATTCTTTGTGGCTTACAGTATACTTATCAGCCAGTCTAATATGATTTGCTTCAATGTTTTCTTCAATAATTTAACTCGGGTTTTGTAGATGTATTATGCACATTTCTGGAATGCTAATATTTGCTGTGTCTTAGTAAAATAATTCAGCTAAATACCAGAAGTATTCCTGCAAGAGGTTTGGTTTCTACAGGGAAATAGAGATATTGAACAAATTACATACCTTCTAAGGTATGTATATCGGAACACAGCTATAAACAAAAATTCAGGTGGACAGGACTACTAAGCTCGTTAAAGAACAGTTTCTTCTTTTCATGTTTAAGTTAACAAACAATTTGGAAGAAAATATTAACTTGTTACTAATAAAATTTGAGAGAACACCAAAACTGTTGAACTGCTAAATAATGAAGAGATCAGGCTAATAGACCATTAGTGATTGTAAAATGTATCTTTAGGATTAAAATGAATCCTCAGGATGATTTTTGCTAATAATTTAGAAATTTTAAACTTTTTAATTCCTAAGAAAATGATCGCTGGAAGTACATATCCCATTAGAAATTACATATATGTAGATTATCCAAACTTGTTTTTCTTGGGCACATTTTATGAGTTCCTTAAAACTCTTCAATAGGCTAGAGAGGACCATAAGCAAGCACAGCTTTAGATCCAGATCCTTATGTGGACAGATTTTCCCTACAGATGTAGCTGTCCCGCAGGTCTCTAAGTATAAGAGAGATTGTCAGGCACCAGAGCAGAGTGAAAACAGCAGGGAAAAAAGAGCTAGTAGTGTGAAATGCAATTAAATAAATTTGTAGTACAGATAGAAAGGATTTCACATAGAAGTATAAAAAGTCCCCTGTGGTTCCTGGAGAGGACAAAAAAATAACTCTGTGACGTGTATCATTAAACGTTGTGCTTCTATAATCAAAATTGCCCTAGAACTCTGAGAGGCTTCCCTGCAAACAACGCTGGAATAACTACTTCTACAAATGTTTGGTGTGGACTGTGTCTCCATTTTCCAAATAAGGTTTCCTCTGTCAGAACAAGCTGAATAAAAATGTTTTGACTGTGAGATTGCTGCACTATAATTCTTTCATCTAGGCAGCAGGAGAAGTTTAAAGCTCTTAATTTTAAATAATCACTACTGAAAAGAACAGTTTAGATCTTTGGCTGGAATAAATTGATGTAGCCACATGAAATCAATGTGGCTAAACCTACTTAAATGCAAAAAAGGTCTGTCTCTAAACCTAAACATCCGAGAAGTTAAGATTATGCATGCAAATTCAGCAAACTCCTATTCAGATGCAAATTTCCCGTGGGAAGAGGGAGAAGGGTAGGAGAGAAACACTTCTCACCTCCACTCACATCCCTGCATGCCAGCACTGAAGTGCACACCTTAAGGCAGGGAGCCTCTGCATCTGAATTGCAGACCTGCTGCATTAAGGCAGCAAACATGGAAATGCTTCTGCCCATCTTTTTGGATCCTGAAGTGCTTTGGCACCCACTCCTTTAACAAGCCACCCCAATTTTGGAGCCTTCCTGCACTATGGAAAGAGTCGCATTTTTGGTGTGTGTGATGGTGGCATCCTCCAAGCTATTCAAAACCTACAAGTCTTGTGCAAGGGATGGTGGGGCTGGCAACTTCCCAGCACAGCCAGTGGGACCGGAAAGTAAAACTGTTTGGGTTTGGGGTAGTGTGCAGAGTGGTTGTAGAGATGCAGAAAACATTGGGCCATAAGTTTATTGGGAGTTCGGCATTTTTATATATTTTTATAGAGGTGGGTCTTAGACCTGTGTATGATACCAGGCTTCATTAATTCTCCTCCGTGTGAGAGGAGGAACTTGTTCTACAGCAGGCAAACATTTCTGTTATCTCTTCTCTGGTGGAGGAGTGTCAGGAAACAAGTATTTCTCAAAGTTGTTTTCATTATCTTTCTTTGAGGAAAACAAATAATTTCTTCAAGCTTATCCCCTGCCAGTTAAATTTGGGTAGGCTAGTCTGGTGGCCTGCAGCAGGAGCAGATGTAAAACTGTGCAGGGCAGAACGAAATGATTGATAATCATTGCTTTAAGAGCAGAACTGCATCTGGAGTGACCTGAATGAATATTGATCTGAATGAATACTGATCTCCATGCAACATGAAGAGCATGTGTGAGCATGTGTGAGCATCATGCAGAGAGAGATTCCTTCAAGGAAATAGAATCATTCCATTTGATAATTTTTTCTTGTTTCATGGTATTTAGCTCTTTATCACAGTCAGTTCTCAGAAGCTTAGTGTTTATCTTCATACTGATTCTGAACCTGAAATAAAGGGATTAAAAGTCCTCAGTTATGTGAAGGCTTTGCATTGACAGGAGATATGTAAGGAATGAAGCAGCTGAATCACCAGGCAGAGAAAAAGCAGCCTGCTTCCTTTGGCACGTGGGTGCTCACAGACCCGCACCAAGGGACATGCTTCTCACAGCAACAAAAGCTGCTGCACACCACAGACACTGACAGGCATGGCTCCACAACATTGCTTTGGCACTGGTTATATTTGCAATATGTGGAAAAATGATGGGAAAGCCCAGCACTACTCTTCCCTTCATTGCAATTTGAAAAGCCAATGTTTTTTTAGGATTGACATACAAACATTAGTTTTGCCTAGCATCTCTGTAAACAGAAAAGCTCAGTGAAGGCTAATTTTAAACAGATTTGTGTCTGGAAGATAAAGTTAGGTGCTTCCTTGTTTAATAAGGGATGAAAACATTCAGCAGTCTTTCCCTGAGCATAAGGAGTGGCATGCTTTCATTCATCCTGAGGCTAACTTTTACACAACTTGTAGAAACATAATACTTTTGAGATTTCTTGTCCTCTATAGTTACTATTGACCAGCAAATTAAAAGGCTATTGGCAGGCCCCAGAGGCAGACAGATGCATAGACTTGTTCACCAGTGCAATATCACTGAAGCTTCATTTCCTTATGGTTTTGACAAAATTGCATCCTGAAGCTAAGGCACTGCACAGTGTTTGTCAGTGCACAAAAACCATGCTACACACCACACAGTGCAGCAGTCTCTTTATTAATGTTCTGGCAGGAGCACTAAGGGTTTCAGAACAACATGCCCTAGGGCAGTAAGAACAGAACCACATCCAGTCTGTGCCAAAAATCAACAGTCAGCAGCCTCCCATGCAGAAACACTACTGAAAGGCACACTGACCATAATCCAAGGCAAAATGCCCAAGTCATGGCTTCTCTCTTCTAACTAATTAACTCTACTAACGTGAGTGTCATACAGGTCCTTGGAGCAGTCAGGGTCTCCTCTGAGCTCACCTAGCTGGGGAAAGAGGAAGTCCATCTGTCTGCAGAAGTGCATTGGCACTTCTGAGAGTGAAATGAGAAGTGCATGAGCACTTCTGATGAGTCTTTCAGGCTTATCTTTGGGTGACATATCAACATCTTTGCTATTGTTTGCTTGAATTACAAGCTACATTAAAGTCTCAAGGTTTTTAGTAGTCTGTGGACATTGTTCTTCAGCTAGCAACATAAGTTATATCAAGACAACTCATTTCTATGAAACAATAGAAACAATAGAAAACAACAGTTCAAAGTTTCTATGAAACAATAGAAAACAACAGTTCAAAGTTTCTTCCTCTTCTTTTCCATGAAGCCAATCTCCTCTAGGATTTGTCATAGAAGGTACCTCCCATTGCACTGTGCTCTGTAGCGTAGTATCTATACATAGCTCATACTATAAAACAAATGCACTGGGAGAAAGCTAATGATAATTAGGTTTGGAGGCTTCAATGTGGTATTACGCCACAGTTCAGCCTCCTTTTTGGTAACAGCTTGTAGAGACTGTGAAAGATAAATAACCTATTCAGGGAAGAGAAGGACACAAAATTACCTTGAGGTGAGCTCTCCAGTAACAGTTCAAGTTGCTTTAAAGATGAAAATGCTAGGTATGTATGAATAATTTTGCATTGTATAAGTCCAAAGAAACACACCAGTTGCAGTCAGGAAAGGTTCTATGCCTTCATATGGTTTGTGTGCACAATATGATACTATGTCATTCTGACTAACAGTGGAAGACAATAGACACTGCTAATGTCCTGTATTTAAAAAGAGCTATTAGATATCAGTATC
This sequence comes from Anas acuta, assembly GCF_963932015.1. Taxonomy (NCBI): domain Eukaryota; kingdom Metazoa; phylum Chordata; class Aves; order Anseriformes; family Anatidae; genus Anas; species Anas acuta. Next base: position 10,078,388 of record NC_088982.1, on the reverse strand, counting down.
ATCAAAGAATTCAAAAATAAGAAAACATACATCAAAAGGAAGCAGCCTATATAGATAAAAGATAGATATGAAAACTGTTAAACTGTAATGAGATAAACCAAAAGATAAGACTGAAAACCATAAAAATAACTGTTGTAGTTTCCCTGTAAGTATTGAAACTAAATGTTAACTCTTATGTTGTGTCAAAGTCAGAAACTCTTGTTCAAAGTATAGGATTCCCAAAAGCCTAAAAGTTGTAGCTACTAAATAGAAAATTATGTTAAATTGCTGTGAAGCAGATAAATAGTTCATAATGACTCTTTTCAACATTGAAAGTGAAAAAAAAAACAAAAACAAAACAAAAAAAAAAAACAGGAAAAGTTTTAGATGGCTAAACACTCTTGTAAACTTTACCTGATCCCTGGCCCAAACATTGTTTTCCTTTCCTTCTCACAGATATGCTGGTTTATCAGGTGAAATCCAATTTGTGTTAGAACAGTTTTGCACATAAAACCTAGTTTCATTAAGGAAAAAATACCAACATTAAGATGGCTAGTGTTGTTACAAGAAAGTAGATAGAAAAAAGTAGCTGGAAGCAAATTGGAAAGTGATGCTCTCCCCAGAGTTCATGAGCAGGGGTGTAATGGCTGGCAAACTGTCCTTAGTCAATTATCTGTTACGTTCCCATCACAAGACACAGCTTTTAGTTGACAACTCTAATTATTTAAGCTAAATGTTCATTTTGTTTCTCCACACAAATGAGTGTCGGTCTGGGGTGGGTAAAGCAGTAGCGGGAGCAATGTTCTTCAGCAGAGGTGAAGGAACCTCCAAAAGGAGAGGGAACTACCAGGACCCACACAGAAGAGGCAGGCCTGGGAGCCCTGTGTACTCAGCTCCTGACTTACCTACATTTGGGAAAAGACATTTGAGAAGAGGGGACTAATGTGACCCCCAGAGCATAAGGCATGAACAAGGGGAGAGACATTTAGGTCCTAGAAGGCTCTGGTTCATCTTTAGTGGGGCCAGGAGCAGTGGTGTGGTGGCCTAGGGTATGATACCATTAACCACCTTCAGAAGGAGTGCCTTTCCGTGGAGAGGTACCTCCCCAGGGAGCAATACCTACATTATTTTGCATCTCTAGTTCTTAATGTTGATTAACTTGTGCCAGTCAAGTACTTTACCTGGGGCAGTAATCATGAGCTTGGCAAGGGAGGGCATTGGAAGAGAACACAGTATTCATTCTACCTTTATTTTCAGAAATTTCCCTGCTGGCATTTGTTGCCATTAATCACTTAGAGTTGATTTCAACTCCTATCAAATTAAACCTTCAAAATAGAATTAAAACAACCAAAAAGGGCCTGAAAAAGTCTTCCAAAAAGATACATTCACATAATGAGAATCTCTTAACATGACTGATGGCTCAGCAAAAGAAAAATATTGTTATCACAGTGCCACAAGAATGAAAGCCACTGCCATGTTGAACCATCCACACCACTCCAGAACATGCACACACACCCCTGGAATAAAACTACACTGAAAAGTTATGCAGCTCCTGAACAAACTTAAGTTCATCTTACGTATCTTTTCTGTTTTGTTATCTTCCCCTCTGTGGCCCTGGAACTTCCTTCGAAGGCAAGAGGAAGGATAGTAACGAGCACATAAGCATCTTTCTGGTGTTATGGCAGGGCATAGCCTAATGCTTGGTGTATTACACGTTATTAAAATAGCGTTTACAATCATAATTATTAAAGTTCTTGTGATGTTCTCTGTAGTATTCATTGTATAGTGCCTATCTACCTTGCAGGCACTGGATAACTAAATCCTTACTGTACTACTCTGAGGTGAAGTATATTAATTTCGCAGGTAGGGAACTGACCCAGAGGCATTGAGTATAAAAATTTCCTGCAATGTTGGGAGATGTTGGGAGCTTAGTTTGCAGAAGCTATAACCCTTCCTGGAGAATATGACCTGCTCTTCTCACCCCCCCCCCCAAAAAAAAAAAAAATTAAGCTGAGGCATAGGCTTAGCTCTTAACAAGGGGTAATATTCTACAAAACACAAGACATTGTGTCCAGTACTAATTCAAGAAATAAGATTTTTACTATCAATTTCATCATGAACATGATTTTCTTTATTTACTTAAGAAAACAAAAACATTATACTTTGTTGTTGTTGTTAATTATGTAGAAAAACAAAACAAACAAACAAACAAACAAAAAAAACAAACATGCTTTTTAAGTGTGCAAGTGGAATGACTATAAACAAAGCAAAACATCCCAAGCCTTGGAAGAGGCCAACACAACAAGTGTGAATTCTAGGGTTTCATCTTGCCTCACAAGATTAGAGCTGGTTATCAATATTTTAGCTGGATCTTTTCAAGAATGATTACGGTTTCTGATTATACGGTAGAAAGGAGTCTGTGGAAAAAGCAGCCTTAAAGCTAAACAACCAAATCAAAACAGTTTTATTTCCCTTGCTATAATTAGATGTTTCAAACTGTATATGCAAATCAGGCAGAACTTTAAAGAGCAGTACATTTAAAATATGAACTCTTAGAGAGGCTTATAATTCAGAAAACTGAAACCGAAAGCTTTACATCCAATTTCAGCACCAGAATATACAGAACAATGCAGCACCCCAAATAGGCCTTTATAACACATGCCTTTCAGTAGGAGCGATGCCACGCACGGAAATAGCTCCCTTTCATACTCATTACAGCTGCCTGCTCCAAGTGGCATGTCACATCTTTTGCTGTGTTTCTTTGCCCTTCATTGAAGGATTATTTACTCGTCTAATTCTTTGAGTTAAGGCACATTAAAAGTAACCAATAATTTGTGACATTCAAGAAGTGGCAGTTCATTTGAAAAAGTTTTAAACCTGTTATTTGGGAACCCTTCAGGAAGTCTCATGATCGAATCCTCCAGTATGGTTACCTATATTCAGTTATCATGCTAAAAAATAGAGTCATTTTCTTTTGGATCTTTTATTCTGTAGGCTTCTCTCTTCTTACTACTAACACTTTACAAAGGATCATATTGAGCTGTAGAAATGCTGAGCCCAAGCAGTGTGACACAAACAGACATATACTGGACATTTTTCCTGATGCAGAATTTTGCACATACAGTATTTTGGCAGTCACTTTTGTTTTGCAAAGCAAAAATAAATTTCAAGTCACCATGTTTTATCAAAACCATATGGCTCAACTCAAAGTTCTCCAGCTTGGCAAGATTTGCTTGTGGAAGCAAACGTGATGTGAATAGCTGAATTCCCTCTGCAGTTTAAATGTGTTCTTAGAGATGGCCCTGGCTGATGCTGAAAACAAACTATATTTGATTTAAAGTGATAAGCACATAATTTAATTCCAGTTTATATCATAAAAAAAAAAAAAAAAAAAAAAAAAAGTTAGATATAAGTAGCAGAAAGAAAGAAAATCTGAATATGAATTAATATTGCCCAAAACAGAGATGTCAATGGTTAAACTGTAGGATTTGGTGGAATCCCTCTAATATCTCTGTAGAAAATCTATTAAGGCAAATACTGCCTCAGAACCAGTACTTGAGATTTCTTGTGAATTATGAGATAAAAGACACCTTTTACAGTCTTTCCTTAAGTAAGTGAAGAAAACAGTGGAAAGAAAAGGGAGAATCCCTTTTTCTGGAGATATTGCAAATACAAATTCAGGCAAGATACACCTTCTATTGACAGTGGAATAAATCATGACACTAAACAGTCTGAACACTCTGAACACTCTAAATATCAACTTCAGACTAGCAAAAAAGCTGAGCTCATTAAATTTATTTGCATAAGATATTTTCATGTGTTACCAGAATTTATGCACGGGGCAATTACTTCACCTACTGGTGTCACTCAAAGCTGGAAGGATCAAGGTTTGTTTCGGTGCTGCTTGTTGTGTTTCAAGGACCATATGTTCACCTTGAGTTTGAAGCAGCAGTGAAGTTCAGCCCAGCTGTCTGTCCTGGCTGCACACCTCTTGCAGGAAGAGAGCTGTTTGCACCATGTAGCAAGTCAGACCCGGAAGTGGCTTTCCTTTGTCCACCATCCCTGGCTCCACCAGAAGAAAAACCATATCCACCACATCAGTGCTCAGATGTACACTTCAGGACTCAGAGTACAGATGCATGTCAAATTTTCACCAAAATAAACCCTTCTGGAGCTCTAAATTTCTCATGTAAACACATCCACAGCACAGACCCCTATCCCCTGCTTCCCCACACACTCACACACACATGAAACTAATGAAATGCTGTGTCACTGTGAGCTATGTAGCACTGCAATTAACTTTTTCTGTATTTATTCCCACCATCAAGGTCTTGTACTTTGTGTACTAAAATTCATTCATTTCAATGAACAGTGAAACCCAGCTCTCCTGGAAATGGTCATGTAAAATGCTAGTTGCAGCAGAATGACTGTCCATACAGCCAGATTTCTATTCTGGGATTTAGCATTACACTGTAAAATTGGAGTAGGTCCAGTGACATCAATGGAGTAGCTCTGGTTATACATGACTTAAACCAAGATGAAAGTTAATTGTCAGTAATAATACACCAGCAAATCTGTCTTCCTCCAAAACACTGCCAAACAACCATGCTCAGTTCCTTTGCATCAACTTTTAGTTCTATTGCAGTAAAAGATGACTGGCCCAACACCCATTTTAAGGAGTATTTGGAGTAGACTGAAATGGCAGTCAGAAAACTTCTTGCTATCTCTCTACATTTTGTTAGCTGAAGATCATCTTACTCCTTCTTCACCCTTTCCAGATAAAGCAGAGCCCAATTATTAACCAAGTCATTAACGTGGTTGAAGCTATGATGATATGTGGTGTAAAGTTGGGATAAGAGTGGAGAGGTGTTTCATAAAATGTTCTCAGGAAAAGCAAAATGTTATGGCATTCCTCTCTGATTCTTAGTGTAGTGGAAAGTAGACACATCATTTCTCTGAGATTAAGGCTTATTTAATGACATTTTGTCTTACTGAAAATGCAGTGTCATCTTTACCAATGGAAAAAAACTCACCTGATTGGTAAGAATGAAATTGAAACATTAGCAAGACAGAAAATCAATTTTCTTTAAGGAAAATACTTCTTCCAGATAAAGAAATTCAAGAGAATTCACATAAAAGCTCTGATTTTTTTTTTTTTTCCTAATGACTCAGGTCTTCATTTTTCTCAGCAGTAACTGTATTTGGTAATCATTTACTTCTATTGGAATTACTATTTTTCTTGTTAGCTAACTACTATGAAGCCATTTAAAATCTGTGTCACAACACTAGACACTCTCAGTCATTTATAATCTAGATTTGTTGATGTCTTAGTATGTATCATGTTAATAAGCATGGGTAATATGTGGGAAACATCAGTTATGTCTATGTATTAAAGAGCCCTGATAAAGACAGATACAGAGCCATGTCTGCTATGACCTCATTTTAGATGCTTAGATGTCTACCTCTGACTTCATTTGACTATTTAAAGTGTTGGCAGTAATTGCAAGGAGAAAATATATACATAAAAATCACTCTGCACTAACATCAATGCCTAAATTCATTTCCCTGCTGTAACAGTATTCTATTCCGCCATTATAGACTGTACTTGAGACAAGTTTGAAAGACAGTGCTTAGAGCTAATTGCATCCATTCAGCTTGTGGCAGCAAGATTGGGTTATGTTTGGGTTTTCTTGGTGGAGAGTCTGTTGGTTCATCCTCAAGTAGAGCCAGAGTACAAGGGAATGTGTAGGTGGCAAGGGACCACTTTGCCACTTCTCTTGTCAGCATCTCCCTTACTTAAAAGTAACCTATGCTTTCTTTTGTGTGATGTAAGCACTTAGTATTCATCTTTTAGAATGGCGTCCACTGTCCAGAGGTCCCTTCAGACCTGAAGAGCTCACGTGGCTGAAAGCAGTCCTAATAAAAGATATGGTCTAAAAGGTAACAGTTGTAATAAAAGATATGACCTCTTCCTGTCTTATTTGTACCTCATGATCATAACAGTAACAGCAGCACTACCAGTACAGTATAATCAGGCAGAAGAGAAGGTCCTAAACATGGAAAAAATACCTGGCAATACTAAAAAAATAAAAATAAAATAAAATAAAATAAAATAAATATATATATATATAAAGAATTATCCCTCTATTTTCTGAAAGCCACATTTCATCAATGAAATAAGCACCTCAGGAAGCTTTGGATTCGTATCAGTCATCTAGACACAAAACCTGTATACACGAGTGACACAAACCTTAGCATGGCAGAGGGGGGCTGCCGACTGTACTATACAGCTTCTCAAAGCTCAGCCTCATAGCATGGATGTCTCTGCTCAGACCCTTCTGCCCCTATCTTCTCGCTTTCAAGACATTAATATATATAAAAAAAGGTGAAACGTTTGTCAATTTTGTCTGTTGAATATTGTACATTTGGTTTTGCCATCCATTTCATGGATCCATTTTTTTTCAGGCTTTGGTATGTTTTATCTGAAGTTAAATATGTGCTTAAAAAAAAAAAGTAGAAGAATAAATTATTTTAATTCTTATCACTATGGGAAACACTCTCTGTTCTACCTTTTACTGCTACCTTTTTCACAAAAAAACTATGCAACATTTCTTATTACGGTCACTTCATCTCAGGTCTCAGTTAATTAAAGCCTTTGTCTTAAATGTTCTTTAGGATTTTGTAACACCTGATATGTGTTTTGAGTAGCTCTAATAAGGAGCTCATTATGCCCTTAATAAGGTATGCTTATTATGCCCCTCCCTCAGCAGACTTTGGCAATCTTTAATGAATCTTTAACAAATAAATCTTTAATTATCACTTAAACAATATTTAGTAAGACCTCAGGACTTATTTTCTTTAGAAGATGTTCTCCATTTTCTACATTTTTCCTCATACACGTTCAGTAACTTTTGTTTGTTTAATGATACGCTTCCAGTACAGGCAGTTCCCTCACAAGGGTAAAATATCAAAGAATAAAACTATCTGTTTTCATAGTCCTGCTACAACCTTTTTCAAAACCTGTATTGAGTTTATTGCATAAATGTTTTTTTTTAATATCTATTTACCACAATATTCTAGAACATTACACTAAAAATATACCCCTTTAAGCAGTTCAAAAAAGATTTACATGAACAATAACATAATGATTGTCAGTCTGCAGTATATAGCTGGGATCTAGGAACCATTAACCTTTATTATACTTCTTTGTAAAATTGCCGCTTTCAGGAACCCCTAATTCTATTTGGTATGAAACTTTGCTCAAGTAACTTCCATCCTCTTGTTCGTGACATTCACCACTGTTCAGCAATATGGCATATTGGACCTGAAGTTCTGGAGAATACAAATTTTTCTTTGATTTTGAGAAACAAGAATAAAGTACTTGTTTTATTTGTTTGATTCATCCTTCACTTATCTCTAGCATCCTATTGCTTCAAGTGAATCAGCACATTTTTAATGCATTTTCTTAATTGATTGTCACTCAGACACTGCCATTCTGCCAATCAAAAATATTTGCATTTGAAATTCCTCAGCTTAGAAACTGGCAAAGCCACATCAGAGACAGGGGAGTGGTAAGGTATCAGTTTAAGATCCTGCAATCTCTTTCTTGGGAAAGGGGAAAATTCTGAATGTAAATGTCATAAGAAAAGATTTACTAAAAAGGCTATAGAAAGTTATACAAGTAAAAGGAACTGAGCCATATCTCTGCTACCACAAGAAAAAGTAGTTTTATCAAAGAGAGGAATTGATGGCAATTACTGCAAGAACTCCAGAGAAGACAGCAAATGTCTCTGGGAAAAAATAAATAAATAAATAAATAAATAAAAATAAATCAGATTTTTAGTGGACAGGATAAATGAGTCAATTTTTACTGTTTTATTCTAATTAGCTCTATAAAAAAAAATCTTTTAAACGATTTAAAAAACAAAATAATCATCTTCTGGGAGTGTGATTAAAAAATACATGAATGTAACTACTGCAGCCAGTCTGAAGTAGAGTCGGAAATCTCCATGTTAGCTGTAGAAAACTCTGAGAGGAGAAGAGATGTAAATGATGACAAACTTTAATAGAGCTAAGGACATATAGCAAGCATCCAAACAAGAGTCATGAAGGCAAAGCATAAAGAAACACACACGGTAGAATCAGAGGCAAAATAGTTGTTTTTAAATTGAACAGGTAGTGATTTAGAACGATGCAACCAAGGACTAAATCAAAGAGAATATTCAATTTTGCAAAGGCCTTGTTTATGTGGCCATAACGACCATACTGAAACAATACCTCACAGTTTCACAGGCAGTAAGTACCTGTCTCTGTCCATTAGAGGCTGAGTTGTGTCACTCCTTCCCTTGACTAACATCCTTGCTTGCTCCACAAGAACTGACCATTGCTTCTCTCAAACTATCTGATTCATTCAAGAACTCAATTGAAACTCATAGGAGAGCCTTTCAAACAATTAGGTTTTGATTTTTTTTCTGGGGAAAATATGAGCCTAAAAGAGTAACTGTTTCTTCAAAGTATATCAGTGGATATAAGATTATTTCTCCTTATAAACTTCGCTTCATTATATCTTTAGACTGTCACTGCTGTTTCATTCCCAATAACACATTGTGAAAGACAAAAGACAAAATAGTCTATTTTGAACATCAGAAAGGATTTGAATTTAAATAATAAATATATATAAATATATGTTTTGGTTTTGGTGAATTGTTACCAGCCTGTGCTCCTCTGTTGTCTTGCCAAAGCACTGCCAGTGCCCATCAGTGTATAGCCATCTTTTCTGACCACAGTCAGGACTGGTTAAAAGAGGAAATAGAGGTTTTAAAATAATGACGAGTTCGCATGGATATTTATGGAGAAAATGGAAAAGTTGTGCCTTAAGGTGATACAAACACGTCATGGTAGCCTCACATCTAAATTACAAATAATGTTAAAAAAATTTGCATCTTAAATCCTCATATACATGTGTGTGTCCTAGATCAAAGACTCAGGGGCATATGCCAGCCATGGATATGTGCCTTGAGTAACTAAATGTCAATGTGCAGTCCCCTCTTCAACACACAGCAGCGTTTATTACTCTTTTTTTCCCCTCCACCTTCTCCTGATGATGTTGTTCTTCATGGTTCACAGCAAGTGACTTGTTTAATGCCTGACAAAGAGCTACCTCCTCTAACCCTCACACAGTATTAGGATCACACTTCCTCACACCTTGCCTTTGCAGATCCTGTAACAAGCTAGATACTTGTGTAACATCGAGAGGCACAGCTCACTGAGGTCATTACAGCAATGGCAACAGTCCCGGTGTGCTGCACTGTTTTGAGGCTTTGTGCTCTGGTTCATACTGGGATTTGTACTTAGCAGCAGTGTCCTAGAAAGGAGATTCAAGGGCTTGTAAGAGCTGAAAATGCAGCCTGTGAGAACCACCTAGAACTCATCCGCTTACAGGGGTACAAAGGGCGACAAATGTTGCTTTAGCCTATTTCCGTCCTTATAAGCTGATTTTGCATCAGACTGCAAAAACTGCTAATGTTGGCTTGTATACAAGTGGGCATTGTATGCCTGAAAAGCATCTTTAGCTGAAGGTACTGAATGATTTGGGGTATGATGCTGAAATTACAAGACCTTTGAATCCTCTCTGAGCATGTGTTTGTAGTGTTGAAATGGGAGCTTAGAAGTGTGAGTATGAGCTTTCAGGAGACATCTTCCTCCACCCTTTCCTTTTCCATTTCCTCTTCTCCCAAGGGCCATCGGTATGTATGTCAGTACATGCTGAATATGTCACCTGTACAGACTTTAGCTGCAAATGCATCTGATATTCATGTGTTTTTTAAAAGAAATACATATTTCATAAAAGGAGGAGCATATTTTGGGGAAAATATTCACACTTCATGTGCTTTTTGGAAGTATCTTGTAGATTTGCAAGATACAAGAAATCAAAATTTCAGTTCTTTATTGTGCTAGAAAAAGGTGATGGAGCTGACTAAGCAGTTTTTAAATAAAGTTCAGAGTTCGTTCAGAGTCATAGAATCCCACAAGACTCTAGATATGGACATGGTAGTGAAAATACTTTCCAAAAACTGAATGCAATGACTTCCACAGCTTGAAACCCAGGGTTAATTTGATTTGTTCAACACTGTATGTGCTTTCTGATTTACCATTCCTTCTGATTAACTCCCTCTATTGGGTGAACTTGGTTCTTTGAATTGGCTTCACTAGGTTCTTTCGACTGACCTGTCTGCATGAAACTTATTGTGGAGGAAACACATGTATTTTCAGGAAAACATTATAATCTTTTACATTCTCTGTGGTACATACTTTTTTCTCAAAATACAATATATGCTTACTGAAAGTACATAGTTTTGGGGTGTATTTAGTAATAAAAGCAGACATTCTTTAACATGAACATAGCACAATCTTTTTTTAACTTCCCTTGTCCCTTCTTTCTGAGCCTACCTATATATGGTTGATAATACCATGAACTTGTTGAAGGAAAAGGAAAGCTTTAGCAGAAGACAGAGAAATACAAAGACTTGAATGACTCTGCTAAGATCCATAGCAAGAGCAGAAATGCAAAAATAGGTCTGTTTTCTATCTCTCTCAGTTTTTACCTTTCGACAGTACATGAGAAAACAAGGCTTTACATGGAGAACACAGCATCACTTTGCATTTCATAGAGTGTTTTGCTTTTGTTGTGGCTGGGAGGCAGAAGTAATCACCGACCTCCCTCTCAGAAAGTAACAGCTAGAGCCCATGCTAAGTGTGTTCTTTACAGCATGGTAGAATAAAGCTGGGAAATTACCAAAAGCACTGTGTAAATCAAGAAGGATTAGAAACAGGTGACTGCCAAGCAGCTCAGTCAGAAAGCCCTCATATGCAAACAAGTGAAAATTTCTTCTGCCTTAAGAAAAAAAACAGCCTTAGAGAGGCTCAAAGTGTAAATACTACTGGGATACATTGTAAATTGTTAGAAATTGAAATGTAAGGAAGAGAGGGCTGATACTGCCATCTTTTTTTCACTCATACTGAATTTCCCAGTGTCAAACACTACTTTATTATCCATAATACCAAGACGGAAGCATAATGTGGTTGCTGTCTTCTGCCAGCATCCTTGCTATTCAATGCAATCATTAAAATGCCAGAAATAAAGGAGAAGTGGGAATAATACACATAGTGGACGAAATCTATGTTGCTTTCAACTATTCCTGCAAGAAATGTACTTGTTTTGTTCATTTCAGAGAATGTTTGTTTCTGATACTAATGGCTGAACATCTGTTTTACAATCTCTGGAGAAAGCTGTGCAGAATAAATTCACTGTCATTAAATACAGAGCAGTGTTGATCTTCTACTCCCCAATTCAGAACACTGCTGTTATTTAAGGGCTTGAAATGTTTCTCTTCATGGCTAATTGCTCATGATCCATGTGACAGCTTCTACTTTTCCAACAGGAAATATCTCTAAAGGATTCTTTGCCTTTCTTAAAGGCAGTGTCTCTTCCTTAAAAGTTGGCCATTCTCAGCTTGGAAATGGTTTTGATGGGGTTAAAGTGGAACCTGGTTGTAAACCCAGACAGCTTGCATTAGGTATTATCCACCTCACCACTGAAACTAAGGGCAAAGAAGCCAAAAGGCCCTAATAAATTTGAGAAGAGGAAGCATCAAATCACTGGGGAAATTGGGTTATGTCACCATTGTGATGTGAATGAGAGACTGTTACACACAGAGCTTCTGATGAGAGACCTTGTGAAGGACCAAACACACCACATGGCTTCCAAGGAGTCTCTCAGAAAACCAGTTAGCAACTCCATTTACCAGTTAGCACCCTGCATCAAAAATTCACTGGAGGAGAAACAAACCTCAGCCTGTCATGCTGTTACTCATCATTGCTTTTCCCAGCATGTTCCTGCTTGTATCTGATGCTTTTTTGTGGTCTCCATCCATATCTGCCTTGCTGGGTTCCTGCTTCCCCAGCAGTCAGCCTGTCAGAGCTGGCAGGCTTTCTTTTCTTCTTTTTTTTGTTTTTTTTTTTTTTTCTTCCCCATTATTCAAAAGGACACTGGGAATAACAAGATCTTTTAAACTGCTCTGGTCCCTTCTCTTTCAAGCCCTGTTTCTGGTCCGTGTGCCCCACATAATCTTCCCTTGGGCTCTGCTTGCTGCTGTGATTGCTGTAACCTCACAGTATTGCAGTGCTGATCACAGCCATCACAGCAGCCAAGCACGAGTTCTCTGGGATATATTGACTTCACAAGATGTGCAAAACTGAAAAAATCAGCTAGGATTTTTAGAAATAACTGAACATCCTGTTTTTCATTAAATTTTAATGGGGATGAAGGTCATACACAAAGCTCATGACCCAACACCAAGCACTAACTGAAAACACTACAATTAGATCTTTGCTCTTTGCTTACTGGAACTGACAGGAAAGGAGTTCTTTTGCTTGCTTTGATTTTTAATATTATTTTTTTTTAATCTTTATTTTTGAACTAGGACTGAGTAGAATCTCTACTTTTATAGTAAGGAGAAATTATTTTCTTTTTTTTTTTTTTTTTTTTAATTACTGCACAAGACCTACAAATCATAAGATTGAAACAGAAAATCCTCATGAAGGCAGGTTAATTTGAAGTCACTTTTGGATTTGGAGGCAGGAATCCTGAGCTGTCACACCAACTCACTGTTCACCTCAGGAGTCACATATGTGAATGCCCTGATATATGTTTACAGTTTTGGAGCTCTGACCCTGGAACAAGCAGATCCTGATTCTTCCAAAATGCATTTCCCATCGGATTCCCTTGGATGTGCCATCCTGCCAGAATTCAGACAAACTCTGTATGTCTAAACATGCTGTCCAAAATCTGAGGCAGTAACACAGATGCCTCTCTTAAAAAATTTGAGTATATCCTGAGTTTACCTGTATCTCCAATGATAAAGAGTGAGGATACAACACAGCTTTTTACTGCCTAAGGGGAGCTCTCATTTGGGAGTTAATAACTATTTGAGTTAAAATAAATGCAGAGAAACTAACAAGCATACTGGAAAGAGAGGCTGTGGTCTGTAAGTAAAACAACTTTACTTCCTTGCTAAATTGGATCTTGCAAGTGTATGCATCATTAAGAGTTATAGCTGATACAGGGATTTAAAATACGCCTATATGTAATTGGTGTGTTGCAGTACTGCTACTTCCTTTCTTGTTGGGACTACTGCAGAAAGGAAAACTAAAAGAAAAAATTAATATGCCGTGCTCAGGGACAAGGTGATCAGACAAATTTCTACTGTTTCAATGCAAACAGACATATTCGGAAGTTCATTGTCCATGTGCAGCGTGACACTTTTGATCAATTTTCCTACTTCAGTGAAACTGATTCCTGGATTACCCTCAGAACTGATAGGCTAATTCACTTCTTTTAAGAACCTAACCTGCAGTGGCCTTACTGAGAGGTTTACTGATGTGAAGAAAAACAAGAAAACTCTAAACCCATGGCTGAGATCTTAATAGCTGTTTTTGTCCTAACATCTTCAAGTTATGTCTGTACTTGCCAAATCGGGCACACAATTAAGAAGCACTGATGAAGTAGACAGGGCAGAATAGTTGCTAAATTAAACTTTTTGTTAGTTTTGCATCAAATGGTGGGTTCATTCTTGTCCCTGTCCTGGTAAAAATCAATTTGACACTTACTATAGCATCTTGATTCCAATTTATTCCTCTCCTGTTTACTTTCCAAAATCAAAATCTATCTACCATACTCTTTGTAATTTTCCTCCATAGCATTGTTTCCTTTCCCTCCCTTAACCCTAACACCTCCAACCTCCACCCTGCTTTTCTTTTTGCTTTGCTCTCCTGGCTAGCATAGATTCCCAAGGCATAGTCTGAGGGGTGTCTTGGAGGATGTTTTGGGAAAGAAGTGCCACAGAAATCAGGAGGTAAAATTAAAATAAAATAAATAAAATAAAATAAAATAAAATAAAATAAAATAAAATAAAATAAAATAAAATAAAATAAAATAAAAACATCTTAGAAGAGGTTTAGATTAATTAGTCTTCATCATGGCAGACATCATTCCTTATCTAGAATGGAGTAAAGAGAGAAGAAAAACAGTTGTTATTAGCACTTCTGTCCCAAAACAGCCAGCATTTACAAGTGTGTTTACACATTTGCAGCATGTTTGCTTCTGCACGCATAGACCTCGTTTTTCAGCTGCTGCTGTACAAAGTTTGGAAAATCACAAGATCCAGACCAAAAAGAAATGGTCACAGTGGTTTAATGAGGTGCTGCTTGCTTTTGCCTCACTTCTGAGAGGCACCCTTCACCTCCAAGTCCTTTGGAAGCCCTGTGATGAAGTCTGGTGTATTGCTGAAAAGTTATTTTATCATGCTTTACTGTCCTTTCCAGTCTTTCATCCATACCCTTTTCTGCAAGTTAAAAGCTTTCTAGTTTAACAGCTGACATTTCCCTTAGATCTGGAGCTTAGCACTTGCCAGAAACCAACTTGTACCAGAAGGGAAGAAACCAGGTAGAAACTCACACACTGAAGCTTTTCTCCTTCATGTCTGCAGCCTCATTTTATACTGCTTGTGCACAGACACTACCCTCATTACCTCCAACTTTAAACAACCCTAGTGCAGACAACAGATCTAGGAACAATGGAGCGTTTTTGTTTTGTTTTGAATTGCTCTTTAGCCAACAGCTAACAGCTTGCTTTATTTATTTATAAAAATTTAATTTTATCTGATATACTGTACATGTGAATGATTTTAAAGCTCATGCCTAGAGGTTCGGAAATTAACAAATACAGAGCTGCTCTTTTGGTCCTCGGGTGTTATCCACATCTCAGCAGGATCTCTAATGGATTTTCCACATCATTTAATATCTTGCAAGATATAACAATGCATTGTGTCATTTTTTCAAAAGCAATTAAGCTAAAGCTATGATTTGAGGGAAGCCGCTTACCACTTCATGAGAAAGCAATATGTTTCCCTATCCAAAGTTGAGCCTTCCTGATGACAACTAATACAACTAAAAAATGTAAAATTCTTAGGATCATAAAAAATGTTTGTAGAACAGCTCTCCTAAATGGTAAATATTGTATGCACAGGTGAAAACAAACCCTATAGCTCCTTTGTATTGCATTGTAAGCTGTGTGGCCATAACCAGGTCTGATCCAAAAGCTGACACAGAAACACCTACTCCAGTCACTCTCCCCTGCTGATTCATTCAGGTGAGGCACTGCACTAATGCGTCCCAGGGCTGCCATGTAGCCATAGAGGCTGGACAACAAGCAGAGGATCTGAAGCTCCTTTGAACTTTCCCATAGAGACAAACTAGTCTCCTGGGAGAAGTGGAATGGAGCAGAGACCGTTTTTTGGTCTCACAAGTTTTGCTGATATCACTGTGCTGGCAGCAAGCTAGTGGTCACAATGGTCAAAACAAGAGGAAGGGGAGGCTGTGTCCAGGCTCCAGAGGATAAGAAATAACCAGAAGTGAAGAAAAGATGAACATCAGGAGCTGTCTGGAAATCACTACTTAAAGTCCTACAAAAACTTCCATGAAATATCTTTAAAAACACACAAACTGTGCACATGCTGAGCCAACTTGCTGATTTACAAACAGCAGCTATTGGTCTCGCTAGGGGTAAAATAAACTTTTAGGACATTTTTAGTAGCTTATAATACTCTAATTCCTTTTAATCTCATGCTTTTTTATGCTTTCATCTATGCCAAGCTGAAATATTTTGTTAAAGTTGAATGGAAATTAGCTCACAATTTCTGATGCAAGTTTAAAACAGAAGAGATTTTGCAAACCTAATTATACATATTTAGAAAAGGCTTAGAGGCCGGTTAGAAACCACCACTGCCCTGGAGACCTTATAAGCTTATGAAAATCTGGAGATCAACAAAGGGCAAAACCATCATGCTCATTTTGCACATTTCATTAGATCTAAAGAACAAGCCAAATGTGTGGTGAGGAGGAATAGGGCAGGGTAGGAGGTCTGGCTCACAGCCTTACAGTTATGCGTATTTGCAATGCAAATTTCTCACACATGCAGTAAAGCTGCCATTATAGTTTGATCAAGAGATGGTTTAAAAATATATGAACTGAACAGTTTATGTATAACTTCATTCTGCAGCTTGTAATTGGTTTCAGTTCCAGTTCAGAGAGCAAAAAAACTTATCTCAGACACTTGCATTAGGTCTGGAAGGGCTATTTGAAACCCTCCTGTTTCAAAGCACAAAACAACCTGTAACTGTGGGAAATGCAAAGGAAAAAAAAAATAAGTGAGACTTTTGGCATTTACCTGAGACTTTGTTTTTCCATGTGTTATAAGTCATAGCAGTACACAAAAAAAAAAGGCACTGAATTAGGGTAAAACGGACAATAGTTCAATATCTTCTTTTCTATGCTCCTGTCCAGTTTTCCGATCAGTTACTTATTTTCCTAGAAAGGGCTTCAGGTGTATCTCAATCCTTAGTAATCAACATAAGCAATGTGATCTTGCATAGCAAAGAAGAGTCAGCAGCAAATCTTACTCATCTCAACACCTTGAGCCTATCTTTTTTTTTCTTTCCAGATGAATAAAATATCACTTTCTGACTGCTGTCAAGTGAATTAGAAAAGGGCAAGTTAAATAGATCTGTTGCCTTTAACCTTCCTGTAGAGATTTAATAATCTGTGTTATCTCTTTCAAATATATCTATTTTTATTCCAGGCTGAATTCAATGTCATGTGTTAATGACAGTTCTGGACATACAAAAAATACATTTTTCCTCTATTTATGTCTATTGGAAAAGCCCATGGGTGTTGTGGGATCTGATTATAAGAGCTCTTATATTTGGTTGTATTACAATGAACTACCCATGACCAGGTACATTCAGTGGAAATGGAAATCATCTATGTTTTTGGTTTGTTTGTTTAGACTGGAAAAAAAAAATTACTATGTTGGGCTCAGGGTGCAAAAATCACTAGCACTTGTTCACTAGCAAAGATCATGAATGTTTGCCATTACAACACTGAAAGATTGAAATCCTCCTACATTTTTAGTCAGCCTATGAGCCAGCATACAGTCAGGATGCAAATTTGATACCTTGGCACCAGCAGAGAGTAGCTGTCTGGTCTCTTGAAACCTGCACATGGCAACTAAAAATCAGTTTACAATGGTTTTGCCATGTGGAGAGAGGAGAGAACATATAACCCCTATATTGCAAAGGAACTGAGCAGAGAGTAAAGGGAGCAACTTCACAAGCTGAAGCATCTGCTGCAGGAATGATAATTATTACAATGAAAGATAATACTTCTTTCCCACACCTAATGTAACTTCTTTAAAGTAAATCTGTTTGGCATCTTATTTCAAAACACCTGTGATAAGGATTGGAGACATCTTTCAACACTACGTTATTATTAGGCTTTTATCTGCTAATAGGAACAAAAGAAACTAAGTTAATTTTCTAAGAAAGGAGAATTCTTATTGTCCCACACTGCCCATTTACCTTTTATTTTAATGTTCTCAAAACTGGTTGGCTGTCCAGTGTAAATACACAATGCAAATTATCACAGAGATATTTTTAATAAAAGTTAAGCTTTTAGGTCAACTGATATTTTTGAAAACTATGGAATCAAATTCACATTGAAAGGACAGGTAGAAGGTCAATTTTGAGCACTGTGTTTGGCAGTGTTCTTAGGGCAGGAGAGCAATTTCTTAGTAACTGTGGCTTGGTACTTCTGGAGGAAAAACAAACAAACTAACAAACAAACAAAAAACAGTAAGAATAAAGGACAACTCAGAAGCACTTTGTGTTAAAATAACATTGAAGGCAGAAGCTGGAGCTAAGAATGAGGATAGATACTTGCTGTGTACTAATAATGTTTCTGTAATTATTTCCATGCCATAGGAAATAGGATGTACCTAGTTAATGTTGAAGGAAATGATCCTCCAGCTACATAAATGCAGACACCATGGCCTATTTGCCTTTTGTCTTGAACTCTAGAATCCTTTAACTTTGAATTTCAAATAATGCACACTTAATAGTTTACTACATAACAAAAAATAAAAATAAAAAAGGAGCATTTCCAAGTTTGTCATTACTGTACATATCACCAATATCATTGCAAATAAAAGAATTTTGGTAAACTTGTCATTATCCAGTCAAAAAAAAATCTCCAGGATACCTACTAAGAATTGTAAAAATTAAGATCTTTCCTAATTGTCAGACAAAGAGCAAGAGTTTTCAATAATTGCATAGACTACCTCCAACTCACAACGGCTTTCCAACCATATCCCTCAGCATAATAACTATGGTGATATCATTCTGCAATGTTTCCATGTCAAAATCAATTTATCAAATTCCACAATCAATGTAAAACAGTCAGTTGACAAACTACCATATTAGTGAAATAGAGAAAGTAGTACAAGTCTTACAAAATTTATCAAAACTAATAATTTATGACCAGATTTGTATAAACTAGCCTGGAAGATTGTATTTTGAAATACATTTTCCCACTTTTCCCACTCTCACCATTCACCTTAGCCTATAACACATCTTAAACTCATTCTGGCAGCTTGTTTACAACCTGACAAATGTTGTTTGCAACCAAAATGTTCCAGAACAAATTTACAATATTTACCAGCCTACCTTTATAAACTTAATGGTAATCAACCCCAAGAAGAAAATATTCAGCAACTCTGAGCACAACATGTGGGTATTTCAGTATGTGATGTAGTCAACAACATGGTTAACATTGAATAAACAATGCACCTTGATCAAAAATAGTAACATCTACTCAACATAACAAAAAAATTGCCTCTGACCTAGGTCAGAGATAAAAGATATTCAAAGACTCATAAAATATATTTGAGAGATGGGAACTAAATTTATTAAGAAGGAAAGAGAGAGAAAGAGAGAGAAAGAGAGAGAAAGAGAGAGAAAGAGAGAGAAAGAGAGAGAAAGAGAGAGAAAGAGAGAGAAAGAGAGAGAAAGAGAGAGAAAGAGAGAGAAAGAGAGAGAAAGAGAGAGAAAGAGAGAGAAAGAGAGAGAAAGAGAGAGAAAGAGAGAGAAAGAGAGACTCAGTCTGTCTTGTTTGATCTCTCTGTTCCTCACATGTGAAAGACTTCTCTTGACTGTTCCACCAGGGCTAAGCCTGTCACCTCCTTGCCTGCCAAATCTAAGCTCTGCTCCAAAAGTGCTAATTACCCCTTTTTTTCTCTCTTGTCATCTAATTGATCGGTATAATTAAATTAAAATATGAGCAGTTGTTTCTAACTTGTGGTTAGCTTTGGGTTTGTTGCTTCTTTGTCAGATATCGTGAAAGTACCATATGCCTGAAAGTGTTTTCCTTCTGTATGCCTGTTTAACAAAACTTGTTAAGTCTCCCTACACACATTTTTCTCTTACAGTCTTAGACTAGTACAGCTACATCACAAACTAGCTGTTACTACGCATTGGTAAAGCAATTTCTCAGTTAATTGAACTGGTTCATTAATGTAAAAAGAAGTGTGTCTGTTGCATTTTGTCTTGTTTAGCTTTCTTTTCATATGGACAGAATTCTGTTTTTTTCTGTCTACTTTAAACAAAAGACACATTTGAACAATCATAATGGGAAAAGTTTAGCAAAGTAAGTGTCATGCACAGAGCCAAAACTCATTACAGGGAATTTCTTACATGTTGGAAGTCTTGGAAATTTTTGAACGAGTCAGTTTTCTACTCAAAAGAAGAATCAACAAGTAATATTTTCTATCCATTTGTTTTAGCTATGGGGCTTCCTTTCCCTTTCAAAATTTTGAGTAAATAGCCTGTTTTAGACTACCAAATTTCCAGAACTCAGAAAAAATTGCATAGCCTTCTTAGGAAATAGTTATATAGGAATACAGAACATGGAAATATGTATTAGTGAAAGTGATATTTTTTAAGAAAGACACTATTAATTTTCTTCTTGGGGTAGAGTGTTATATGCCACACACAATAAGTTCATTATTAAATATTTACTTTTTTTTTTTATAATATAATCATTTTTCCTCCTGCTTTTTGGTGGCTGTCAGAATAGAGAAAGAATAAAAAGAACTCAAGATCTATAGTATTTTCCTGAACTCTGCCAGTCTTTGCATTCATCTGGAATGTGTAGACTGGTTTTGGCAAATATTTTCTGGCTAGCTCTATTCAGAAGATTTGTTGGTGAGATTTCTAGTCATTTATAGGCTGGTATGTAAGATGAACTTAAGAAGTCCATACATGAAGCAGATCTTGCAGACACCCTTCTTTCTATGGAGACTCTGTAGTGTTGGATAATTATGGATTATTGGTATGGGAGCCAGAAGGAAAAATAAAATAAGCACATGAAAAATAAAAGAGATTAAATATAGATGGGTTTCAAAATTAACTGTCCTTTTAAATAATCTGTCTTTAACAAATATCTTGATGATTCAGAATGCTGTGTAATACTAGGTCACTGCAAAACTTTCACACTTACCTCTTTCATCCCAACTCCTTGTCTATCTTCCCCACATGTGCTATATTTAATCTCTGATTAGATGTAAATGATGAGAATCAGGCATGGGTCACCTTGAGTTTGTACAGCACCTAGTTCAAATGAGTCCTATTCTTAGTGGCAAAGTTATTGCTGCATGTCATAAGATCACCCTCAAAATAGCACTCCAGGAAATCAGGATTCCAGTCCTGTAAAGAATATCCCAGTATTAATTGGATCACTGGAGAAGTATGAAGTAAAATAAGTGCAAACAAGTCTTTGCGGGACCACAGATGCACGTTGGAGACTGCAAATATATACTGTGCTGCATTTCAGAGGCAGAAGTCTTAGCATATGGAGCAGGTAAGATGAACTTATGTTACTTAGCATTTATAGAATGAGCAACAGTGAAAATACTGTGAAAATGTGTGAAGGAGAGCATTAAACTTTTCTCATTACAACTTTCACCAAACAATTCATTCCAGACAATGGATTTTGTTTAGTACTAAAGGCACAAGCTATGCTGTCTTTCTTTATTGAAATTTTCAGCTGAGGAAGAAAAAAAGAAGAAAAATAAAAATAAAAAAATAAATAATCACTTTCAGATAGGGAAATTATTCCTGGATGTGGGTGTAGGTAGAAAAATAAGGGTAGCACTTAAGATTAGGCAAGGAGTAGGAGGAAATGTCTGCAGAGGGGAAAGTAGAGTTTTATATCCCTAAAGTATAAAGACATTTGAAATACATCTGAAATATCATCAGAAATACCATCAATAAAGAGAATACAGAGAATACAAAATTATGAAGCATACCTTGATCATTTGTCAATAGAGGTCAACTTTATTTTCTTCCTACTGAAATTGAGGCTATTTTCTTTTCATGGTAAAAAACAAACAAACAAACAAAAAAGTTCCATTAACCCAAATAACTTTTTTTTTAGGAGTAGGAGAGAGACTTTAGAAGAAATACACTTGAGAATCACTAAACTGTTGGAAGTTCAAACCTATATTGCCTATATATAGGCAAACCTATCTTGCCTCCCAAGAGACCTCAGGAGCTTTCTGTTTTTTTGTGGCTTTTTTTGGTGTGTGTTTGTTTTCTTTTCTTTTTTTTTTTTTTTAATTTGTTTGTCTGTTTTCTGTTATCATTCTTTTGCTTGTTTGTTTGTTTGCTTGCTTGTTTGTTTTTAATTGAATAGCTTCACCAGAAAGCTGTTAGAAGGAAACCATAAAATTCTCTTTTTGACAAGTTAGGAGACCACCTTTTCAAGGAGTTAAGAGACTTTAATTCAATTGCTTCAGATAGCTAGGCCAAACAATAACTCTAAATATGGTAAAATATAGTATTAAGAAGTGAACTTTTAGTTATAACCATACATTAGCAAAATTTAGTAAATCAAACGCAACCCATCAGGATAAATCAGCTATCACCATTTTTCCTTATGGGTACCCATAGCAGAAACTCATATAACCCTGCTGTGGGGAGTCAGATGGAGACAGCAGGGGGTGCGGGAGAGGGAGGCAGGCAGACCAGGAGGAAGGTACTGGCACATCACGTACTCCCACCTCCTCGTCTGGCCAGGGAAACCTCTGACAGGGACTCATCTGTGTACTTGGCACCATCACTCTTCACTTGTCCAGCTCCTGCTGTTGTAGGAGCAACTTCCCTCCTCCTTTTGCTTCCATTGGTTTCTAGAATCTACTGAGGTTTTCCAACTGGTCCCTGAAGTTGACCAAGCTCTAAGCCAAGCCTTTTCTGGCTGTCTTTGAAATACCAAAGCTCTGGATGCTTCTCAGAGGGGGATTTCAGCAGTGTTCAGCTACAGCCACGCAAAGAGAGGAAGGAAAAATGTGTGTTATGGTAGGGCCTCTGGAAGAGATGGAATTGTCTTGGGAAAGTGAGAGCAAAATTAAACAAGTGTGCCCCCCACACAACTGTGGGGGTGTTTTGAGTGGTTTGCTTCTGACTTCAATCTTCAATAAAATCATATGTGCAAAAGAACAGAGACTTTTTCGTCCTAAGTATATAATTCCCATCGTCAGTAACCATCATAATTTTCATCCTGAAGTCAGTGTGATGTTGTCCATTCTGTGCATTCACAACCATTTTATCCGACTCTTAGTTGCCCTAATATAGACCAAGAAATATTCCATGGTTAGAATCAAAATCTGTCTAAGCCAATATCTTACTGTCACGCTTTTGGTCTCTTTCCAGAGAAGCCAGACTTTGCCCAACAATCCACCATATTTCAGTATTCAATTTGCAAAGCCAGAGGAAGTGCAAACAGCTGTAAGTTCATGTCTTGCTGCACTGTCTTCACCTTTGAGGCAATCACCACAGACCACTTTCCATCAAAAGTGCATCATGATAAACTGTGCAGAGAAAGGACATGAATTAAGACCTGTTTCCAACATTGTCAGGTCAATGTTTCCTTAAGTGCAGTGCTAAATTAATTTATAATAACAGACAGTTGCATGCACTAACCTTTCCTCTATACATTACACAGCAGCACAAATCTGACAAATAATTCACAAGGAATTATTTGTAACATTCATAATCATACTTACTCACAAATACACCATAAAATGATCCCTAGCTGGCAGTTTAATAGCTTTATCTCTGATTACTGTTCCCATAAAAACCTCAGAGAAAGAGAAGAGCTTGTGTTTGGATGACAAAATCCCCAGCTATTTCAAAGACAACTGAAATTTTAAAACAATAAAGATGTTTTTATTGTTCCCTACAGTAAAAGCATGACAGACTAAATAACGATACTAGCATAAATTCAAGGAAAGTCTCTGTCTCTAGCAGAGGCTGAGACTGGCTTCAGGCATTAGTGCAGTCAAGTACTCAGCAATCTTCATAGCAATTCTTATTTCAAAGTAAAAACAGTCCATGTTAAGATAAATTTGAGATACTTTTTCAGTTTTAATCTGTTTTTTTTTTTTTTTCCTTCCAGATATCAAAGGTGTTTGGCATCAGGTTTTCAAAACAGTTTTCTACTCTCAGTGCATTCTCCACTCTGCACAGACAATGTAATTGCAAGTAAAACACATTCTCTGTCATGCAGCTTTCCTTTTATTCAAAAGTTGCAACTTTGACCTCCATCCCTTCCTGAGTCAGCTGTTATTTTTCTTCTGGGGACTACCACTTTCCTTCCATACAGGATCTTAGTCTTTTCCATGCCCAGATAAAGAGGGAGGATGCCCACCAAGCTGGGGGCACAGCTCCATACTTCTAAATCCATCTCCAGGACTTAGTAGGAGGCCACAGCCCACACATGCAGGACCCATTGCTGGTTCTCATCTGCAGGGCGATGTGGAAAAAAGTTGCTCTGGGGTTGTGCTGAGATATGGGATCTGGCTATGATTTACACATGCAAAGTGAGAAATGTTAAATGATTATATGTAAGACTCAGTGCTGTCATTAGTTATCACTCATTTTTACTTTCTGACATTCAGATTGAGATTCATGTCTCCAAATGGAGGTTTTTACAACTGCGCTGGAGTTCTGGCAGTCCCTATATAGCCACAAAAGAAATGGGCACTTCCAGGGTGCCCACAGCAGATTGGGTAAAATATCATTTTTTCTCTGTGGTTCACAAATGCAGTTTGTACAGTTAACTCAGACATCTGCATTGCAGACATGTACAGCAATGGGGAAAAAGAGAGATAAATCCCAACCTGTAGTTTCTTCTATAGGAAAAATAAAATAAAATAATAAAAAAAAAGAATAAATAAAAAATGCATTAAAGCAGTTGTTTTATAATGACTAAATTTATTCCTTTTTAATTGATCATCATTGAGCTAAGCAGAGAACTATTGTTAGCAAAGGATGAGGAAAGCTTTTCTGTTCCTAAACATGACTAACCCAAACACAGTGAAGATGCAGCAGAGTTCCTTCTAAGAGGTCATGTCTGTTCTTCACAAAGCCAAAACACAAGTATATGTATGGCTTCCAAAAATTTCTAACATTTCTGTAACCATGTTGCATAGGCCATTAAAATAACAATGATGGTTGCTATCACCTAACATGTGCACAAAACAATACTTTACCTCCAAATCATATTATTCCTACATTTCCATTTAAAGAAGTGTCACTGGAGGAATAGCTTTTTGTTGCTGGAAATCAACATGTATCAATCAAATCAAATGTATCTGCTCTGCTGAGAATCTAAAATATTGTTGCTGTTAAGGTTTTATATTCAAAGAGGAAAACAGGATACCAAGTGTGATCTGGGCATAAAAGAAAGGGATATGAGCTTCATCAGTGGTTGCAGTAAAAGTGTTTGGAAACAAAAATTGGTTTCCCATGGGAAATTCTAACACTTTAAATGTTCTTCAGTCTAAATTTGAAAAATATTTACAAAAAGACAAAAACTGAAACAGCAAAAGAGAATAAGGAAGTGATTCATAACTAGCAAAAGACTTTGTTTCAATAAGGTAAAACCACAGGAAAAAATAATTAAATTGAAACAACAAAATGAATATATATATATATATAGCTGGTGGAATGAAATGAGCTAGAAATAATTCTTTCTACTTCCACCTAGGCACAGTTTCATATAAAAGAATGCTCATTTGTGAAGCTTTTCAGTTGCTAACTGTCCTTTCTGATTTTTTGCTAGATGGCATTTTCCAGCAGCAAAATTTTCTGTCCAGTTTTTCACCAATTTTAACAGATCACACAAAACGTGGCTAAAATCCCCAGGAGCAGTCTAACGTTGTTGGAGCCAGATTGATCTAAGAATTCAAAGGAGAGAAGGTTTGCTTAGAGGTTATAGGTTTCAAGAGGCCAACTGAGGTAGCCATAAAAACAGGTGAGTTGTAAGCATGGAAGTAAAAATAGCAGTCACCAAAGATAATTGCATTTGTGGACAATTACTCTAAACTGAATTTAGGCTATTTGAGAGAAAAAGTAGGCTGTAAGTGGGACAAGCAGTGGAGCATTAGCTACAAAGTGAATCAGCTGCTATGGTTTTCATCCCTGGGAAGGGAAGAGATGAGGGATTTTTCATATGTGTACCCCAAAGTTGGAGAAGGACAGGGGAAAGGGGAGAAAGGGGTGAATGTGGTGTGCCATAACGCTGTTATCTCTGCTAATTTTTATTTTCCAATGAAGATGTAAGCATTACTTCCCCAGCCTGCTTTTGGAGGTGCTACATAGGCCCTTTTGTGGACCAGGAGGAGAAGTGAGGCAGGGTACTATTAATTAATCAGTAGCCATCTCCCATCCTTACTATCCTTTACTGGTTATCCATCCCAGCTCAGACAAGTGCACAGTGGTCACTGTGCTTCAGCAGCATGCTTGGTACCTCAATGTTCTCAGAAATTTACGTCTGATGCTTAGACGCAACCTGATCCTACTCAGTTCCTGCTGCTTCAGGGGAGGTTTGCAAGGACTGTTCTCAATAAAGGGTGAAATGCAACAATCACAAGCTAATCTACTGGTTTCTTATTAGAAATCAACTCCAATGAACTCCAGTAGATAGCAGTTCAATTCAAAACCAAACATTTGTGCTCACAAGTTGAGTTCTCACAGGTAAAACCAGCATGTGTTTAGGGTTCAGTGTTGTTTGAAAAACAGTCAAAGAAATTAGAAAAGTGTTTGGAAAACAGCTAAAAAAATAAGCAAGTTTGGGGAAAAAAGAAGAAAACAAACAAACAAACAAACACCACTTTTCTGCCATTTTTGGAGAATGAATATTTGCATCCAGTTCAGTCTAATATTTCTGTTAAAGACCTGAATGAGGAAATACAGTCTTCTTATGTTTTTGCACATCTTACCAAAAAGGGCTAGATGTGAGTATTTGGGAAAAATAGGTTCTGTTTCAATATATGCTTGATAACTTTGAAAAAAATGGTCTGAAACTAAAAATAGTTAATTTTAACAAGAACCCATTCAAGAAAAAAAAATAAAGATGCATACAAAACAAATCAAAATCTTCTTAGGTGGCTTTCTAGTAGAAAAAGAACTGGAGGAGGTAACAGTGGGTCACAAAGTGAATGTGAGTTAATGTGATGCTCTTAGTCTTTGAGAAGTGTTTACACAACCACTGGAAGAGAATCAGCAATGATGATTAATGTATCCAATTTTGAGTAGTGTCTCCAAAGAGGTAGACTGAAAGAGAGAGAGCAGCAAGAATGATAAGAAGTTTGGAACAAAAATATTTGAAGAAAAGTGGATGCTTGGCATCTAAATATTTTTGCTTAAATACTTAAATTTTTATTTAAATAAGTTTTGCTCAATGTGCTTATCTGTGTAGCTCAGACTCATCTTAATTGCCAAAGAATTATGGATTACCAGCTTCCAATTGATTGTACTGACTTGTTTTTAATCTGAGAATGGTTGGCTTGAAGTCCTAACCTATGCTGAGGGGAGGATTTTGTTAGTGAAAGGCTTATGCTTAATGCTGTGGATGACTACTTCAGTAATATATATATATATATATATATATATTATATATATATATATATATTATATATATATATAGGGACATAAAAATGGAACAAGTGTCAGTTTTCTGACAAAAAAAAAAAAAAAAGAAAAAGCTAATAAAAAAATTCTGACAAAATTTCCGACAAAAGCTAATTGTCTTGTTTTGAGTGTAAGGCAAGGATTTCAGCAGTTTTATTTGTAACTTCTGACTACAAGCTCCTGTGGCAGGACATTTTTCTTTGATGCTAATACAGCACTGATAAGTGAGCACTCTGACGGTGCTCAATAAATTATTCTGCTTTGTATTGAGTCAGACATCAGGCAATGTAGTGATAAAATGGAGCTTAGCCAAGTGGACAAAACCATACAGTCTCTGACTTAATTTTTATTTTTTTTTTCCTTTAAGGGGAAAAATGATATAACAAAATGTGTTTGTTGGCTAAATGGACCTTATCTTAGATGGTTGTACCCTACGGCACTAAAACTGGGTACAATTAACCTTATTCCAGACATATGATAGCAAAATTGTCATCAGAAGTAGTACTCAAATCTGGGGCTATTCTGCAAGATAATGAAACCAGAACTAAAACCACCGTGTATAGAACTTCTCTAAATTACTGACTGAACCAGTCAATGATTTGGAACCCTTTTATAGCCAACTTCAAATCCATTTTTGAGATTGATCCATCTTCTTAGAACAATAGCCTCTAATTAAGGCTATGCAAAGATTGTCTATGGATTTTTGGCATATGTTTAACCTTAAAAAAAAAAAAAAAAAAAGAAAGAAAAAAAAAGAGAGAGAGAGAGAGAAGGGAAAGGGAAAGGGAAAGGGAAAGGGAAAGGGAAAGGGAAAGGGAAAGGGAAAGGGAAAGGGAAAGGGAAAGGAAAAGGAAAAGGAAAAGGAAAAGGAAAAGGAAAAGGAAAAGGAAAAGGAAAAGGAAAAGGAAAAGGAAAAGGAAAAACCACCACCAACAACAACAAAAGCTAAATGTTTCCATTTCATGTCCATGTGTTAAACTGACAATTATCACAGTATCCCCTAGCACCAAACTTTGGCAGCTTTGTCAGATTTTACCAGCTGACAGCGAAGATAACCAGGTTAAAGGAATGTCTGCACGTGTTGAATATGCAGCAGAGACCAGATGGAAGGACCTGAGTAATTTGGCACTCTTACTGCTGACCTACATTATGCAGGGTTGAGACCACCACTTTGTAAATGAGATATATGAAATGACAATGTGAGAGTCAAGGCTCTAATAGGTTTACATAATGCTCCACAGTTTGGAACATACGCGAAGCAACTTCTTTTCAAAAGGCTGAAAAGAATTTGGTCTGATAGATAATAGAAACTGACAATTTGCAATGCCACTATTTTTGCTACAGATTTGCTTTACAATTTTGTATTGAGAACAAAGATGCAGCAGGAGAGAAATCCACTCAAATATAAACAAGCTTCATGCATAAAACCCTCACAAATATTTAATGAATTGAAATTATTTTGTTTGTAATTTGTGCATCACAGTTACTTTCTGCATCTTCTGTAACAATTCTCCACAGGAAAAAAAAAAAATCATGCCTTTATCTAACATATAAGTAATAACTAATTTTTCTAATTTTCTGATGTTCATGTACATAATGCTACACAATAAAGCTGGGATCTGAATCCTGGATTTTACACAGCAGTGCAAATTCTTTCATGTCACAATTTCCTCATTGGTAAAAATGGAACAGAAATGATACTTCAGAGGGTCACCAAGGTATCAACTCACCAAGTATTCAATGTTTTGTACTAAGCTCTCTGAGAGACATAGCTAGCTAGATACAATTCATAGCAGCATCAAATATTAGACACATTAACATAGTGTAACAAATTCAATAATTCCAGTGCTTTGCAAGTAAAGATTTAGGGCCTAGACATCTTGCTCAGATACACATATTGGTTGACTTTTTACTAGGAAAGACAATGACAGGACAAGGGGAAATGGTTTTAAACTAAAAGAGGAGAGATTTAGATTAGGAGTTATGAGGAAATTTTTTGCTCAGAGGGTGATGAGGCACTGGAACACGATGCTCAGAGAGCTGTGGATGCCTCATACCTGGAAGTTCAAGGCCAGGCTGGATGGGGCAACCTAGTCTAGTGGGAGCTTTTCCTGGCCATGGCAGAGGGGTTGGAATTAGATGATCTTTAGTGCCCCTTCCAACTCAAGCCATTCTATGATCCTATAATTCAATTAAATAAAAAACTTGAGTTTTAAAGACATAAATGACCAGTAGTGCTACAGATTATGACAATTTAATTTAACTTCCCTGTCTCAACTGAATTGTCTATAATGTCCCGTGTTTTCTTGCACAGAACTCCTCGTCTTTTGGTGAATTATATGTCTACTGTGGATCTTTGTTACTGATACATTCAAGAACAGAACTGAAAAATTATTCTTCTGTACTCAATACATAGTTGCCAGATCTCATTACATTGATCACCAACTTGTAATAATTTACTTTTCTTAGAAGGTTTTTGGAGAACAAAAGAGAGAAAATCTTTATCTAAAGGGCTAAAGAAATATAACACAGCTTTAGACAGCACAGCCTTTGCAGCAAATACTACTATGGCTTTTGCTGAGCTTTCCAATTAGCATTACATTTCCAAAAGGGAATACTCAACCAGGAAGTACTAAACAGCTATTAAATGAGAAGTTTTTTTGTGTTTTTTTTTTTTTTCTCTTTAATTTTGACAACTTAAAACATCAGAAAATGTAGGTTTCCCTACTAAAAAAAAAAAAATCCCTAACATTATAATAGTTTCCTACTAAGTTCTATTATTAACATTGCAAAACTGGGGCTTGCATATCTATATTCAACTCCAGATAAGATTTGCAGTATAAATCACTCCAATCAGTTGCCTTCATAAATATTTACACTAGATAAGATGTACTACTAATAGCTATACTAATGGGAGTAATAAGAATATCTGGAAACCCATACATTCAACAGTCTTATTGACAATCTTACAGATTGCAATTGAAGGCTTATTTATGCATCCTTCCTGCAAATACACAATGAAGATTTTGTATGGAGGATGCCTGGATCCACAGAAATCCTGTCTGAATACATTCAGGCATTAGCAGAAATAAGCTTTTAACTTCTCTATGAATACATTAACTTTTAGTGATTCCAGCAGTAGGGATTAATATATGGGATCACAAGCCTCAAATATGGGAGAGCTTATACATGAAAAACAATTGCAGTAGACATATAGAAACAACTGCTGTGGTGGGGGGAACACAATATGTACAACAGTGTAAGGCATTCTGGGAATTGCATGTGGATCTAACAAGTCTAATCTAACAAATCCAATACTATCTCTGTGAAGGTTACTCAAACACCAGAGGTAAAAGTACCCCAAAAAAAACAGTATCTGTGTAATGCTTTGGCAGTTACACAGCTAGCTTATTTTTTAAGTTCTTCTGTCTCTTCCTGATCTCAATCTTTGATAAAATTTTAGAAGTAAATGAAAAGAATTGAAACCATTACTTGGAAGAGATAGCATAAAAGATGCTTTGCGGAAAGCCAAAAGATGAGTACCTGAGTAAAGCTCTCCATAAAATACATTTCAGGTGCACTAGGTAGTAAGTAGCTCTTTTCTGATATTTGGGGAACATCTGTTCTGAAGGTATTTGTGCAAGCTGTAGCATTATCACAGTAGCTGGGGTACTCTACACCTGCAATGGAGATGAGATTAACTGGAATGAACTGCAGGATCAGGGCTTTCAAGCCTTTTTTCAGCTGAGAAACTCTCTGTCCTTGCTACAGAGTGTTGAGTATACTCATAAAAAAAGTGAGAGTGGTGAAGTAATAGCAAAAAATAGTATACACAATTACATATAGGCTCCCAAACTCTTATAACGCTGCTGTAGTCGGGACAGTTTCTTTGATTCTGGCTGTATGAGTAATCTGGTGAACAATTCAAATGCATATTTAATGATAATGCATACATTCACTTGTGAATATGCATGAATCCCAACAAAATTTACATATTCCTTGGCTAATTTGTTTCCTAACAGAATACAAGCAGTACCATGCTTTGTCCTTGTCCCTGTACATTCAGAGTTACTGATCATGGACTTTGAACAGATTATACTGATGCACAGTTATTTTAGGCTGAAATTAGACAAGTGGATTTTTCTCTGTTTGATTTACTTATTTTGGAAGATTTGGTTTTTACTGAAAGTGGACAACAAAGAATACTGTGAATAATTATATGTCATTGAGGAGACTGTGACAAAACAAAAGTCAGGTTTTCATTCTCCTCTGCAATCCTCCAAACAAAGCTGTTTGAAGAATTTGATAATATTGTTATCAATAATAAAGACAAGCAAGTAATAATAAAGACAAGCAAGACCCATTTCTGACAGTCTTTATGAAGGATATAAAAACTCACTAATAAAAGGAAAATTAATTTCCTTTTATTAGTGAATTTTCACTTGAAGAAAAATTCTTCTCAATTGAAAAATTGAGAAGAATTTTCACTTCTCACCAAAAACAAACTCCACCTGAATAAAAACTACTTCAGATATTTAATAGATTAAGGAAGTATTCATCATATTTCTGCATTTAAAAGTGTGTTGCTTACCATTTCTCTTACTAAAGCAAGATAATCTTGTCTCCTCTTGGACAGACCATGTCTCTTTCAGATTGTACTCAAAAATCTGGCAACACTTAAGTGAGTTCCAGACCAAAAGTGATCTAATTTCCTATATCTTCCAAACTAAGACAGGACAACTGTAATTTTCATCATCAATATCTAATTCATAATTATGATAGACTTGATCTTTTCTTCAGTTAGAATGAACTTTTACAAACTGGACATTAATAACTCTCTGTTGTATTTACTGAAAATTAGTCTGAGATAGAAGTTTCTTTATTAATTGCCATTGCTGCAAGAGGGCACGGAAATTAGAGTGTTAACAGATTAATGATCTTATACTAGACATAATTTGGTTTAAAAACACTGACTAACTTAAGTGGTGGCTTTCAAGTAGAATAAATCGACAGGTGTACTTCTGAGAGTAAATGTGAATAAATGCAAGCACTGTTAATGTACTTGCAGACTTAGATAAGAAGCATCAGCAGTATTTTCTATCACATCTATTTTACAGGTTTAAAAATATTTTGTGCTAACTTGAAACCAAAAATATAAATTTTGATGAGTTTCCCAGATCTCCGTTTGAATAAAACATATAATGCCAAGTTAAATTTGGCATTAAATAAATATACAACAATAAAGTTGTTAATACCATGTCTCGAAGAGGGAAAAAAAAAAAAAAAAAAAAAAAAAGGAAAAAAAAAGCTGAGGAATCTTTCATTCCACATATATATACATATCTAAACCATATCTGTGTTTTTTATATAGCAATACTATGCTATAAAATACTGCATTGCCCTTACGGTCAGTAACCTTTCAGAGACTCAACGATAACGTTCACTATCTAACACATATTGAGTGAATTATTTCCAACAGTACATAACAGGATTGAATTTGATAAGAATAAATCCTTAACAAATTACAAAGAAACCACACTCAGCATTCTCTTCTGTCTTGCCAGTGTTATCTTGACTTTTCTGAGCCTGTTAAGCTCTTTGAAATAGAATGTCTGTCTATCTTTGGCCTGTTCATTACTAAGAATACAGCTAATGTTCTGGAAAAAAAAAAAATAATATATTGGGTTTTCAGGAAAAAAAAAAAAAAAAAACAGTAATTTGGGGTAAACAATATCCATCCCTACCACATAAGCAGAATATAAACACCTATAATCTCCTAAAGTGGAGAGCACTGCTCCACACTGAGAGGCATTCAAAGATGTATGCCTGTAGAATTTCAGTATAAAAAATAAATTCCACGGAACCCATATGTTTTTGTACCACTCTACCTTTGCTCAGTCACATAGCACGTTAGTGGTCCATGCCATGCTGAGAGAGCACTGCTGGGCACAATGCCTGAGGATGCCTTCTGCTTGCTTACTCCGTGGCAGTTTCTCTGGCTGCTAGTAACAGAATGACTTTCTTGTGGTTGGTACTTGTGCCATCCCTCTAATCTTGACATTAGTGTGTAAGGCAACTTAAAGGAAAATCTCATATGAAAATACTCTATCTGTGATAGTTGATCCTTAATCCTCCTGTGAATCACTCATGGAAAAAGAAATTCTGCTTCTCTCAGGTAGAATCAAATACACTTTAATTGTCCCAAAAATAATACTGAAAAGGTAACTATTAGGAAATTATCTACTTTTAATCCAGAAATTAAATTCTTTATTACTTTTCCTGGTTTCAGTGAATTTGGGGAAAATTAATTACTGACCTACTGGTAAGGTCTTCCTGCTGGGAAATGAGAGTTCCTACTCTGCTTTCTCTTTCTTGTATTTGTTTGATCCTCTGTCACTGTATCTGATATACCCTGGATGTAGATTTTAAACAGCATGAAAACCTCTTGAAAAAATGGTCTTTAATTTCCCAAATTAATAAAGTTAAATTAATAAAGTTAAAATAATAAAGAAAAACTTAACTGGAAGAAACAGGACTTGTCTAATGGATAGTCAGCTGAGAACATAAATACTGATAGAAGTGAATATGTACTTGATTGCTGGAATAAGGGCCCCCTAAATTGTTTCAAACTAACATGCTATTACAAATAACTTATTGCACGATCATTGCTAGTGCCTAGCCATTAGTTACAATGCATGCTGAGGTCAAAGAATATTTTTAGTTGGATCTCAATAGTACTAATAAGTACACTGCACAAAATGAACAACTCATCATATTGGGGGAGGGGGTTCATTTACAGGGTACTGAAGGTTTGTTAAACTTCCTAGGGCCTGCTCATTTTGTCAAGGAAACGTATAATATCTTGTTTCTCACATTGTGCTGAGGACCAGCTAGCAAGCAAGATCAAAAGCACAAGACAGCGCAGGTGCAGATGTAGCCCAAGATCTGGAGTGTTGTTAAAAGCATCATTGCACATAAATGTTATGTTCATGATGTCAGAATTACATTGCCCATGTAAATGCCAGGCATCACTAGTGATGAATCAATTGTCAAGGGATAAAAACAATTAAGCCATATTGAATGATTCAAAACTACATAGGCCAAGAGGAAGAAGGGAAGGGAAGGGAAGGGAAGGGAAGGGAAGGGAAGGGAAGGGAAGGGAAGGGAAGGGAAGGGAAGGGAAGGGAAGGGAAGGGAAGGGAAGGGAAGGGAAGGGAAGGGAAGGGAAGGGAAGGGAAGGGAAGGGAAGGGAAGGGAAGGGAAGGGAAGGGAAGGGAAGGGAAGGGAAGGGAAGGGAAGGGAAGGGAAGGGAAGGGAAGGGAAGGGAAGGGAAGGGAAGGGAAGGGAAGGGAAGGGAAGGGAAGGGAAGGGAAGGGAAGGGAAGGGAAGGGAAGGGAAGGGAAGGGAAGGGAAGGGAAGGGAAGGGAAGGGAAGGGAAGGGAAGGGAAGGGAAGGGAAGGGAAGGGGTTTATTAAATATCTGTCATGTTTGATGAAGTGCTATAAGAAATGCCAAGGCTACCTAGTCAGCAGCAACTAGCAACGTTAGCAAATTTTCATTCTCAGAGCTATCAAACAGATGTCACCAGGTGAGACAAAATGCACAATGAGTATTCCCATAAAATAATGTGATGATGGTTGCCTGTAGATGGTCATATTACTGGTGCAGGTAAAGATTAGTTCTCAGGAAGTTCAATGATGCAAACAATATCCCTCCCTTTACAAAAATGGGAAAGTAACAATCCATGCTTTGGTAGACCGTCATATTTCATTGTGCTTAGACACAGGAAAAATCATTTTAAAACAACAGGCAGCTGCCCAGTTAGAGAGCTTGCTAAGAAAATGTTTCTGAAGGGCAATTCGGTTTTCAGCATGACAGAGAAGGTTGTAATCCCTTTCTACAGCCAAGTCAAGTAAAGTGCATGGCAAAATAAAGACTTGCATATGGTCTGTGTGAGGTCAAAGCTTTTGAGGTTGTAAGTTATGAATGTCTTCGGAGGTCTTTGCAAAAATCCTGTTGTCCAGACAGCTTTATGAATGTTATTCCCTAGTTTCATGGCATAGAGATGAGGGTTCCCATCCATAGCAAGTAAAAACAATATTTCACCTTTAAACTAAGGCTGTATTTGCCTCCTGCTTCTCTTTTACCATAATTTGTGCAGCAATATTTTTCATGCATTACTAAAAAAAGATTTACATTAGTTTACCAGGTGGTGTTTCCACCATGCAGTGACCCAATGCAAAATCAAAGGCTAAAGAGCAGCCATCTTTACTGATGACTGTGCATTGCTCATCCACACCTGCTGGAATGCACAACATAAGCCTATAAGACCAAATGCCAGTCAGCTCAAAGTGATTATCAAGAAAAGAAATCCAATCTTATATCTCCTTATTGTGAAGCAAGTTAAGCCAGTTGAGAGCAGTGAAAACATAGTAGCTACATCCTGCTACCCAGCAGCATGCAGCCCCAGGGTGCAACAACTGATGGTGAAGTCACACAGAAGACTGCAGAAGCCAGCACAGCTTTGAAAAAATCACAAGTCACCTAAAGTCAATGCACACTATGCAAGTGTAATTACCATTCTTCTCTGTCAATGTGAAAAAGTTGCCATCAGTGCATCAATCATACATATGCTCTCTCATTGTGTCCTTAATATTAGTAGTTCATAAACACAGAGTTCTTAGGGAATTGAGGACTCACAGTTCTTAATACTTTGCTCTGGGCATCTGATGTGTGCTGAGCAAAAGATTTTCTGAGACAAATTAAGGTAACATGCAGATCAGAAAAACAGATTAGAAGGATATGATCATCAGTCATATAAAAGTGTCTCTACAGCACATAAAAATATAGATAGAGGCTATCTGCTATGGTAATATCAGTGTTTGAGCATGTTAACTAAATCAGCTTAAAGTGTGTAGTGCAAAAGGTAGCAGAGGAAAGGGAGAATAGATATGATGTTATGCACTCGGTGGGACAACCAATATTGTGCAACAATGTGGATCTGTTAGAACGGGTCAAAAGGAGGATCATGAAGGTGATCAGAGGACTGAAGCACCTCTCCTACAAAAACGGGCTGAGAGACCTGGGGATGTTCAACCTAGAGAAGAGAAGTCTTCAGGGAGATTTCGTTGTGGAATTCAGTACTTAAAGGGAGCTTATAAAAAGACGGAGAGCAACTTTTTACACGGATATATATTGCTAGCACAAAGTAAAAGGGTTTTAATTTAAAGGAGGGAAGATTTACATTAGATGTTAGGAAGAAATTCTTTACTTGCCAGGTAGTGAGGCACTGGAACAGGTTGTCCAGAGAAGATGTGGATGCCCCATCCCTGGAAGTGTTAAAGGCCAGGTTGGATGGGGCCCTAGGAAGGCATCCCTGCCCATAGTAGGAGATCTAGAACTAGATCTTTAAGGTCTCTTCCAACTAAAGCCATTCTAAGATTAATTCCATGAAGATTCATTCCATAAAGAAGGTTAATTTTAAAGCAAATTTTCATACACTTTCCCTCATTTGTAGGTTTTACCTATTAAAAGAAAAAATCTACAGTAGCTCAGAGCTAAATTCCTGTGTCTGCAAACACATTTTACTGTAGAATAAGTACATAAACAACTTCAAAAATATCAGTTCAATAACCTAGTAAAAGTACCATTAAATTATTCATTATGTTAGAGTTCTGAAAGAAGACATCTCCCCAAAAGACCAAAATGATACAAAAAATACAGAGGTTTCTACAATATCAAATTGCTGAAATAGATTCCAAGCATTCCAAGTATGGTAACAAGCATTTAAAATGATGTTTGTACAAGATTTTACATCACTTCTACATATGAGCTCAATACCCACATTCACACTGGAATGCATATTTTAAAAAGGTTGTTATAGCAGAGCTTGTTTCACCTTTAAAATTGTTTTATATTTGTGATTAAGAAGTGCAATTCGGCATGCCACTTGGCCTCTATTACATATCCAGGACAGCAATGTGGATCTGTAGAACTAAGTGCAGTATAATTATTTATATTAGTTTTAGAGTCTTTTCAAAGCCTCCATCATATGCTGATCAAATTTCTCAAAGCAATTTACCATCACAGTACTGTTATATCAAAATTTTAAAAAGTAGGATATCAATTTAGATGAAAATGTGTTTTGAAAACAGTGGAGAAAGCTCTTTGACAGTGTTGAAAAATCTTGTTTTGACATTTCAGCGTAAGAAAGTAGGAACATGAGTTTGCTAAGCAGGAAGAGTGCTAAACGACTCTGTACAGTTCCAGAATCTATTTTGATCATTTCTAATCTCTATGTACAGTGGCTATTATTTATACTATATTTCTGCAGTGGGGAAGCTAACTCACAGGAAATTAAAATGTTTTGATATGGACATTAAAAAAGCATAATCTTAACCAGTTGACACTAATCATCCATGCATGCTTCAAAAAATCTTTTGCAGGAGAATAGCAATTTGCTAGTTATGGCTTGTCTTTTTTTTTTTTTTTTTTTCTTTGACAGTGGAATTAACTCCAGCTGATACAGACGATCATCTTTAAGTCACAGGAACAGAGGCTCACCTTCTAATTGCTATACTCC
Organism: Anas acuta; assembly: GCF_963932015.1. Lineage (NCBI taxonomy): Eukaryota > Metazoa > Chordata > Aves > Anseriformes > Anatidae > Anas > Anas acuta. The sequence continues at coordinate 10,040,906 of NC_088982.1, read as the reverse complement.
CTTTTGTGGACTATAGGGACCAATTTCTTGCTGTATTTATAGTGCCTGCTTGAGTTCAGAAAGATATTTCAGGTCAGTTGAAATTCTGCTAATTCAGTGTCACTGATTATATCCAGCTTGCCTTGGAAGGAAGAAGTTCTGGCATTTGTTTGGGGGTTGATTGATTGGTTGGTTTGGCTTTGGTTTTGTTTTCTGTGTGCTTGTTTGTTTGTTTTGCAAACAACAAGGTCCTGGAATAAAATTTCAGGAAAGAAGGCATTTCCATCAAGGTATGGAGTAGCTCTGTGCCTGTATGCCAATAAAAACAAATGCCAACCAGTAGCACAGAGTGGACTTTAATTCAGGGCTTGTGTTAAGGAAAAAAGTAGACTTAAACAATCGATAAGACAAAGTGGACAATTAAACAAGAGGTGAGAGAAAGATAAACATTCCTCCAGAGTGTATAGGTTAGACTGGCCTGAATTCCTATAGCTATTTCAGTTCCTCATCAACAAACTCTGGAAGTGTGGCCTAGCTGAGTGGACAGTGAGGTGGATTAGCCGTTGCTTGGATGGCAGAGCTCAGAGGGCCATCCTTAATGGTGCAGAATCTAGTTGGAGGCCTGTAGCTATTGGCATCCCCCAAGGGTCAGTACTAGGTCCAGTGTTGTTCAGCTTATTCATCAGCAACCTAGATGATGGAACAGAGTGTACCCGCAGCAAGTTTGCTGATGACACAAAACTCGGAGGAGTTGCTGATACCCCAGAGGGCTGTGCGGCCAATTAGAGGGACCCTGACAGGCTGGAGGGTTGGGCAGAAAGGAACTTCATGAAGTTCATCAAGGGAAAGTGCAGGGTCCTGCACCCAGGGAGGAATAACCCCAGGCACCAGTATAGTCTGGGGGCTGACCTGCTGGAGAGCAGCTCTGCAGAGAGTGACCTGGGAATCCTGGTGCACAGCAGGCTGGCCATGAGTCAGCAAGGTGCCCTTGTGGCAGAGAAGGCCAACAGTATCATGGGGTGATTAGAAAGAGTGTTGCCAGCAGGTCAAGGGATCCTTCCCTTCTACTCAGTCCTGGTACAACCACATCTGGAGTATTGTGTCCATTTTGGGGCTCCATCATACAAGAGGCACATAGAACTACTGGAGAGAGTCCAGAGGAGGCCTACTAAAATGATTAGAGGACTGGAGCACCTGTCATAAGAGGACAGGTTGAAAGAACTGGGCCTGTTTAGCCTGGAAAAAAAAAGAAGACTGAGGGAAGAGCTCATTAATGTATATAAATATCTGAGGGAAGGGTGCTGAGGATGGAGACAGTCTCTTTTCAGTTGGCAGCCCAGTGACAGGGTGAGAGGCAACAGGCACAAACTTGTGAAATGTGTTCCTCTGATTCGTGTCAATATGGAACAATGCTAGGGCCACATGGTATGATGAATGTGACCTTCTGTCTTACATACTCTTGTATAACCACAAGTCTAACTAAAACAGAGTGATTAATGTATATAGTTCTTGTATCTTGCAAAGGAATGTTTTAGCAATTCGTGTCAATAGAGAGCTTGATGGGAAATGTATTTGTAGGCTTTTCCTTGAAATCTCTGCTATCTGAGGGGGATTCAGAATAACTGCTAACCATTATGACTATTGCATGGGACACTATGCAAGTCTCTGATATCTGGCCAGGAGATTAAGGAGAAGGGAAAAGCTGAAGGACGACTAAAAGACAAAGCTTGCAGAGGACGCTGCACAAGTCTGACATACAGCCAAGTTGGACAAAGGAGAAGGACAAGAAAAAAAGCCAGGGAGGAAGACTATAAGCCTTCAGCACGAGAGACCCCCAGAGACCCTCAGAAGGACCACCAGAGACTGATACGCATGCTCCAGTAGGAGGGTTTGGAAAAAAAACTTGTTTTTTCTAGAAGTAGTAATGAATATGTGTTAGCTGAGGAGCATAAAAAACAGCTGCTTGATGTAACCAGTGTGCGTCTTGGTGGAGCAGAGACTCCCAGTGCACCCAGCACTGTTTGCTTACCTCTATTCATTTAATAAATTGTAAACTTTGATTGTAACCCTATTTGGGACTTAGCCATTTATTACAAACTGAAGCACAGGAAATTCCAACTGAATATGACTTCTTTACTGTGAGGGTGACAGAGCACTGGAACCAGGTTGCCCAGAAAGGTTGTGGAGTCTCCTTCTCTGGAGTCCAAACCCACCTGGATGCAATAGTGATCTAGGTGATCCTCCTTGGGGGAGTGGATTAAATGATCTTCAGAGGTCCCTTCCAACCTTGGCCATTCTCTGATTTTGTCATTCTGTGTTCTATCTGAATTCTTATGGTTTTAGATCTCTTCTTCCAATTTATGAATGGACTGTGCAATTTATGTCATGTGTGAAGTAAGAGATAATGTCAGAATTATGTTGTGCTTGTAAGAATGATGGAATAAATTAAACTATCATATTAAACTTAATTAGCTACAAGATCTACAGAGGAGCCATTTGCCCTTGCAGGCACAACACTGTTCAAACTAGAGTTCACAATAAACAAAAGATATCAAAACAATGATACAGTGTGGTTGACGAGATATTGTTATGATTTGTTAATGAAAAACAAAAACAACAGCAAAAAAAAAAAAAAGAACAACAAAGATAAATATATTTATTTTATACTAAAATGAAGGTCTGAAATAACTACTTAAAATTGCTGATATTCGTATGGTAAGTCTTCACACTTGGACGATTTATTTACAACTGAAATTCCTGACTCATCTTGAAAATATCAGAAGGATTGCATATGATATTTTTTAAGAGACATAAAAAGAGCTGAGACAATTAAGTGTGCAATACAGAGGTTTATTAACAAAAAAGTTCTTGTCAAAGGCAATTTCAGATGAAAACTGATTCAAAGCATTCAATTTGGCTGAGTTCATTAGGACTGCCTAGGAAGTCTCATTCCCCCAGATCAGCCAAAGAGAGACACAACTCTTTGAGACTGTGCAATTAAATTGACAAGTAATGTAATTGCCAGGTCTCTATTGCCTAGGTATATCTAGCTGTCCTCCACTGGCTGCCTTAAAGCCAATGAAGGACAGAGACTCCATTTTAGACAGCACTGATTCTACACATCTGTAGTTAATTTTATGCTTTGTGTTTGCTGTACTCAAAACAGGAAAGATACACAAGTCTGATTACAGAGGATCTATACTCTGGAGAATACCTATGATCTAAATGCCATATTTTATAATTCTTTGTGGATTGTATTTTTTGTTTGAATCCTCTGTCAGTCATTCCTGTATCAGCTGAACAAACTCTTCTCACGGTAACAAATCTGGTTGGAAGGAGATTCAAGGACCTTCTAGATCAAGTCAGGAGACATCTACAGCTTAGACAACAACAGAAAGGAAACAACTTATAATCTTGTCTGATACTTAACTAGCTTTTCTTTTTATTTATATTCCAGCTCATGTAGAATTCACATATAGGTCAGATTATTAAAATGCACTGGTAGATGTTAACATAGAAGGCTTATTTGGTTGTCCTAAATTAATCTAAAAAAAAATGGCTGGATGCTGGTTTTTGGGATGCCAAAAAAAGAGAACTGAGATATACCCATGGAGCTGGCAGAGATAACACATACATGGCCTGAGGATGAGATCCATTCAAAGACTCAGATGTCAAGATTAGGCATCTACAGACAAATATGTCTGCTTGAAGTGTCTGAAATTCAGAACTTGTTCTGTGGCTTGGGACCTATTTGTTCTCATTCTATGCAGCACGGAAATCTGAAGACTTTTTAATCAACTTCAACAAGTGTCATTTTTCACCAATTGTGATTTTTTTTCTTTTGATGCCACCAAAAATAAGCTGGCAGAAGTGTTTATGTACTACCTGAGTTTAAGAAGCAGCAAGGGAGGTTTTTTTTTGCATTGACATGACAAAACGCCCAACACAAAAACACTTTATGTCAAGTGCCTATCAATTCTTCTTTGCATTTCAAAGGTAGGCAGGTGCATCTGCATCTTTTCTGGAGTATATTCATCTTTGCTGACATAAATAATAGGGAACAGATAATTTCATTGTATCATTGTGATTGAAAGTGACATGAAATCTATGAAGCAGTAAATGTAAGTTAAGAACATCAGGTATGTACACATTATTGAAATGTTTGGATATGTGATGGGAAGAAAGCATAAAATAACTACTCATTTCAGAATTAATTTGGGAGGCAGCAGAACTGAGTTTACAGATGCAAATTCCTGGAATATGCTTACATTTTAAGCTAGACTGTTCTGATTATTATAATTATTTTTTAATGACAGTCTTAGGAGAAAGGAACATGGCAAGTCCTTTTACTCAATCACCTAGTCTAGTACCCTAGTCTAGTCCAGGGTGAGGCTCCCTTATAAACTATTTGATAACCTGGTAGTCAGGCCCTCTGTCAATATATGTGCTTCAGTGTCCTTTCAATAAATTGTGCCTAGAATATAGGTGTCCTGTGGGTAGGCAATCAAACATGTAGACTACTAATCACATGGTAAAGTATTTAGTCAACTGAATATAGATGAATGTGAGCTCTATATACCCAGATCCTCTGCATGGATAGGTTACAAGACTGATACACTTAAGGAACCTACAAGTTAGTTATTGACAGTCAGAAGCTGTCAACTAGCCTAGGCAGTCCTACAAAGGAGATGACTTTGATTGTTGCCTGGCATTTATGCTTCACCTAGGTTTCAGCTAGTATGAATACAGTCAAGGTAGAACTGCCCCAAAGGTGATCAGAGAGGCAAAAGATGTCGCTCTACTTATAACTAAGATCAGGATTTACCAAGCTTACTGAGATGTCTACTTTGTCTATGAGGTGTCCAAGACAAACCATAACACCTGCAGATATCAGCAGAACCTATAGATCTGTTGCCTTCTAGAAAAACATCTGTAGAGCAGGCAATATTTCCTAGAACATCTAAAACAGCAATGGGCATTTATGCACAGACAAATTAATTCAGCCATAGCTGTCTCCTGTTATTTTCAGTGGGGATCTAATCAGAGTCTGAGTCCAGAGATCTTTTGAGCTGACCTAACTCAGGTGTCTACTTCAGGGTGAACTAAACAGCTCTTCATACTCCACTGTCTACATTGACTCTATCAACTGTGATATATATTTAGACAACCAGTTTATGTAGATACAATTAGGTTTGAACAACTATATGTAAGCATGCTAATCTAGAACTCGGTCCCACCTTCAATAATTTATGAATATTGTTTAAATCTGTGACTTGTTAATTTACTCTTCAACATTAAAGCAAGAACAGAAAATACACAGATTATTCTCAGTAAATTTAGGAAAATATGTTTTTTTCTTTATGTGGATACTATTTGAAATGGCATATGGTATAAAGGAAATCACTAAATATAAAACTCAGAGATAATATGGAAAAAAAAGATAATGACTAATCTTATTTTTTCGGTGTCAACTGCCACCCACTAGTATTTATGAGGTGAATAGAATAAACATCAGCCTAACTTTCTGTCCAGAACTCAGTTACCCAAATCTTTGTTTAGCTCTTTAAAAATTCAATTATCTTCTAAGTGTATTCCAAATTAAGATGTTATAGAAATGGTGGGATTTAGAGATGGAAATTACTCACTCCTGTTGTGTTAAGGCTTTAAAAAGCTTTGTTCTTTGTCCATCTTGAAACAGTAAAAAAGATTGTTTTTTTTCTCTACTCAGTTCAGAACTCCCTGAAATCCAGTTACAACCAGCTCAAACAGTGGCTAATGGTCAGGTTCAACTACACAAAAACAGCGTTGGTACAAATCCCCCCTTTCAGTAGCCTCCCTCAGTCTAGCAAATTAAAATAAGAAAGCACACACAAACCTAATATTTCAGAGCTCCTGAACAACTAAATACATTGCTCATAACAACATACAGTGATTTGCCAGGAATAAATGCATGACAACAAATAAAATCAACAGTATCAAAGGTAGAACTATCATTAGAGATAAATAATCTTTTTACACCACTACTTGGCCCTCATCAGTCCTCACAATACAGCACAATACAGCCAGTCTGTTAGGATGATAAACTACATTTTTACATAGCAAAGATTAGAAATCATGTGTCTTCTTGTAACAATTTACTCAGTCTTACCAAAACAACAAAACTGACATCTAGGTAGCAAGTATATACTTCTACTGCTGGAAAATGAAATAATCAAGATGTTGTACCCAATAGATCTACCCATGCTCTCCATCCCAATGCTGTGATGATGACATTGCTGAAGGGAACATTGAAACCTAATAGCCATATAAAATGAAAGACAGGGAGAAAGAAAAATCTGTTTGTGTAACATCGTTTAATCAATTGATGTTAATTCTGACAAGTAGAAGAACTCAAACAGTGAAGGAGGAGACTCACCAGGAGAGTGGTACAGCACTAGGACAGTCTACTCCAAGGGTCAGTGGAGCCTCCAGTCATGCAGATTTCCAAGAATCAGCTAGACGCTTTAAGCTGGTTTTTGATCTAATGCTAGGTAGACCATACTTGATCTAATGTTAACTAGTCTCACTTGGAGTGGGTGACTGAACCAGACAACTCCAGAGATCTTATCCAGCCAACATGTGTATGTTTCAGAGAAGATATTGGAGATTGAGGCATGTATGAGAGAAATTCAAACCACTCACAGCAGTTAATGCATGCAATACAAAATATATGCAGGTCAAAATAAAAGACTTAGTCTAGATCATCTAGATCATTGACCTCTCTACCACGGATCACAAATCTCTGTAACATTTCAGAGGTGCAATCAGAGAAGTATTAATACATTTCCTTGCATCTTGTATAGATTCTAAAACAGGGTTTCAGTTATTGAAAACAATCATGCTGAGACTTTTAGCTTTGACTTAAATTTTCTTTTGCTACAGCTCATCTCTAAAAAAACAAGTAGAGGGAAGTCATAAATGTGCAAGGGGATACCTGGGCCTCTTTATTAATGACAAAAGGCTGAAAAGAGCCTTACAAAGTTTCATGCAATAACTCCATTGCAAGAGCTATGTCCTCTGGACTTACTTTTCCTTTATATGTACCTGTAGACAGACCATTAACATCTAATAATAAAAGGAGACAGATTTTAGTAATAGGCAGTTGTTTTACTACAATATAAATCCTTTTGCTTTCTTACTACTCACATTCTGTTTCTCTCTTTTTTTTCCTCCAGCTGAAAATCATTTTATCTAATCAGGCAGTAGAAGATAGAATAGGAATCAGTGACTTCAGATACAGCAGAAACAATCTGCACTGAAAACAAGCAGCTTCAGCAAACAGCACAGACTGAAAATTGTTTCTACAGTCTTCACAGTAAATTCTTTTCAATTATTTCACCATTCAAGGTCAATTCATATAATGACTTTGCAGGCACATAGACAGGCTATACTTGCAATGTATGTTATTTACAGCAGATAATCTGTCCAACTCCCCCTCAAATTCAGATGTGTCCATTTTATCAGTGGACATTTCATAGAAGGTTCCTTTTGTAGATTATAAGTCATGTATATGTACTGTGTCTGCCGTGTCATTTAAACTCATTTTTTTTTCTTTTAATATTTACATTCTAAAGTTTATTCTTTTGCCTACATTAGATGAATGGCTCTCTGGCTAATGAAGTGCTGCCAAATGATCTGTTATGTTGCAAAAGGGGCACAAAGAGGTGGACAAGATAATTACATTCATCAAGTGACTTTTCAATCAAAGTCAAGGAGTCTTAGTAAACCATAGGCAAAATGAAAAATAAATACATAAATAAATAAAAACCTTTCTGTGCATGTGAAAAATACTCTGTAAACTCCATTTGCTGCTAGGGAGAAAATGCGAGAACACTACTCGCTGAAAAGAGCTGAAATTTTTTATGTTTTTCTAATTATATACAAATAAAAATATTTTTATATATCTATTTCTGGTTTGCCAGATAAGTTTGCTACACAGGTATGAAGGTAGAAGCGTATTCAGCATTGATATTACCAATGCCAGCATGTTCAAAAAGTGTCTCATCCTTTGTTGTATTCAATCTGCATTTTATATCTCAAAAAATCTCAATTTCTTCTGACTCATATCTGTGCAAATCTGAGACCAAATTAATGGAGTCAATTTTATACAGACAAAAACCTGGTGTAAGTAAGACCTGAATAAGCATTGCATGCAATTAACATACAAACAGGGAAAAAAAATGGATTACAGTAACATTGCCTTTAATATTAAGTCCTAATAAAAGCATAAATTCATTTTTTAGATTGAATAACAATCCAGCAAAACTAGCAATCTCATAAATAAAAATCTGTTTTTGATGATTTAAAATCTTATTTCAGCTTCTGAGTGAACTACATATATAATTCAAATATTTATGTAATCTAAGTGTAAATTCCAAATAGGACAAGACATTTTTTTTTTAATATTATTTATGTCCCTCCTTCCCATCATTCTCTCTTTTTATTTACTTTTTAGACTGTCATCACTGAGTTAGCATAATTTCCCCAATGGGATGCAGCTGAATTTGCTAATAAACTACATCTGTTGTTGATAACTCTACCAAAAGTCAGGCAAGGCAGGACCTGCCAGGCTGGTAACAATATGCAAATATCTGTGTTGCTCCAGTAAAAACTGAATACATCATACCTGTATTACAGAAAGAAAAGACTCTGGAAGCTCGCTTTCTATTATATATGCCTGAGGATGAGTAATTTGCAATGCATTATATTTTGGAATTTGTATTGGGCAACCATATTGCAATAGGATGGTCATGAGTCATGCAAACAATGTTTTATGGAGGCAGAAAGCAGATTAGTGATGAAAGCATATTTATCTTTGAAGTTACATTTTGAATAGAGTGATTTGTGGCTGCTTAAGAATCATACAGTAAGTGGCCGGATTCTTTTAACCTATTCATAATTCAATGAGTCATTACAGTCTGAAATTCTATTGCGCTCTACATGAACTTCTACATGGGCAAAAGTTAGAGAGCTTCTGTCCATTTGTAGATGCAATTGGGGTTGAGGGGAGGGCCATTCTTGTAAAATCCAAGAAATAGGGCTGGAAAAAATCCTTAGAGGTCATTTATTTATTGCACCTTGATCATTTATACTTAACCCTCAAGCTAAGGCAGAGTCAAGTAGACCTATGTCATTACTGAAAGATGTTTTTCTAGCTTCCACTAGAATACTTTTTCCCTCCCAACACAACCTATTCCTCTCCTTCACAAGCATAATAATTAGAGAAGTTTTCCCAAAGTTCACTATAATTGCTCCTAAGAAACTCCAAAGAAAAATCAATCAAAAATATATTTTTTTGCCCTGACCATTGTTGGCAGTGGGAATGAACATTATTCCTTCTCTCCTAGGTAGGTATTAGAAATTATTACACGGCCAATTCTTCAGCTGAGAAACCTTAACTGGCTCCCATGGCAGAAAGAGAGTTTCTGATGAGCAAGACTTATGGCAGGGCCACAAATCTTAATAGAGTTTCCATTAATTTAAGATGTACGCAGCATCTGGAAGCCATCATTTGATGCTAGTTCCTTTATTAGTTTAGAAATAATAGACCAAGGGATGAAATAGTAATTATTCACTCTTTTGATAGTTTGAAAAATTTCCCACTGTACTTTCTGGATGAAGGTCAACCAACAGCAAAATTGCAAATATCTCTTCTCAGTCTCTGTCTTGAAACATTTCAAGTTCTGTCTTTGTTTTTCTTAATTGCACAACCATGAGAAAATAGCTGTGGACTGAGATATTACAGATATTCCAACTATTTCACTTTCCAGCTTTGATTTCCAGAATTTGTTTTTATCACAGGTAGAAATACATGCATTTTATTTGATAATTATGTTGTTACATTTTCATATGCATAGTACAAAGAGACATAAGAGTTAAAGCCCAAGGGAAAGAAAAAAAAAAGGGGGGGGAGGGAAATAAAGCAATTTAAGCCTCTGAAATTTTTAGATGAGCATTGGGTAATAGCTTTCAAACAGCTCAATAGTATGTTTTCCAGAGGGAACCATGGTACTTTCTATTTTATTTCAATTTTATCTGTAATATTTGATCCAAATATTCTTATGCTATAGGGCATGTGTGTCTGTGGCATTATACCTGTGGAATGATGCTTAAACCGAATCTTTAACAAATTCCTGCTAAATCTCAGCATGAAATGTATGTTTTAAAAAGTTATCAGGAAAATGCAATGTTCGCCCAATATAATTTCAGAAGTTCACATTTATCCCACAATTATATTTACTCTATGCATGGAAAAGATAAAATATTTTACTATACCATGCATTTTCAGTTGGCACATAAAGTGTTCTGTTGACGTACAACTAGAGCAGAGTGATGATGGCAAATGAAAATGTTAGATAGTGTGATGACATGGTTATAAAATGAAGGTTAATATAGAAAAAATGATTTACACATGCAAAATCAACCATATCTCTTACTGACAGTATGACAGAATTCAAGATGCAAATAAAAGAGAATAAAACTATGAGAAGGGTGTTCAACACATAAGGTACAATGAAGAGCAGGGAGACAACAGTAAGAATTGTGGATGGATGACTTTTGGATGGATGGATTACAGTTGGCAGTACGGATGGGTTATGGTTTGGCAGTAATGTCAGAGTGTAAGCAATCTTTGACACAAGAATTGAATTGGCCCCCTTGATATCAAGAGGAAATTCTGTAGGAAGAGGAAATATCATCAGATGATGACCCATATTCAAATAAGCAGTGGCCAATATGGAGCAATCATTGGGAAAGTCAAAAGAGATGAGATGGGACTGAAATGCCATGAAAACATCTGTGCTGTCTGCCCTGAAAAGAAAGGTTGGCTTTAACAATGCCTGCTAAAAGAGAAATCATCAAAAAATATGCACACATTTTTGAAATGTTAGTTGGACTCTAGAAACCAATGAAAAACACCTGCAGGCCAGCTAGACAAGCATAATGAAGAGCACCTTATATTTTTCTCATTATAGAAACTTCACTTTCATTGTAATAGAGAGTTGTATAAAAGTAACAGAGCAGGAAATTATCTCCACAGTTAAAAGGACCTCACTGATGTGAAAACTGATGTATTTTAGAAACTTTCCAATGCTATAACCACTGTGTCAGAATAGAAAATATTCTGTTCTGTATCTCCCTTAAATTCACCATTACAGATATTTGAACAGTCTAGTAATAAAGTTTTGGAGATCATAGGCAAAAAACGAACATAAACTGTTAGTGCTATTTACTAAATGCTTATTTCATAATACACTAAATATTCACAGAGCTTAAAAGCTAGACATGTCTGCAGGCATTTAGTGAAATATCAGCATTTGGAGAGTTAATGCTCTCTGATCTCAGGCCCTCTGGTGAACAATTTCTTCAGCTAGTGTCTGTGTTTCACTGAATACCAATACTAAGTGTTTCCCTTTTTATTCTGAGACTAAAGAAGACATGTACAGAAGGACACGATTCCTAAGACAGGTCATGCTGCTATATGCCCCTTCATCATTGCTGAGGCCTTTTTTCCTAGCCAAGTTGTGTTCTGTGCCACTCATGTTCTTACCCTGCTTATTTCAACATCGCTTCATACCTAAAAGATCTTTTATATAAATAGCATTAGAGAATAGAGAGAAGAGTACAGAGAGGTACTAAAGCACAATGGGAAGTAAATTTTAATTACTGACACTGAACACACAGGCTCATTCATCACACTCAGCACATCTCCTATAAAAGGTCTGCATTGACCTGATACTGAGTAAAGGCTACTGAAGGATATATGTCCCATGTTTCTTCTCTTCTTTCCTTTCTGTCCTGTAGATAACTATTCCAGATTTACACCCTTTGAAGGAGGACTATGGCAGGAATTGGCACTGTAAACATTCACATGCTACTTCACAAAGCTTATGCCAGTCTTTTCTTTACATCGCCCCACACCAATCCACATTTTTGTTCTGAGAAGCCACAGTACTAATATAATCAACAATGAGACAGTATTATCACCGAGCTGTTCTAAATCTTTCCCAGCTTATGCTCATTACCTTTTCCAATGCATTTCTATGAAATACATCTCTTTTGTGCCTTGAGGTACTGCTCTCTTTATCTTTGGTTCATGGATCATTATTGCCCTTTATGTGGGTGAGATCTGGGTGAAACAAGGTTGATCACTGCATTCTTTGGACTGTTCTCTAACTGTCCATCTCCTGAATATTTCTTAATATCCATCTTAAAAGCTGGAGAACTCTGTGCCAGAGCAGTGCTTTGGAGAGCCACCTCTGGGATATTTATTCAGCCGTTAGAGCACAGAATCTGATTCCTAGAACAGCTCCCAACACATAGGTATCCTTTTACACAGCTAGGATCTTGATATAGGGACTCAGTATATACACAAAACTTATCTCATTTTCCGTTCACTTCAAAAGGTGCTTCAAAGGACCCATATTTCCAAACCCCTTTTTCCTATTTGTTTCTTTAATCTAAAGAAATGCAGTATATTAATGCTAGAGTGAACTGATACAAAAAGGAAGACATTATAAATATACTCAAGCTTCTTCAGAGATTTCTCAGTATTTTTTCCTCTACCTCTGTTTTATGAAATGAAAGAAAACATTGCCATTACCTTTTTTCCTCTAATGTAAATAAGAAAAGGCAATTTCTTCTGTGTTCTGCTTTGTGTCTCTGCTTAAAGCATTGATCACTAATTGGACTATTACTCAAATAATCTAGCAGACATTATGAAAATTTTCCTGTCTTGAATCTGCATATATTATATGAATCTCCTGGTTTGAGAGCCATAGTCAAGCTACATCATGCCAAGTACATAGAGAGTTGTAAGAAATGTAATAAATGGTAGTGCAATGTATAAAAAGGACTGTGACTTGTGGGGCAGAGGCAGTAATCCTTCCACACTGTTCAACCTGAAACAAACGAGGAGCCCAGTGGACAGTAATGGGAAACAAAAATGTAGAGAAAAAAAGTCTGTTGAAGACATATGTGATTGTTTAGAAGCGACAAAACTGGGACAAAAACACTGCAGCCATGTTCATGTAAAAACATTGTTTAAGTCCATTATAGACATGCTGTGAATAATGTATATATATAAATAGTTCTGTGATAATCAGGATACAATAAAGATGGTCAGGCTCTGAATACATTGCCTTGCAAGACTGTGAAATAGCCATCATTAATCCTATATTTCAACTAGAAAAGGAATGGGATTATAAAATAATCAAAAATAGTATCTTGCTTGGCTAGTTCTTTGCCCACCTTTTAAAAATGGGATACCAGCTGCATGAATGCATACCAGTTTAATTTTGGCACAAACAAACAGTTCAGCTATGGGTACAGTGAACAGGCAGGTTTGTAGCAGCAAATTCGATTGGTCATTTCTCCCCTCTGTGGTATTTCTTACAAGATGAAGAGTAGCATTGGCAGTTCCTAAGTAGCAAAGGAGAAAGAATTACTCCCACTTTCCAGGAGGTGTGATTAAATAGTTCTAAAGAGATACTGACAAGTCAAGCCCTGAAGTTGTAACATATGCTATTCAACTATCAACCAGATCCCTTCCCAACTAGCCAATTCTGCCTGTAGACCTCATAAACTTGCCAACCAAAAGCCTGCTGTCTAATTTACCAAATTTATCTGAAGGATGAGACAACTGAGGAGACACCTGTCAGCTTGAGGCTGTCTAGGTGGGAGGCAGGCTGTCCTTACAGAGGCTATGAATGATGGAGCTAAATTTGGGGAGATAAATTCTTCTGATGTGACAAGTAGTCATGTGTGAGATATGTATTGTTGGCTTGTAACTGAGAATGACAACAAAATGTAGTGGGAGTGTTGTGATAGAGATGCACTGAGCCAGGAGCCGGAAAACTCAACCATGTCAGATGGATTAGAGTCAACTGCTCCAAAGGCAAAGCACCATTTGTTGCTCTGTGCATTCAAGAGGACTGTAATTAACAACAGATCTAGCTCATTTTTAGTTCATTATCAGCATCTCAGAGGTTATGACAGAGATAATCAGAAGGCAGGAGGTAGAGGCCAGTTTCTTTAACATTGAGGTGGACTTATTTCATTTTGGGCCTTCTGCTGTTGCCATGATGAGTTGCAGTGCTCTTCTTCACTTAGCATTTACAGGTTGTCCCATTTACCCTGATGCCCATACAAAAGTAAATGGAGTTCAGAGTTTTGCACTTCTCACATTTATCAGAAGTCACAGAGATGTTTAGAAATTGGGGGAAAAAATGTATAAACCAGAAAATTTGCCCCATTGCTTTGGGTTCTTCCAACACCTCAGTTCGAGTTCAGCACATCAAAGCGTAACTCCATACCCTGCAACACTACACAAGTAGGCTTCATGACCTTGTGATAACACTCCTAAATAGTACTGCTATGCAGTGCTGCCTGGTTAGCAATGCATACATGTGATGGATTTTAAGGTCCCTTTCACAGAGTCATGATCCAGCAATTCCCTAATGTCTTTTTTGATGACTGTCAGTGCATCATGCTGCCCAGATGCATGCTCCATGCAGTGCAATGCCACATTTCTCTAGGCAAGTAGACAACTCTTAGTGGAATGGTACGCTGCCAGTCTGATACGCCTTCACATCTTTGTTTCTTCTGAAAGGCTTAGTGAGTTAAAACACCTTCTGCTTTGATTTGACAGCATGCAGTTCTCCCAGTTTGGCTTTCCACATCATGCATGTACATCTGGCTACACTGAACAAATTGCACGTACATTTTGATCAGCTCTTTTCATCCTCAGAATTTCGTGTTCTACTACTTTAATCCTCTCTTGGCACCTCAACCTCTTTGTTTGCTTTTATTTACTTTAAAGTGCAGTCTGCACAGTGTGATCAAGTTCAAGCTAGGTACCAGCATTATTTTGCAGAAAATCCATGAAAAAGTTGGCTCTAATAAATTAGCTGTTCTGGATGCCATGCTTTTTTTTTTTTTTTTTTTGCTTTTTTTTTTTTTCTAGGTTTTCTGGGGGAAGCATGCTATACTTGTGAATTATGACTAGTTTCTTTAAATAAACAAATCAGTTTCCCAAACTTTTCTTTATAATGTTTTGTGCTCTTCTCCCATTCAAGTAAAAAAACACTTTTTGTGCCTCCTTTCAGAGACGAAATGCAAGCATGCAAATGCAAATTATCTAATAAAGGTTGAGTTCACTCTCCTCAGCTACGATGATAGAAAGGTTTCTTTCCAGCTACTAAATTTCATTAAAAGTGTAGGAATTTAGATTTGTAAGGTCTTCATTTACCCTTCTATTATATTCATTTCATATTCACCATCACTTTTAAAAATCAATAGGGGGACAGATAATATCCACACACAGAGATCTCTTTTCCTTGGGAAACTAATCTAAGTACACTGGTCCTGCTCCATGAGCAGAGATAATGAAAGAAAAGATGAGTAGGAAATCAAGAAACAGGAAGGAGAAGACAGAATATAAAAATGTGAGGTTTTTTTTCTTCCCCCCATATTTCCCTTGTTCATCTGAGCCTTTTTTCCACTTCTTACAGATGTGTTATAAATAAGAAGTGATGCCATCTATTTAATGTTCAACACCTGCTATGTTACAAGCAGTAGTCTCCACATACAAACACAGTGCCTAGTAAATCTTTAGAGAAGATAGACCTCTTATGCCACAGAAAATTCAGACATTTTGGTAACCATTTTCATCCCAAAATTGGATCCTTTAAAAGAAGATCTTGGCACTTTTCACCTACAATCATCCTCACCAGGGAGAATGTTCCTTCCCAGGTACACAAAGAACCACCCCTTACCTAACTTTTCCTCTATGTCCCATCTTTAAGCCTTCCTCACTGTTGGTATTTACAAAGCCTACTTGAGCCCCATGGCTTCATAAGACCAGCCACACCCAAGCCAGCACAATCTCTGTGGCGCAGTATTAACACATGTCATAGCAATCAGCTTTCTACTTGTAAACCATTTTGCTCCTTTATTCCACTCCACTGCTCTCCTCTCTTCTAATCCTTCATTAAAACACCCTCAGGGCCCTCAGCCTTTAACCAAACATCTAAAACAGAGAAGTTACAAGTTTTGTACAGAAAACTGGCAAAATGTAATTAAGCTGCCAGTGGTGCCTATTTTCTATACCCCCAGCAGCTGCATTGCACATCATTGCTCTTCTTCTTCTGTCCACGCTTTGCTGCCCTATAATCTACCACGATCTATTAGGCTGAAAACCGTAGTCAACGTTCATCACCAAGGCAGAGCACATTGGCTGTGCAGTTTAGGATTGCAGAAACCATTGAAATTGTCACAGTGAATGCAGAGTACATGGCTCTCTTGGGGGCCTATACAAAAACAGAGGTCAAGCCTTATTATACAACTGTACACCTGTAGACAGTTGCATAAAACAGCATAATGGTTTGGGGGATTTTTTTATTGTTTTTTTTTTAACATCATGGATTTTAGTTCCTTTCTTCATGTGCAAACAGGCATTCTTTTGCCTCTAAGGCCATCATTAATTTCTAATTTCAATATTATATTGTGTTCCCTGTTCATTTAATTGGGAGCACCTTGTTTAGCTGTCTTCTCTACATTTCTAATGTGGGCTTTCTATTTTTAATGTTGGAGCAGTCTTTCACAAAGCCAAATTACACACTTCACAAAATATCCAGTATATTTCCACTTTTATTTGTTGTACCTTAATTATGATAGTTCAAGAGAGCATATATAATTACATTGAACACCGGTTATCTCCACAACATGTTGCTCTAACTGAAGTCTTTGAACTATGCAGAGACTATCAGATATAGTACTGGCTCTCTGCCCAAACTTTTTTCTGTGTTCGCAAATTAAAATTACTACATTGTAGCACATAAAACAGTACCCTGTACCACTGTACCATACTACAGAGCACAGACAGTAAATTGAAGAAAAATCTAAGCCATTCTCTTTCATCACAGGGCATACTTATATTTGACTTCTTAATTCTTCCATTCAACAAAATGTTAGAGAATCCAAGCATTACACAACATTTATGTGTTTATCTTTCATTAGTTAGCTATAAAAAAAAAAATGTTTTACATAAAACTGTAGATATGAACTTTCAGACATCTAAAATTATCCCCACAGCTCTTTTCAGTTTCTGTCAAGGTAAACAACTGATAAACTGAAAAATCATAGTTCCTCCACACTATAGTCCATACTTTGAGAAACTGAATGAATCTGCTCAGGATGAAGAGTTGAAGCACTCACACTGGGAAAAAGAAAGGTTTCGATTTGTGTCTTTCCTTTTGCAGGTATTCTTCTCAAGGCATTGATGAACTTAGTATAAATGACTGTTTATTTCCACCATGGAAATATGATATATAACTTGTTCCTTTTCAACCAGTCAGAGGAGTGTCACTTAGTCCTTTAACAGAAGTAACTAACTGTAGATTAAGTTGGTCACTGCAACTCTGGATACAATGGGATACATGATACATAGTATACATGATACATAGATACATTATACATGATAAAGACTCCGTTTCCGTGCATTTCCTTGATGAACATCTGTAGATAGCTGAATCCATGAAATTATACATATTCCTCCCAAAGCTCTGATTTCACTTACCATACACAGTGCATTGTAATTACTAGCTCAGGTAGGAATGCCTACCTCAGAAAGGGAATTATTGCAATGCTCAACATTTAAACACCAAGCAACTTGACTATATCCAGTCCTTATTAGTCTAGCTGTAGAGAGTCACATTTGAGATTACTGGTACCATCAAAGACCTATAACATATGACATATAACATATCTATAACATATCTTTTCTCAGTGAAAATAGTCTACAAAAACAAGAAACATTTCTCACTTCGGTCTTTTTCACCAGTTAAGTTTTTCGCAGTGTTCATTTTTCATG
Organism: Anas acuta; assembly: GCF_963932015.1. NCBI lineage: Eukaryota > Metazoa > Chordata > Aves > Anseriformes > Anatidae > Anas > Anas acuta. The sequence continues at coordinate 10,023,019 of NC_088982.1, read as the reverse complement.
ATCATTTGTAATTTTGCTATCTAGCATAGTAAGTTCTAGAGGTTTTACTCAATGATTATCAAAGTATTGGATCTCCCAATGAACTTTACAGTATTGTACTGATCACCCTGAAAAATATAGGCAGGGAACAATCACATTTCCTGCCTTAAAATTTTGTATTTTTGAGAAAAAAATACAAATCACAAAATTGCAACTAACATCCAGATTTTAGCCTTAGTGATTCAAATGTAAGATTCACTGTCAACAAAAATTAAGTTGACTAATTTAAATTCTTCATAGCAAATTGTGTATGGTGCAATTACATTGCAAAACCAGTCATTTCATAACATTATTAACAAGTTCTGGCATTTTGAAAGATGATTGGCATTACCTATGTTCTGTGACAGTATTTGAGTGTCTTCCTGAACACTGTCTCTAGATGAAAGCAAAGTAGGCATCCTGTGTTGCTCATGCTTTGTAAGATGTAGTTGTTTTCCGCAAGGAAATATAAAATCAAGAGATTAAAAATCTCTTTTGTTGCACCTTCACTCTTATACAAAAGGACTAATGCCTGTCATTTATTACTAGTTCATTTCTTCCACTTCTAGCTTCTCTGCTCCAGAAGTAACTGCTTTTCTGAAATCAGGTTAATGCATTGTGTTTTGGTTTTGAAAATTTTTTCGTCAACCCATTCTATAGTCAACATTACTGACACTCTCTTTGGAGTCAACTGCTACGGTTTCTGCTCCTTTCATCTCTCAGAAAGGTCATTCTTCAGGGGAGAGGTGTCATATAACCAGATGTGCAGGAAACAGGCAGTCACTGACAACGAATCCTTTTTCAAATTTAGGGCTCCTCCACTCCCTTCCTAAGATTATAGCTGACTTTCATCTGAGCTATCTGAGTTTCCTGAAGCTCAGTGCCTGAAATCACCATGTACACTGGACATCAGAGAGACCATGAGATTTTTGTTCAGAAATCACAAAGTTACTTAGATGTTGTGTGGAGTTGTTTCTGCCAAAACCCAAAGGACCCCAAAGCACAGCAATCTCTCTATAGCCACTTTCAGATTGACTGCTTGTGTTACAGCATGCTATGACTGACAAAGGTTAATCCAGCAACACACCATCCAGAGTGAAAAGTGCTTTAGGTAAAAAAGCCTAGATTTATGGTGCTTGCAAGGTAGCTACCTGCATGTTTAGTCACACCAGTACCACTCTGACAGGTTGGAATTATGCTACCATTAGTAAAACAGTCCTAAATTTGCCATTCACTTGACAAGTCTGGGATTGAGTAAAAGGAAGGCATTGCCTGGGTTACAATCACAAACAAGCACTCATATTATAAGGGGGACTTAGCAGGAATGGCATGCTGTCCACCTTTCTTATCCCCAAGTATTATTGCAGTTTAAGGACCTATAGCTAAAGGAAGCCTGATGAGGATGGGCACTCTAAAAGAGACAAAGTAGAAAAATGCCTTTAATTCCCACAAAGTCAAGGCAGTCCTCACACTCAAGAGCCTGTGGTATAAATACATTTTAGATATGAATACACAAGCAAACAACAAAGCGTCAAAGAAGTCCAGTTGCTGACTACTGACTCTCTTCCAAGAAGTCACAAGTATTACTGTAGCTTTATCATATAAGCCTAAAAGAAAAATTGCTTTCAATTTTATTTTTTTAAAACCAGAGACTAAGCACACAGTATCATCTAACCAGTAGACCTGATTTCACACTAGTACTGAAACATAAATAAAAACTAACATTACAATCCCAGACAATTCATCGTCCTCTGTTTTGTGCTTTAAAGAATAAAAAACAGCTAATGGCTTCCCGTATATCTTTCTGCAGCAAGAGACCCTCTCTGAAAAATCAGGCTGCTGGAAAATATAAAATCAAGCAGCTGCATATTAAATAGCAACAGCTGCAGCCATTGGTAGCATGTGCCACTTACTTTATGTAGATGCTTAGGAAGGATATTTGTGAGGCAGACAGGCTACAGAAAGGGAAACATTTTCTTTCTCGGTGCTGTTTTTAAATCTCCTCTCCCCCATACTTCTGTGACTCCATTTGCTTTTTCATGTTAAACAATGGCAGAAATTCATATGATAATATTACTGACATAAAATCTACAGAGGTATTTCCTTAAGTCCTTATTTGTCTGGAAAATCCCTCCCTCTCCTCAAAAACAGTAATATGTAGGATTTTCATCTTCTGAAACTTGCACACATGCAGGCCATGCACTCTGTGACAGTGATGGTTGTACTGCATACATGGAATTGTCAGATAAAATTCACCACCAGTTAGGGGTGAGGACCTGCAGGAGTCACCTGAAAAGGACAAATCCAGTTGCAGCCTGGGATTCCTGACAGCAGCAGCTCAAGACTGCGGTGAACAGGAGCTACCATTCGTGCAACAGAAACAACAGTCATTTCAGTAAGCTTCCCCTCAATGCAGTGATTCCAAAGGAGGCCAGGGAAAATGTCTTGATATCACAAAGTCCTCTAGGTCCCCTGCTTTGCTGTCTGTCAAAGAGCTTCCTAGTTAATAGCGACCAGTGGAGAATTTTCAGAGATCCCCCACTCACACAGAATCATGTAAAGTGGACATTTGCAATGATATGGGGATCTAAGCCTTTACTAGTATTATCCCAGTCTCAAAGTTTGAGGGAATGCCAAGCCTTTTGTAGGCAAGTTATCATAAATCATCTTTAACTCAAGGTGGATTATGGAAAAAGCAACTTTCCAAATTCAAAACAAGATGAGACAAAAAGAATTATAAAGACTCAAGCATACAAAATTGAAAGAAAATAAGTCTTTCTACTGAAGATTTAGATTAGGATTCTTCTGTCTCAAGTAGTTCAGCTAACAAGTTGACAGGCTTCTCACAATCTTCCCAGCTGAGCATTTCTCATGTAACTCAAACATTGTCTTTACGGAGGTACTCCACATTTGAGAAAACCACTGGCTAAAAACCACTGATGTTCAAACCTCTGGGTAAATCTTCTGCATAGATCAATCATTACTGTTTTTATAAGCCTGTTTAGTGGCAACCAGGGTTTAGACACCTTCTGGCATGCCATCCTCCACAAAAGCAGAATTTTCATCACACAAATTTGATAAGATAGTGTATTAATCAAAATCAAGGCAGGAGTGATGAACTTGCTGAATCCTCTGGGCACCAAACCAAGATAAAACTAGATTTTCTCCCTTCATTCCTGAAATTTTCAGCAAGGGAAGATCTTGCCAGATCTATCAGAAGACTACATCCCCGCTGTACCTCAGAAGTGTTACATGTCAATTCTTGGTGGAAGGACTGGGAAGCTAGTATTATGTCCCGAGCCCCAGAGTGGAGAACATCAGTGCAGCCTGGGCTGAGCTGAGCATGGACTTTGATGAGCTGTCTTGACCTCACACTGATAACAGAAGACAAACTCTCTGATTCCCAGACCTTCTGAATCAAATTCATATTGCTGGGAAGTACAGTGTGAGTACAAAGCATAGCACAGAACTACTGATCCAGGCCTTGTGAATGTTTTCCACAGTGTCTTGTTCTTTTCTGGCCAAAGTGAAGGTATAAGTAGAAGAGAAAGATACAATACCAGTGAGGCAATAACAGGGAAGATTTGTCCAAACTTCTGAAGTGATGATAATAAACTTCCCTGCCTAACCAGCCTTAACAAAACTGCCCTTAAAATGGATAAGGCATCTTATCCTTGTCCTTATGAGAAGGATTAAGCACAATAGTCATATTTTAATGGGAAGAATCTTAACAGTTTTATTTCTGTAATACTGAAATCTCTGGTAATTTCTATGTAGTTTTCCAAGCAGAGTACACTCTTATTGAACAATACCAGTCATATCATCACAGATACAGAAGTGGAGAATTTGAATTAATATTTCCACACTAGGAGTGATTTATGGGAAGCTTTGACAGCTTCACCACTCCTACCTGATTTCTTGGGTTGGATAACCCTTGGATCTTTGGTTCTGATATGTAGTGAATTCCCATACAGGAGACTTATTTAAGTGGGATGAACCCTGATTAATAAATGCTAAAAGAAAATGGAAGTGGCACAGGTATTTTTAAAAGCATTTGTAAAAGAACAGAAACTGGATATGTCTTCCTCCAAACTTTCTCCCTCACAAAGGATATCAAAGTCTCTTTTATATACTGGTATGTAAAAGGACTTGATTTTGGTAGACCACAGAATAATGAAATCATGTTACAAGAAAGTACATTCTGAGAACTCAAGTTTGTTTAGGGGTTTACAATTCTAATGGAAGAAACTTGGTAAAGCTTAAAGGAAAAGACAGAATTCCATTTTCTTCAGAAGTTTTCTGCCTCTCCTCAGTGGCATTGCTACTAGCAGGAAATGTAGAGTTCTAATAACTTTTCCAATTCTTCCAAACACTTATGGTTAATTAATCCACCTTATACCATCTAAAAATGTCATACTCTTTAGGTGTTTTGACAGTGCTCTTTTTATGAGTGCTTTATTTGCAATAATCTTCATTTTGATAAATAGTTCTTCACTTAAATATTCTTCAAACAGAGAAAGGGGTTTGAAAAGTCATCTTAGTATGCAAATCACAAGTCTGACCACTGCTTTTGTCAAGAAAGTCTCCAATTACCTGGTTGGTATACCAGATTAAATAACACAGTGCCAGGCAGATTTTAGTCTTCTGCCTTCCAATGAAGTGGAGCTATTCTGGATTTATAGAAGTACAGATCTGATCAAAACCAGACCCTGTCCTCTATTCATACTCCATATATTCCCCACAGTTGTCATGCATCTGAATCACGCCCTGCCTTGGCTCTTCCTTGCTAATCATTTCAAGATTGTATGTTTAAAAGCAGCAAGCAGAGTTTGTGTTGCTATGTTTTTTCCTGTATCCTAAAGATAAATTTTTATGCAATGCAAGTTCCAGAGGGTATTTTTCAACTTAAGAAGTAAAAACTACTATGCAAATCAGAATGTCAGGGATGAAACCTTCATAAATCAAGACAGATAGAATCTTGAGCTTCAGAATCATGTCAGGCTGAATTATAGCATTTATCTAACAGTGATGTCTGCTGAGTAGTAACAGACAATGGTGCAGGTCTGCCAAAAAGAAGACCATTAAAAATGGTCTCCTCTCCAAGTGCTACTCTCCATAATCTCTCTTTCTGCCTGTCAAGTTTTGTAATTGTCACATTTGTTAACTTAAGAAGATATAGAAATAAAATAACATTCTCCTATTTATGCAATAATGAAAATAATGGCATTACTTGAAAATGCTTGGATCATTTTTTTGATAGAAAAGTTTCAGGTAAAATACAATGATTCATATATTTTCTATAGCTCAAGGTTCAATGAATAAACAGATGGTATTGCTATTACAGTCATCACAGAGGGTGTAACAAGATGGAGTCCATTCAGGGGACTTGCCTTGCACAGATGTTATTATCCACTTTTCGGGATCTTTTGTCCTTCATCTATGAATAAAAACAAAAGATTTCATTGTGCTTCTGTAATTTTCTCCCGGGAGTTTTCATCACCAGGGGAACTGCAGAAGCACATGTAACCTAAGGGTGACTTTAAACTATCATAGAAAACAGAGGAAGTAATAGCTGATGTTTTGACAGAGCATAGTCAAACTGATATCATGATAAACTCCCCCACCCCAGCCCATACCCTTACTCACCAGTCTGACAACGAGTTTATTCCTGAATTTGGAGACAAAGTACTAAATCTGCACCCAAGCTATAAAAATGAAAAGAGAAAATATACCTGACAAAGATACATTAGTTTTTTTTCTTCTTCCAAAAAATATATTATCTGTCCCTAGCCGGTCCTTCATCTTCTAAAAAGAGATACTTACATGAGCATTTTCTGTTTCCATCTGGCTCATTAAAGACATCTCTGTATTCTTTCTCTTCCATCTTTTTCCCAAAGGCTGTGAAATTTAGAACTTATAAAATTCTGTCCAGTTACAGTATGCAAATACAAAGAGTGACACATATGAATTCTTCATTTAAAAGAAGCAACACCTTGAAATGTCAGCCACTTCTTCTCACAGTTGCTATGAGATTATCAAAACATCTTCCTCTGGTCCGTCCTCATGGCCAAGGCATCACATTTAATGAAGCATACTGTTTGTTTCTTAAAGCTCAGCACTGCTAAATACTTTTTTATCCTTCTAATGAAGCCCTGACAAATGTCAAATGATGTAGTTAAAGGTGAGAAAAGTTGGACAGAAGAGAGAAGCAAATAAAGGGAAGCTGTCTTTACTGCTATTCTTTTGCCTCCTTAGTACAGAGTGCTACTTATGAATATGATTCCCTCTAAATTCCACCTGTCACAGAGCCATCAGTGTCTTTGTATTGAATTTGAATTTCCTACTAAACCACTCACTCAACTCTGTGCTGTTCATGTCAATAAATGGCTGCATAAAACAGCTTCTTTAATACTTGTGAATTAAGTGCCACATTTGGAGCGGTACTCCTGCAGAGAAAATCTGAAATTTGTTACCTTAGCAACAAAAACATGTTAATTTAATATGTATGTGTGTTTACTTTCACTTATTTCTTTAGAAGTTTGCCAGAATGAAAATATAATGCGAGATATTCCCAGATTCTAAACCTGGGATTTTGAATTACATGAGTAAATCACGATAGCTAATAATACTATGAATGGGTCACATTGCTATTCATTTCCAACTCACCTAGCCAGAAACCTCTCAAAATGAGGCAAACAGAGGTTAGTATAATTCACAGTTGATGAAAATGGGGTTTGTCCTTCAGTGTGATTCCCGGATTATCTCTGCTTCAGGTAGTTCTGGTAGTTCTGTGCTGGGCCAATTTGCTGCAATCTGTACTGAGTAACTGTCCACAAAATGCACTAAAATGCCACTTCCAATTGTGATGTTTTCCAGCACCTATAAAGTAAATTTAATATAAAACTTTGCAAATTAACAATTTTGTTTTGGATCTGGATTAAGAATAAATTAATGTTAATGGCTTTATAGCTTTAATACCACCCATAGGGTGTCTGGGCATTCATTCAACCCAACAACACAAATCATCTCAACATAGAGATTATGTAAGGATTCCTTCTGCAGGAGAAATCCTTGCAAATATGAATAGTTTAAACTGTATCTTAAATCATAACTGAACCAGTATTTCAAGACATGGAATAATACAACATACTTACCAGAAGTATGTTTCAAACTAATAGTTCAATTTTACAAATAATGTTTGTAACTCTGGTCAAAGCAAAATATTCATTCTGTACTTTCTATTTTTTGTGAAGACTTTAGTACATTACTTTTTACTGTAAAAATGTACTGGGATGATCAGGCTGTTGCAGATGTCTCAGTAAGCACCAGTTATAATATCTGAATTCAGAGAGAAGATGTGACACCAAAAGCAGCAGAAGCATGTTTTCACCTGCAACCCAAACCAAGTCACATATGGCTGAGACCCAAGGCTTCTGAGAAGCACAACTACGTGGTTGTGCCTTGCCTCAGTTCTGTTGTAAAAATGTAACTGGGCTTTGAGAGAGTACACAAGCTAAGGCATGTTTCATAAGAAAAGTAAAAAACAAGAAAGGAGGGAAACTGTTGAAATAATAATAGTAGCTCAAGTGATAAATCCTAGAATCATAAAATCACTGAAGAGTTTGGGTTGGAAGGGACCTTAAAGATCTTCTAATTCGAACACCCCACCCCGTCCTGTCAGGAGTGGGGACACCTCCCACTAGACCAGGCTGCCCAAAGCCCCATCCAACCCAGCTTTGAACACTTCCAAGGATGGAACATCTACAGCCTTTCTGGGAAACCTGTTCCAGTGTCTCACCGCCCTCACGGTAAATAATTTCTTCCTTATATCTAACCTAAATCTACCCTCTTTTAGTTTAAAGTCATTCCCCCTTGTCCTATCACTACACTCCTTGACAAAGAGTCCTTCCCCAGTTTTTCTGTAGCCACCCTTTAGGTACTGGAAGGCCACTCTAAGGTCTCCTCAGAGCCTTCTCTTCTCCAGGCTGAACCCCAACTCCCTCAGGCTATCGTCATAGGGGAGGTGCTCCAGCCTCTTGATCATCTTCATGGCCCTCCCCTGGACTTATTCTAGTACTCCTGTGTCCTTCTCGTGCTGGGAGACCCAGAGCTGAACACAGTACTCCAGGTAAATGATGTGAAATGGCATAAAACCCTTAAAATACATTGGAGTATCAGAAAATGGTATTCACCGGATGAGCATGGAGACCCACACCTCACTGCCCACCACCTGGTCTACGGAGTCTGAGTGCTGG